>NW_017731761.1:0-2035 GCF_001890085.2 Hipposideros armiger | reverse complement strand
GCTTAGCTCCACGGTCACAGGCACCATTTATTTATCATCTACTTCGTACCAAGGGTTTCAAGTGTGCCAAGTCCTTTTAACTAATGGCCACAAGCACCCTGAGTCCATTTTACAAACAGGCAAACTGAGGCTCAGAGAGCTTATGAGACTGGTCGGAGCTCACGCGACTCATAAAGGCCAGAGCTGGGATCTGAACCCAGATCTGTCTCCTCTACAGCCTCCCCGTGTTCTCCCACTCCACTGGCTACAGGTATCACAGCTTGAGGAATTGTAAAGCACATCAGAGCCAAAATCATCACCAAGATGATCATCCCTCACCTTCACTCCTTACATCATAGGTGCAAAGCACCTCCTTACCCAATTCCGTGTTTGAGCTTAAGAATAGCTCTACCATAAAGGATGCAGTATTCCCATTTTCCAGATGAGGAAACTGAGGCTCGGAGAGGCAAGCGGTCTGTCCTAGGTTATAGGCTCAAACCAGGTCTCCTTACCCAGAGCCCGCCCTACTGTGATGTGTCCCACACAAATCATGAGCCACTATTCTCACCGCTACCTCCAGGCAGACCTTCCGCCCCTGCAAGGATCCATCCTACTCCATCAGAAACATGACTGCAGCAGGTTGTAATACTGCTCAGAAAATACATACTTGTTCCCTCTCCACCTCATCATTATAAGGCTTGGCTATGTGACTTGCTTTGGCCAATAGAACGAGGGCAGGAGTGACACCTTTCCAGTTCCAATGGGAGGCGTTCACAGGCACTGCGGGACCCCAAGGGGCTCCTGAGAGTCTGCTGTGCACCACAGAACAGCATGCCCTAGCCAGCTGCTGCCCGTCAGCATGGGGATCAAGATGAAGACAAACAGGGCAGACATGAACCCCACCCAAAGTCTGGAGTCCAGTCTGCAGTCCAAGCCCAGCCAAGGTCAGCTGAGCCATCTGCAGACCCACAAATGTGAAACCAATGTTTGCCGTTAAAGGCCACTGTGATTTGGGAGATATTTGTTACACGGTATCATCATAGAAAAACCTGACTAATATAAGNCCACATCTCTCTCCTCCCTGAGGGCAGGAGCTAGGTCCCAGGCAGCTCTGAGACCCAGGGTCCAGCTCAGGCCCTGGTACACAGTAGGTACTTAAGCAATACCAAATATAAAAATGATCAACTAACCCAAGAGAGGAAAGGACACAGAGCACCGGAAGTTCCGAAGGAAGAGGCAGGATTTCAGGGCGAGCCGGGAGCCAGCTGCGTTGAGTTATTATAGGGAGGTCCAGGTTTGCAGGAGGCAGACCTGAGTTCAAATCTAGCCTCCACCCTTTCTTACCTCAAGCTCAGTGACATGATGAGGGCTTTCTGTCTCTGAGCCTCGGTTTGCTCATCTGTAAAGGGGGTTAGTAACACCAGATGAGTAATTCTGAGGATTGATGAGAAGACACACATGTGATACCTCCCTAGCAAAGGACTTGGCGCACAGTAGGCCCTTGGCAAACGGTGGTTTTCTGGGCCTTATCTTTGAAAGGGTTGATTTTGATTCTTCCCGAAAGGTGTAGCAGGAATAAGAGGCTCTGGGATCTCCTCATCCACCTCCTCCTCCCTCTGTGAAAATGGCCCAGAGAGGGGAAAGGGCTTCCCCAAGGACACACAGCAAAGAAGCAAGTGCTAAAACTCAGGAGTCATGACTTCTGGCCCCAAGCTCATTCTGATACACCCTTCGTTCTCTCCCGTGGCCTAGGACCCCTTCATGCCCCAAGCTCAGTCCCTGGCATGTAGGTAATTCGTTTTAGAAACAAAGACAAGAGGTTTCCAATGAAATGGAAGTGAGAGGAAAACTTGGCCAGCTTCTAGGCCAAAGGGCCCTGGGAGCTCCCCAACCAAGTCACTCCCCAGCCTGGCCCAGGGCACTGGGCAGGCCTCGGTGTGCACAGTGCCTACCAAGGCCCCGGCTTCATGTCCTGGCACGCAGAGTGGAGTGAGTTCACAGAGTGGCTCCAGTGTACCCAACGCACCCGCTGGCCTCCCCTTCTGCCAGGAGGCCC
>NW_017735305.1:0-2027 GCF_001890085.2 Hipposideros armiger | reverse complement strand
GTTGTTTCCATATCTTGCTTATTGTGAATAGCACTGCAGTGAACGTAGGGGTGCATATATCTTTTTGAATTAGTGTTTTGGATTTCTTCAGATAAACAGCCAGGAATGGAATTGCTCAGTCATAAGGTAGTTTTATTTTTAACTTTTGAGGAACCTACACACTGTTTTCCATAGTGGCCACACCAATTTGCAATCCCACCAACAGTGCACAAGGGTTCCCTTTTCTCCACATCCTCACCAACATTTCTTGTTTCTTGATTTATTGATAATAGCCATCCTGAAAGTTGTGAGGTGAGATGTCATTGTGGTTTTGATTTGCATTTCCCAAATGACTTTTGATGTTGAGCATCTTTTCATGTGTATGTTGGCCATCTGTATGTCTTCTTTGAAGATATGTCTATTCCGGTCCTCTGGCTATTTTTTAATCAGATTGTTTGTATTACTTTTTGATGTTGAACTATATGATTTTTTAAATATATCATTTGCAAATCTCTTCTGTTATTCAGTAGGTTGCCTTTTGGTTTTGTTGATGGTTTTCTTTGTTGTTAAATGCTTTTTTCAGTTTGATAAAATCCTATTTGTTTATTTTTGCTTCTGTTGTCTTTCTGAGATAGATCCCCCAAAAATATTTCTAAGACCAATGTCTAAGAGTTTATTGCCTATGTTTTCTTCTAGGAGTTTTATGCTTTCAGGTCTAACATTTTAGTCTTTAATCCATTTTGAGTTTATTTTTGTATATGGTGGAAAAAAGTGGTCCAGTTTTTTTTTTTTCATGTACCTGTCCAGTTCCCTAACTCCATTTGTTGACGAGGCTTTCTTACTCCATTGTATATTCTTGCCTTATTTTTCTAGATTAATTGACCATAGAGGTGTAGTTTTATTGGGGGGCTCTCTATTCTTTTCCAGTGATCTATGTATCTGTTTTTATGACAGGACCATGCTGTTTTGATTGTGGTATAGTTTAATATTGGGTAGCATGATACCTCCAACTTTGTTGTTTCTCAATATTTCTTTGGCTATTCAGGGTCTTTTGTGGTTCCATATATTTTCTCCCAATCCATTACCATCAGTTCTTTCTTTTAACTGTCTTTCATAAGGAGAGGTTTTTAGTTCAATAAAATCTAATTTGTCAGTCTAGCAATGTGTTTTTTTTTTCATGAATCCCACTTTTGGTGTTGTATCTAAAAGTTTATTGCCAAACTCAAAGTTACATAGATTTTCTCTTTCTTTCTTCTATAACTTTACAATATTGTTTTTTGCACTTAAGTCTCTGATCTTTATGGAGTCAATTACTGCAAAAAGTATAAATTTTGTCTCTAAATTATTATATTATTTTTTATATGGGTGTCCAATTTTTCCTGTACCATTTTTTAAAAACACTATCTTTTCTCCATTGTATACCTTTTTCTCTTTCTTCTAAGAACAAATGACTATATGCATGGTTTTATTTTGGGCTCTCTAGTCTATTGCATTGATCTATATGTCTATTCTTTTGCTGGTTCCATGCTCTCTGGATTACTATAGCTTTATAGTAAGTGTTCAAATCAGGTAATGCCAGTCTTCCAACTTTGTTCTTTTTTGATTTCATGTTGGCTATTTTGGGTCATTAGTCTTTCCACATAAATTTTTGAATAAGTTTGTTGATCTCCACAACACAACTTGCTGAGTTTTGGTTAGGATTTTATTGAATCGATACATGAAGATGGGGAGAATTTATATCTTAATAATATTGAGTCTTCCAGTACACAATCATGACTTATTTCTCCATGTATTTAGACTGTTTGATTTCTTTCATCAGAGTTTTTTGGCTTTCTATATCTAGATCATGTACATATTTTGTTAAAATTCTATGAAGTATTTACATTTTTTGGTGCTATTAAAAATAGTGATGTGTTGGGCCGGCCGAGTGGCGCGATGGTTAAGAACTGGCTTGGGACGCCAGAGGGCCCCGGTTCGGATCCCACATGAGGGCCAGTGACACTCTGCCCTCTGCAGCTAAGATGCTGAACAACAGCTCAACCTGGAGC
>NW_017735304.1:0-2020 GCF_001890085.2 Hipposideros armiger | reverse complement strand
CACAACACAATATAATACAGCAAACGTAAGATAATACAACACAACACAGCACAATGTAAAGCAACACAACACAATATAATACAACACTATGCAATACAATATAAATGATACTATGTATTTATAATTTTGAATACTATTTATTTTTACTCACCATTGAACTTTAGACATTTTTAGAAAACTGATGTTTACTTCTTTTATAACTCACTTTTAATGTCAGGGTCATGTTTCATGGGCCAGGAGTGTCATTGTTTGTCCCACAACCCTATTGTTGAACTTCTAGGTGAATGCCTTTCTTTTGCTGCTATTGTTAGATATACAGAGGGTACCCCAAAAATGTACACACATTTTAAGAAAAAAATTGTATTAAAATTGTAATACTGAATATATACTGATAACAAAAGATGAATACAAGTCATGTGTATACATTTTTTTGGCACTCCCCAGTATAATAGTGCAACAAAAATTTCTAAATACAAATTTGGCCCATATTTCTTAGTATTTCCTAAGAAAGAGAGTCCTAAAAATGGAACTGCTGAGTCAAAAAAATTCTTACCATAGTTTATTACCAAATTATGTCTAGAAAGTTTTTTAAAAAATCAATTTGGGCATCTGTCTTACCTCAATGACTATGTTACTTTCCCTGCATCCTTGCTGAGATCACCATTTACATATTTTTTAAAGTCTTGCATATTTAATAGATGAGGAGGCTGCTTTAGTTACTTGGGGAAAAGATGAGTATTTGAGTATTTGGTGATGAGCATGAGAGAACATATTTCTCATCTCTGCATTTCTTGCTCCTTACCCTTAAATGGGGGATAATAACAATACCTATTTCTTAAGGTTGTTGTGAAAATTACTAAGTGAGTTAACACATAAAAAGTTTTTAGAGCCCTTCTTTATACATGCCATATTAACCTCAGCAGCTATTATCTCCCTTGCTATTGTTGCCAAATTCCACAGGTATAACCTAGGGCCTGTCTTCTGAAGGAAGGAACACTGTGATTCTGTATAGATCTCATGCTTTCTCTAGTCCTCAGTTTCTTAACCTGTCACGTGGAGCTGAGAAGGCCTGTCCTGCCTGCCTTGGAAGGTTGTTGGGAAAACTGAATGAGAACTTGCCTCTCAGAGAGCCCAGCATGTGGGAGGGCTTACTGCCTCTCTTCTTGCTTGATGGGTCTCAGATTCCAAAGAGTGGCGCTGACAGCCCAGGAAGTCTTCCTGGAGGAGGTGGGGGTGGGGGAGGGGCACCAAAGCCAAGACTTGAAAGAGAAGCTTGGAGTAGCCAGCTGGATGTAGCCCAAGGCTGCCTGATACCTGAATGAGATCAGGGTTTGGTACTGAGGAAGAAGGGAGAAATGGTTGTTGATTCACCAGCCAACTGTGTCTCTCACACTGTCTCCAGAGGCCACCCTGACAGACAGGAAAATGGGCTTTGTGGAACTTGAGTGTCCCCCATGGAAGGAGCATGCTAGATGGCTGCCAGCCAGGAGCCTCCAGTTGTCTGTGCTGCCTCATTTGCTTCTGGTTATGTTCCCCTTGGGCCTTGGCAAGTCCTGGGGGCTCAGGGAGCAGGGGATAGATCCGCTTCTTCCATCAGGATGCGAGGGAAGCAGGAAGCTCAGCCCAGCCCACGCCTTCCCCAGCCCCGGGGAACTGGAGCTGAGCCCCCACGAGGGAACTCCCATGGTTAGGGTTCTGACCTTGGGGAGCTGGTGCCAACTGGGAAGAGGGGAGGGCTTGAGTTAAGAGGCCTGCCCTCCCACCCCAGTTCAGAGCAGGGCCTGGCACATAGCAAGTGCTTAATAAATTTCTATTTATCCATTAAATCAATTTTAAAAAAAGATTTGATCCCGTGCTTTGGGCAAATTACTGATCCTCCCCAGGCCTCCGCCTCAGGTTCCTCACCTATACAAATGGGAAATTAAAAAAAAAAAAAAAGGAGAAAAACTGATAGAACAATCTCTGTCCTATCCTTACAGAGCTTCCTGTCCCCAGACCAGCAAGCATTAGCTATCACTCC
>NW_017735303.1:0-2065 GCF_001890085.2 Hipposideros armiger | reverse complement strand
GGGAAGAGCGCAATGATGGTGCCAACTTGGACCAGTGAAGCAACGTCCTCCACAACTAGACTGAAGAATAAAACAACAGTAACTTGTTTGTTCCCCTTCCCTAATTCCCCAGCGCTGTTTCCATACCCCCAATTCCCCAATAAAAAATCTTTAAAAAAAAATGCCAATCGTATATAGAGTATCAAAATATCATGACATTACTAAAATGTTAAAATTTGTCAAGGAGTTATTATTTTAAACAAATTATAACCTAATAAGTATTTTGATGAGAATGACATACTTTTACTGTTGAGGTAACTTGTACATAGGTGTGCAATAAATCAAGGAGTTTAAACAATAAGGATAATACAATGCCTGCCACTGCCTATCATCCACTGTGTTTAGAAATAAATATTTCTGATTCTAGAAAGCACAGCAAACCCATGTGATGCCCACATTTTTATTTTTTCAGACTGTCCTTATAGCAAGAACTGAAAATAATACAAAATTATTAGTGGCTATTTTAAAACTTTTAAAAAGTAGGTAACATATAATCATTAAGTAAATGTTCAAAAAAATCCACAGAAACAAAAATCTCAGGCTTATTTAGTGACTTAAGTGTCTATATTACATTCAACTTGACACAATTTTAAGAAATAATTTTAAGACATCATTGGGCATGTGTTCTGCAAAACTATTAAAATCATCACTCAAAAAAGTATATCCCTGTCTCTATACTATCAAAGAATTTTACATAAAATATTTTTATTTCACTTAATACAAAAATGTGGAATTTTAAATTTAAATTAATGTGGAAAAAATGGATATTATTAAAGACACTGTCTAGAGTGAATTAAAATGTGAACTAATTTTTATTCTAGCATTATTTAACAAGAACTATGAATAAATGTGATTTTTTTCAAAGCAGTTTTTGTCTGTTAATTATATAAAATAAATGTTATTTTGTAGAAAACTTTTGTGGTTACTAATATGTGTTATTAACTATTGGCAAGTAAACATTTAATGGCCCATGATGTTGGCAATTTCAAAATATATCTCTCAAACTCTTAAAAATTGTTATACCTACATTGATCATAGACTAAAAAGCTAAACCTAATTTGAATATTTTTTATTACATATAATTAAATTGATAGTGATTTCAACTTAGATTCAGGCTGATAATCAATTCTGTTTTAGGTATATGTTTAGCTGATAATCATTCCATTTTAAGCTCACTGTATATGTATGTTGGAGAACATGGAGGTGTTAAGAATACATAACACATTAGTGAGTGTGTTAATATTTTAACATGGAGAAACTATCCTTCATATTTAGGGTGGCTGAAATTTATAAAAATTGTTCTGATTCAATCACAATCACATCAGGTAAATTTTGACATAATTTTCATTATCACCTATATTGTCTTCCTTCATCAATATTTTAAAGAGAGTAAACTTTTGCTGAAAAGAAATACACTGAGTTCTTAGTAAAAACACACACATTTTCATAAATATAATGGTATGACAAAACAAACTAAAAATTTTAAGTATATTCTTTTAAGTCTTTGAATTAATATACTTCTGAGAAATATTCGATCTTCATTAAAACCATCCTTGCTTGTCCTAGATCTTTATAGAGCATCATTCATATACAATAAAAAAATACTTAAAGGCTTCCAAGCATTGTTTTTATTGTGCTTTTCAATTTTTAAAATTCTTCTACATGCAGCATTTGATTTTATCCAAAAGATACTATTTCGTGGGTAATAACTTGAAATAAGCAAACTACAGAATGATTTTAAGGTTGGAGGCAATATGGGATCTCATAAAAACTCTCTTAATGTCTAACAGTTATTATAAACATTTCCCTTTGAAATTTTTATAAACATGATTATTGACATTCACTTGTATATGTGTGTCTTTGTATGTGCTTGTTTTAGTTATTTCACAAATTAATGGAGAAAGTCTTCTTTGTAGAACCTGTCAAGAACTCTCAGGTATGGCAGCTTCTGTTTTTCACTCCAGAGAAATATATAAACTGCTTCCTATTTGAGGAAGGACTTACTTTACTTTAAAACAATGATTTT
>NW_017735302.1:0-2079 GCF_001890085.2 Hipposideros armiger | reverse complement strand
GTCTTTGATTTCTTTCATGTTCTGTGAGTTACTGAATTAAATCTCAGCCATGCCAACTGATGTTATAGATGAGACGGTGCCAACATGGAAAGTGTTGTTGCTGTTGACTAAGCAAAGCAGGGTACAAAAGTTGAGTGTACTTCTTATCCAGCCATATAGCTCTTACTATGTTTTACTTGGATAACAAGAGGTGCAAGGCATATATACCTCCAACCTGGCTTCCGTTTTGAGTTGTCCTTTAACTTAGGGATAAGCTGTAGCATCTCCACCTATGACTGTAACTTCCAGCTTGTCAACAACCGAGTTAATAAGAATTCCAGCAGCATTCCCGGCCTTAGCCCGTCAGGCTGAACACCGGCTCATCTAAAAACATCATACATGTGTTGAAAACCCACTGACATCTGGCTGCAGCTGGGAAAAGCTAAAGCATCTTATGGAGGTCATCTTGGTGAGTGGTCTCAGCAGCCCAGGGTCATCTCCGTCTTACAGGGAGGACATGCAAGTCAGAAGACAGGAATTGGTCTTGAAGTCAAAAAGGGATTAGTTAAGAGGGGAAGTTAAATCGGGTGTTTCTGAGTCTGTGTTCCTTCCATCATTCTGCTTCCCTAATGGCCAACTGAGAGTTTAGAAAACATGGTTCCCATGTAGAAATCTCAGTGAGTTTAGCAAGAGACCTTCTGCAGGTCCACATCTGGTGTTAATGGAGCCTGATTGAAAGGTCTGGTGGGGAAATCAGCGAGGCAGCCTGAGGGGGTCTCTCTTACAGTCAGCGAATCGACCCTTTTCACTTCAGCTTGGGGTCTGAGACAGCTGAACCCCTCTGGACCCCAAAGCCTTTCACCGTAATGACATCAAGGATAGCAATGCACAGAGCTAGTGGCTGATTTCTCTGATTTCCTCACCTTATCAGCTGATCAGGAAAACAGACTTTCCATAAATAAACAAGCCCTGGGAGCATCCAACAGAAATAAACAATGAGTGACCATTGAGTAAGTCCAATTTGAATCACCCCAAATTCTGGCTTTGAAAAGCCCTGGTTCCTTCCACATTTCAATCATTAGACTCTTTTGGAATAAAGAGTGTTTCATATACGTGACTCACTCACAGGGCATTAAAAAAAAAAAGGCAAAATAAAACATCCCGTTTTCCTTATTTTCATACACACTCTCTCCATGTAGCCCCTTCGATTGTGTTCAGGTATTATCTTTCAAGGCCAGGGAGGTGATAGTTACTATGAAAATTTTAGAAAACATAGATATACAAAAATAATAACACAAAGGCAATTCTCAATCTCATCACAAAGACATAACCATTGTTAACATTTTGGTGTGTTTTTCTTTAAGAGGTGTGTGTGTGTGTGTGTGTGTGTGTGTGTGTGTGTGTGTGTGTGTGTACATACCTATCTATACGGCTAGATAATAGATATACTTATATAGAATTATACTGTATATCCTCTTTTATAGCCTGCCTTACTCAGTCAACATCGAGAACATCTTTCCATGTCAATAGTTGCTCTTCTGCAATTTCATTTTACACGGTTGAGCAGTATTCCACTATAGGGATGTACCATAAAAATTTTAACCCATTTCCTATTTTGCCCACTGCTTCTGATTTTAGTTTATGTTAGGGATTTATTATGTATTAGGTACTTTCCATGGGCTGAATTCTTTGCAAATATGTCATGGTGGGAGGCAGTGCCCAGTGATGGGGACTCTGTTCCTTACTAACTCTTTGACTTTGTGTAAGTCACTTAACTTCTGTGAGCCTTAATTACCTTCTGTGGAGAACATGGGCAATGATACCCTCTCTAAAAGGCTATTGTGAAGATGAGGTGACATGAGGTCCATATGGAGTCTGGCACAGAGCCGGTCCACAGCCAACGGTAGCTGTCATTGTTACAGAGGGGTGTGTGCTGTCCGGCCTGAAGGAAAGAGACCAGGGAGGTATTTGTGTGGCCCTGAGGAGCCCGGGTGAGCCCTGAAGAGAGAGTTGGGGCAGGCAGGCAAAGGGAGAGACTTGCAAACATCCCTCTGGGCCTCTGCTTTAGTTTTGCGATGTGGATCCAGGGGTCTGAGGGAG
>NW_017735301.1:0-2079 GCF_001890085.2 Hipposideros armiger | reverse complement strand
CTTTTCATATCGTATGTGGTAGCCAATGCACAATTCAATAGAAATGGTATTAACAACTCCCTTCCTTGAAGACCACACATAGTTGCACTAGAGTTTCCTGGCATGATACTCTAATACTTCAACAATGTTGAACCTTCAGAATTAATCCTACAGCAGCATTTCCCTTTTCCCCAGTTCTGTATGCACATAGCTATTAATTAGATCTCTGGGCACAGAAAGTGAAGTAGGAATGTGCCATTTAATATGCTTCCCATGTGTTTTAAAAACCGTTTAGTTCTTTGTTTCTTGTACATGTGCAGTGGTTGAGTTACTATCTTCTCACTTGAATTTGTAGGGTAAAGGTCTTGTGGTTCTCTTTATGGCATTTAACACAATGTCACAGAAAACTTGGACTTAAGTTTTGTTGTTGTTGTTGTTTTTATGATAAATGCCATGGTATTTCGGTGTCTTGAAGAACTTCCTGGCTTGTGGGGCAGGATATTTGCTTGGTTCTAGACCTGGCATGGCCTCTAATTGGCTGTTACTGTGGGGCTCAGCTAGAGACCCGGGCCTCAGTTTTTTCAGCTGTGAAATGTGAAGATGGGCTTGAATAATCACCAAGCTTTCTTCCAGCTCTAAACTTCTCTGAGTTCTACTTTTCCCTGCTCTGTATCCTCCACTTTCTGGCATGTCTTTCGGATTTAATATTATAAATTTGTCCCCACTTTCAAAGCTGTTTATAGTGTGAGGAAGAGGTGAGAAATAGTTAACAAAATGTATTCTGAGCAGCCTAATACTTTTTTTTCCTGCCAAACTTCTCTTTCTTCTTCTTCCTCAAACATTTTTTTTTTTGAGCGGGTGGATGGGTGGGTGGCTATAGTGATGTTGATATTCAGAGAAGAGAGGAGAATGCAAGATTGCAAGG
Source organism: Hipposideros armiger (assembly GCF_001890085.2). NCBI lineage: Eukaryota > Metazoa > Chordata > Mammalia > Chiroptera > Hipposideridae > Hipposideros > Hipposideros armiger. The sequence continues at coordinate 1,175 of NW_017735301.1, read as the reverse complement.
GTTCGTAACAGATGGTCATGTGGTACCATTTTAGGAGGGTTATTAAAATAACAAATCTATTTTTCTGAATAGTAGGATGTCTAAGTGTCTAGGTTTAAACCTACTGTTGAAATAGAAAAGAGGGGAAGAGGCGGAGCCACAGAAAAACCAAGCTAGAATCTTTTTGCGTGATCTTAATTTTCTTATTGTTTTTCAGCATAGACAGTGGTGTGTATTGGAGACTGAACATAAAGAAATTTGTTGCACCATTTTCCTGGCAGTTATAATTTCTCTTTGCTAAGACCCGCTTTGTGAGAGCTGCCTTTTCCCTTGCCCAAGTGACCTTATGGGTTCATGTCATAGATGCAACATGTTGACATAACCTTTCTCCCAAGGAATTATATCATACTCTAAGTGGATTTAATTCACATTTTCACTGTCCCTAAAAGGAGAGAAACTATAGTTTGAGCACTTCATACCTCCAGTGTAGAGTGAGTATATGGTTTATGTTAGGCGTTCAATAAAATTTTTTTATTAGTTTCAGGTGTGCAAAACAATGTAATAAACATTTATACCCCTCACAAAGTGATAACCCTGTTCCCCCAATCTACTACCCCTCTGACATCATTTATAGCTGTTACAATTCCATTGACTCTATTCCCTATGCTGTACTCCACATCCTGTGACTATATATATAATTATGTGTATATATATATATACATATATATATATATACATACATAATTATATATATAAATAATTATAGTTGACATTCATTATTATTCAGCTTCAGATGTACACTGCAGTGGTCAGGCATCTACACCATCCATGAAGTGGTCTCCCTAATAAGATAAGTGCCCATCTGACACCCTACAAAATCTTTGCAACATTATTGATTATATTCCCCAAACTGTCTTTCGTATCCCCATGGCAATACAGTAAGTGCCTGACTTACGAATGAGTTCCATTCCCGGGGAACGTTTGTAAGTCCTACAAAGTGAGTCTTACACACCTTTGACACAAATATGCAATGTAAAACCAATGGTTGAATGATTCACGTTATAAGAAGTAGCAACATCTACCATTTTTTTGCCTTAGTTCAATCTCTCAATTATTTTCACTTTTGCTTCCATGGTTATTGCTTTGCGCTTCCTAGCAGTCCCCTCCACATCACCACTGCTTTTCCTCTTGCTTCC
>NW_017735300.1:0-2078 GCF_001890085.2 Hipposideros armiger | reverse complement strand
CTGAGGCCAGAATGCATGGGGGGTTTAAGTAATCACTTGGAAGTCACAGAACCAGTAAGTGGCACAGCTAGGAACTGAACCAGGAAGTTTAGCACCAGAGTCTGTGTTGTTAGTAACCCTGTTACCGTGACATCTGTCTGTAAAGTCAGCTAGGCTGCTCTGTTTATGGAACTTCTTTTCCAGCTGTTTCCTTGACAACTTTCTAGTGTTCTAGTTTCCTGGACTCTCAAGGCCTTAGTAAAAACCTTTTATAGTTTTCTTGCTTCATTTTCCTGGATCCAACATAGTTCTGGTCCATCTCTCATGGGAGTCAAGGACCATGTATTCTCTGTATAATTTCATGATACTTTTCCACTGGAAATAGTGCCAGTAATGAAGCAAGTTGGGTTAGAAATACATCAGTGAAGTGACAGAATTGTGAAGGGTGACCACAATTCTGAATTTAAACAAGATAGTAATATACTGTTTGGAATGACTTTCTTCATGAAAACTTGCAGGCTGCACATTTGTGTTTAGTTTCATGCACTGCTGATAGTGATAGACTACCCCGGTGACTGATGGTGCCTTTGTCTCTTAGGTAACCAAAGTAATCCTGGCCTTCCATCGTGCTGAAGAGGCTGTCTTCAGCAGTGGGGAGCAAGAGCTCTTCGTCCAGTTCTGCACTGTCTTCCTGGAGGACCTCGTTCCTTATTTAAATCGCTGTCTCCAAGTCCTTTTTCCACCAGCTCAGATAGCACAGACCTTAGGTAAGAGAAAGGAGAAAATATTTTTATAATTACTTTATTGATACAATTTATATACTAACTAATTCACCCATTTGTAAAATTCAGTGTTTTAGTAAATGTACATAGGTATACAACCATTAACACCATCCAATTTTAGTACATTTCCATCACCCCAAAAAGATCTCTCGGGTCCAATGTAGTCATTCCCCAACCCCACTCTTAGCCCCTGGCAACCACTAATCTACTTTGATGCAATAGATTTGCCATTTCTGGACATTTAATAGAAATGGAATCATACAATATGTATATATCTGGCTAAGTACAAGAAGCCATTCACAAAAGAACTACATATTGTATAATTCCAGAGAAGATGCTTTAAAAATATTTTTTCCAATTTGCCTTCACTTCCCTGTGCCTGCTCTCTCTCTGCGGGGGTAGAGTGGGAGAATGGGGGAGGCAGAGCTTCCCAAAGGGCAGTGTGCCAGTGATCACACCAGCACAGAGTGGCTCCTGGCTACTTTTCCCCAGCTTTTCCCCTGTGCCTGTCACAGGGAAGCCAGTGCCTGCTGAGGTTCACATGGCTTTTACTGCATCTGCCCTACACTACTGTTCCAGATTACCTTCGAAGTCTTGCTTTACAGTATAGCTTCTTGTCCCATACCACAGAGATGACTTACTGTACTGAAATGTGGTAATTGTGTGTGTTACTCCCTCTAAGTGTTTATTTTTTCCTGTGGCACATCAGTATTTAAATTTATTAAATGTTGTTTTCCATTTCACTTTGCCTACCATCTGGGTCAGGCATTCCACCCACTCAGCTCTCCAAGTACCGAAACCTTGGGCATGTGAACGTCGGCGTCGTCCAGGAGCCTCTCGCCTTTATCCTCCCGAAGAAGGACATGGTCTTCTGCCTAGATGAGAAGGAGCCGGTGCTGGAGCGCACAGTTCCAGCACCAGCACCTCCCGCTCCAGCACCAGAGCCCCCAGCTCCTGCACCAGAACTCCCTGTGGAGGAGTCAAGCCTTGAGCCTCTCACTCCGGCTTTCCCTGAGGATGGGCAAGGGCAGGTTGAATCAGTGGAGCCACTGCAGGCTGGTGTGCCTAGTGTGGGAACTTAACTGGACTTCCCCGCTCCCAGAACCAGGCGCAGCACCCTGTTGGAATGAGAGTTGCCTCACCTGGGAAAACGGGACAGTCCTGGGGAGAGGCTGCAAAGGCATTCATGAGAGGAAATTAAGGGGGAACCTCTTATCCACTCTTGTAAATGGTTGATCATACCTAAAAAAAAAAAAAAGGAATTAAATAATAAAGCTGATTGACGTCACCGAGAGGCTAACAGCGTTTTGTGGGCAG
>NW_017735299.1:0-2081 GCF_001890085.2 Hipposideros armiger | reverse complement strand
CCAGGTCTTGAAAGGGAAGGGGTCCAGAGAGGCTCAGGAAATTTAGGAAGCAAAGGGGCCTCCTTCAAGGCGTTACCTTAGAAATGAGTTCACTCTGCACCCCAAACACTTTCTTTCATTCTGCTCCCTACTTATGATGCAAAGTCTGGAAAGGAGAGCGCTGCTGGTGGTTTTGCAAAAGCCGCGCTCTCCCTTCAAGTCTTTGCACCCAGAATGCCTTTCTTCCTGAATTGCCTTTTGATCAGTCCCTGCACATCCTCCAAGGCCTCTACCCTCCAGGGTTTTCCCCCTATTCCCTGACCAGGCTGAATTAAAGGAACTCTGTGCTCCCCACCCCGGGAGGCGGGGAGTGGCAGGGGTGGGGTGGGGTTGTGCTCCCTCCTGTCAGCTCCTTGAGGTGACCCTGTGTTGTTCCTTCTTGTCTCCAGCCCCTAGCCAGCCCCTAGCCAGCTGCTGGCCAACCGTACCAGCTCAATAAATCACAACTTTTTTGTACGACTTCGGATATTGTTTCCTGTTCCATGGGGGAACTTTTGCCACAGGCGAGAAGGGCAGCATGTGCAAGAACAAAACTTTCGATTTCTTCTTTCCCGGCTGGGAAAATGTGTTGCAGCCAGAGCAGCACGGAGCTCTGTGGAAAAGGAGAGAGCAACATAGCTTAGGGGGCGTTCAGGGAGAGTGGGCTGGCCAGAAGTGGCAGCAGGCAAACTAGAGGCGTTGCGCATGCTCTGGGATAAAGGGACTTAGTGTGGGAGCTGGATAGGGAGAAGCTGGAATGCCAGGGGAGGAGGGGCACACAGGAGCCGAGGGACCTGGAATGGGATAACCCAAACCAACAACCATCCCCAGGGGAGGCAGTGTGATGTGGGCACAAAGGACTGGGCTCTGGAGTCTTGGCTTCAAGTCCTGACTCTCTTGCTAATGAGCTGTGTGAATTTGGGCAAGTTATTAATGTCTCAGAGCCTCAGTTTCTTTCATCTGTAAAATGGGGATAATAGTGCCCACTCAACAGAGTTATGTTTTAGGGATTCAAGGGAACAGCTCAGCTTGGTACCTGGGTATATAATAGTTGCTCAATAAACACACAGTCCTCTTTCAGTCCCTAAAGAGTTCATATACAACTGAGGTCAGCAAACTATGGTCCCAGCCTGGCTGCCTGCTTTTGTAAGTAATGTTTTATACTATAAAGACAGAGTTCAATAGCTGTGACAGAGATCATGTGGCCTTAAATATGTACTATTCTGGTTCCTTAAGAAAAAATTGGCTGACCCTTTATGTATAGGTAAGGTATCTATCTTATACATAGAGCCTCACCTCCTGCTAGATTGTCACTGATATGTCGCTGTAGATGAGGGGACCCAAACTCAAATGCTTACAGGGGTCTGGCCCATCATGCCAATACGTGGTTTGCTTGTATAGACATTGCTGTAGATGAATATGCTATTGTCCATTTTTCTTGAAACACGAGATCTTCTGTGTCTTCCTGGTTGTGTGTTTGTCTTTCATGTTTGAATTTATGTATTCATTCAGCGAGTGATTACTGAGTGCCTGCTATGTGCCAGGCAGCCTCCTAAAGCTGAGAACAAAGCAGTGAACACAAGAGATCGCCAATCCTGCCCTGGGGGAGCTTATAGTCTAGTGGGAGGGAGCGACAATGCACCAATTAACTTACACTACTGGGGACTAGTCACTGCTGCTGTGAAAGGAAAGGCATGACGATGGGATGGAGAGAGATGGGGGCTGTATTGGGTCAGGTGGTCAGGAAAAGTCATTCTGAATGGATGGTCTCCTTCAGGGAAGACACCAATGTCTGTACTCAAAGAATAAGCACCGTGAGAGAAGAATGATAAAACTCCATCAGTGCTGGATATAGAATGGGAACATTTGGAAACCTGGTTCTTGTTCCCCATGGAGATCACACTCGAGAGGAGAGATAATAATAATAATAGTAATAATAATAATAATAATAACAGCCAACGCTTACTTAGCCTGAAAAACAGAAGCAAACAAAGCTAATAGATGAATAAAGACAGAGTCCTGATTATAGATATCCTTTCAGCTCTGGGATACAGCCATACCTG
>NW_017735298.1:0-3624 GCF_001890085.2 Hipposideros armiger | reverse complement strand
GAGTCACATAGCACAACTGGGGCAGAGCTGGAACTGCATCCTAAGGTGAAATCTCCCATTCAGTCCACCATGCTACCTGCCTCTCATTGGGCAAACAGGACCACAAGGGGCACAGTGTGTCTGGGTGCATTAATAGTGACTCATGTTTGCCACCAGCCAACAACTGATGCCAGAACTGTTAATAAATTAAGTACACTTTTAGCCTTTTGTGCTATTAGGACAGGTCTCCCTGCCTGTACTGCCTCAGGGAAAAACACTGCTGATTCTAAGGGCAGAAAGAGCTTTGCTGAAACAGCACTGGGCAGCCAGGGAACAGTATGGACTTGCCAGGACCTGTCACCTTATCATCCCAGAAAAGCAGGGCGAAACATCTCAACAAAAACATCAGATCACTAGAAGGAAAGCCTGGGTGAGAGGAACCATAGATGATGTCCTCGAGCAGTGGTCTTCATACGAGAGTACACAGTTGTGCTGTGTGACCTAAAGCAAATAAAAGATGTCTCCTGGCCATCCACCAACCTCTGCAAACTGTCGGAGTATAGGTGTGTGTGGATGTGTGTGAGCATGTGAGGGAGCATGAGTGTGTGTGGATGAGAGCCTATGTTTCAGTGTGGGGGAGTTTGTAAGTATACGATATGTGTGATGGTGTATCTGTATGTCTGTGAGTCTGTGAATGTATATGTGTGTGAGCAAGTGTTTGTAAGTGTGAAGGTGTGTAAGAGTGAGTTTGGAAGGGTATGATGAGTGTGAGCTTGTGAGGGTGTGTGAGTGAGAGTGTGTGCATGGGTGTGGTGCATAGATGGTGGAGAAAGACATTGAATACGTGAGGACCTTCCAAGGGGAATGCAGATATGGCTAACCTTCTCAACTGCAGGTCGCCATATTCCATATGCTACTTCCTGATGTCATATAGGTTCCCTTTTCTTCCACTTTACAAAAGAAAGGTGCTTCCCCTCACCTGTTCCCAACCTTACTATGGTGTACTCCCCCAGATGTAAAATCCTTCAGGGTATCTAACAAAAAGACAATTAAAAATATTATTTGGGGGTGAGTCTCCTTATTTATGAAGTAAGGCACTATNCCATCCCAAGTGGGCGACGGCACATCCAAGAACAGATTTGGCTCCTAAACTGACAGGTGGCGGCACAGGGCTAGATTTATTTAGAAATACCTAATTAAGCTCCAGAGCACACTCGTCATCAAGGTGTTTAATTGGCAGCATGTGACTATTAGGAGCTAATTAAGTTGTCCCATCATACTGTAATTAATGTTTGTCATTCGGTCACTGCATGGCTGGAGCAAGTTTAAGGAAAACAGAAGGGCCCTGGTGGCCAGCCCTACGCTGTGTCCCTCGCTACTCTCAGTACCAACGCGGAGCTGAGCAGATGGGGCAGGAGACGGGGCTGTACAGCTCTTTTGACAGCCCAAGCCCCAGAAGTGACTTTGGATTCACTTAATAAATAGTTATTGAGGTTCTATTCTGTGTCGGCCAGACAGGCAGAGAGGGTAGTACAGATTCTAGCTAAGCCTTGGGTCAAATCCCATTTTTGCCTCTTACTCGTTGTATAACCATGCACCACCTGGCCTTTCTGAATTTCCATTTTCATATCTGTAGGATGACAAGTAACACTTACTTCATACAGCTATTGTTTTAAAATAAAACAGATATCCTCAATCCTGTGCTCACAAACCTTCCCTGACTCCCCATCTCAGAGGAAAAGCTGAAGCCCTCCCAGTGATATGAAAAGCTTTTATAACTGGTCTCCTTCTCCCTTCTCCTCCCCCGTTATCACTCTACCTTCCCCACCTACTACGTTCTTCTTCCTCTCCTTGCTCCAGCCACACTACTCTGTTGTTCCTCCTACACGCCAAGTCCCCTCCTGCCTCAGGGCCTTTGCACTTGCTCTTCCCTCCTCCTCCCCAGATATCCATGTGGTTCACTCCCTCAATCTTTGCTCAAGTCACCTTTTCAGAGAGGCCTCCTCTGACCTATTCAGATTTCTAACACACTCCCTCACCTAAAGTAAAAAGCTGGCAATTACTCTCTCCCATTCCTGCTTTATTTTTCCACTTAGTATTTAATCCCACTTAATGTGAAATATATTTCAATATAGTGTGCTTAGTTATTGCTTTAGAATGCCTACCCCGCTCCAACATAGAAAGCAAACCCAATGATAGAAGAACATGTTTTTTTCTGTTTTGCTCCTGGCTGCATTCCCAGTGCCTAGAACAGTGCCTGGTCCATGGTAGACACTTGATAAATATTTGTTGAATACACAAATGAGCATTAAATGAGATAAAGTATACAAAGGACATTGCGTGGTACATACTGGTGTCCGTTAATATTCATTTCCTTCCCTTGGCACAGCAAGAACTGGTCTCTCTCCCTTTAAAGACCTCAAATCTATCAGGGAAAGAATTTATCAGGCACTTGCTGTACAAATAATCTCCCACCCACACCCCAAGACTGGAAGCAGAGGAGGGATTGACAAGAGACCCCATGTGGCAAGACTGAGTTGCAGCAATCAGCAACCCACAGGATTTATCCAGTGCTGTCTCTATAGCAAGTGTTCTTCCAGGTGCCCTGGGAATTCTTACAAGATGGCTCACACTGCCACCTTCAGAAGCTTATATTTTAGGGCTCAGCAAACTTCCCTGGAAAGAACCAGATAGTCAATATTTTTGGCTTTGCAGGTTACACTGTCTCTCGCAACTACTCTGCTACTGTAGCCCAAAAGCAGCCATAAAGAATATGCAAACAATTGGGTATGGCCGGGTTCCAATAAAACTTTATTTATGGACACTAATATTCAAAATTCACATAATTTTCATGTATCACACACTATTTTTTTTCAACCGTTTAAAAATGTGCAAACTATTCTTAGCTCCCAGGCTGTACAAAAAAAGTGGACCAGATTTGCCCCATGCGCTATACTTTGCCAACCCTTAGTCTAGACAGAGAAAGAGCAAAGAAAGTACTGTTGCTTATAACTAGGGACTAAAATAGGACGCTGCAAACAAAATCCCGTAACTACACATGGAAGATTGGGGAAACAGCTGGACCAGAGCTGTCAGGGAAGGTGTTTCGTTTTGGAGCGAAATTTATGCCCAAAGATTGAGATCATCTTTGCCAATAACTTATTCAACACAGGATCCCTGTGGGAATTATGACACTTTCACAAGCCAGTAGCATGTAGGATAATGTCTTTTAATAAGCCAATAAAGAAATAGCATACTTTGAATGAATTTGTAATTGTTTTAAGCAAGAGGAGTTTAAAGGAAATAAAGTCCAGGTTTAGTTTGGCGTGTACCTTTCTATGAGTTGGTTCTCAGGAGAGTCAGCTTAGCTGCCCTACAGCTGATGTCCAGCTGCCAGCACAGAACAAAGGTTCCTTGTTCCTGGAGCACAGTTGCTAGTAAACGAAGGTGCCAATGTTGGCGAGCAAGATAGCATCCTTCATGGGGCTGCTGCACAGTTTTCTCCACTGCTGGTAAAGAGTGGTTTTACCAAGGCAGGAGCCCCCGTGTCTTTAGAAAGCCCTTTAGATCAGCAAAGAGTTGCTTTGCCCCGGCTGGGCAGTCTCGGATGGTCCTCACAAACTCTGGGTCTTTATAGTCTAAATG
>NW_017735297.1:0-2080 GCF_001890085.2 Hipposideros armiger | reverse complement strand
GACTGCCATATCCTCCTCCAGTAGACGTAGTTCAGCCCTTACCTTTCTGGATCTCTTTGATTCTTTTGGACTGGCTGTTACCTGACTCCTTAAAATGCTCAAATCTTTGACTTTACCAGGCCTGTTCAATCCTAATTCAGGTTAATGTGTTGTTTCTAGCTTTTACTAGCTTTTCAGTCTTAAGCAAGTAGGTTACTTGACCTATTTATATTTCAGTTTTTATATATAAAAAATAGAAAGGTGATACCTATTTTTCATAATTATTGAGCAACTTTTAAATAGCAGTGTACATGAAGTATCTAACGGCATGCTCAAAAAGGGGACTCTTCATTATTTTGTTTTCTTCTGCTAACATCAGATTTAGAGTAAAATTAAGCAAAGTATTTCAAACCAAATGTAATTTAGAAAAATGAACCAATCATAATTTGCATTTCTTCTAGATTTCAACCTGGGATAAGTAATGCAAAATGTTTTTGTTTTTGTTTTTTTATCTTAAAAGATTTTCTTTGTTCTTCTTCCCGCAAGCATCATTACACTGTGCTGCCTGTTCTCCAATGTGTCTGTCTCATTTTTTTTTTTTAAAGCAAATGTGTAAAATCAATCCTGGCTACTACATCATGAGCAGAAGTGAGTCAAGAATTGACATCTTTTACTCTAGTAATTAGCCTAACATAACTGAGGATTCCAATACTGAACAGACTCTAAATATTGCAAGCCATGATTATGTAGATATGATATTCATAATTAAAAGAGAAGGGAAGATAGAAGTGGTTTAAGAAGGCTATTTTCCCTTATGTTTTATTGCAAAGATTAAACATTAGTGAATTACTACATCAAATAAAAAAAGTTAGGCTTTTTGAGCATTTTGAGCCTTGCCTCTGCTCGGGGCCCACTCCAAACTCTTCGGAGTGTACTTTCTTTTCTAATAATGGCCCTTGAACCATTCTCTACTGCTCGGGCCCACTTCTGCTTCTTTGAAATATATTTTTACTCCTAATAAACTCCTTTTCTTCAACTTATAAAATAATAAATAAAATAAAAATAAATAAATATATAAATAAATAAAAAAGGTTATAAAGGTAGCCACCAAGAAGTCAATACAATTAACTAACTTGAAAGGTATACAGGAGGAAGAGGAGGGAAAGTAAAATGCAGTAATGTCATCCTTGTTTGTAGTAGGGAGTTGATCAATAGTATATAAGTAAATAAATAAGTGCCTTATATCTTCAGCTATATTGTAACTACTAAATGATTATACAAACCATGCAATTATTAAAATATGTACACACATGGACTACACAATAAAAGATTAAGGAGAAAATACAGTAAAAAGAGCATTACATAAAATATGATGCCAGAACCCAAAACAAATATGTTTACCGTATTAATAAATAATGATTGGCTAAAATCATAAATTGAAGGAAAAATAGTTTCTCATTGGATAATAAAGTAAAATGCTATATAGTCAAAAGAAATTTCAGCAAGGCCATATGCCAAGACTCTGGTCCAAGGAGTCCCTTGTCTCCCAGGAGTGGATCTCAGGATCCCTGCTGCCTTCAGTAACTGGCTGGGAGCAGCCAGTGGGAAGTGTGGCCTGGACACATACGAGGTATGATCAATAACCACCGTGAATGTTTAAATTTAAAAAAATTATTACAGTAAAAGACACATTGACATTAATCCCACTCAAAATACTTCCCATCACTTTGAACACTCTTTTCCCATCATTCTTGCCACTTTCTGAAGCAGTTCTGGAAGTCCTCTTTCATGAGTGTCTTTAGTTGTGCTGTTGTGGCTGCCTCAACGTCCTGAATTGATTCAAAACGTTTACCTTTCATGGTCATTTTAACTTTGGGGAAGAGCCAGAAGTTGCATGCTGCTAGATCCGGTGAATAAGGTGGATGAGGATACACTGTAATGTTTTTATTTGACAGAAATTGCCATACCAGAAGTGATGTGTGACACGGAGCATTGTCATGACAGAGGATGGTTTATGGCACACTTTAAAACACACCTTCTCTCAACCATAGCTCACACCTGACTGACTGCGCCAAACCAGTTAAAACTTGTCACACACTGT
>NW_017731760.1:1664733-1673363 GCF_001890085.2 Hipposideros armiger | reverse complement strand
GACATCTGTTCATTTTTGGTAGTACAATAGCCACTCCGTCTTCTTCTGATAATAGCACCCCAGCTTTCTTCTGGGAGTTCCCTTGTCCCTCACTCTCAAGCCACGGGCTTCAGTTCACCCCCAGCTCTGTGGTGGGACATATGACCTAGACCAAGCCAATCAGACCCCTTCATTCCCAGAGCCATGTGATTGGTTCAGAAATGACTAGGAGACCCAAACATAGGAGACACACTGAAATGCTGGCTGGACTGCTGGGACCAAAACATGCCCTCTCATGTCAGCCTTAAATCTGGGAAAATAAGAAGTTGGCATTACAGTGGCCCAACTTGCTACCACACAGACAGAATCTTTCTGAGAATGGAACCCACACTGAGGAAGAAATGCCAAGAGTTGCAGAGAAAGAAACTAGATTCTGGTGCCATCTGATTCTTGGGGCAAAGCCACACTTGAGTGCCACCATATCCCTGGATTTTCCATTTAAATCAACCAATAAATTCCTTACTGGCTTAAATCAATTGGCTGTTCTGTCACTTACTACTGAAGGGTTCTGGCCTTTATTATCATAATTAACATTATATAAATTATATCAATTACCGTTCTACCAATTAGCATTGTATCATAATGATTCCTTTTGCCCCACCCACCCCAAACCATGATTTCTTGAAAACCTGAACCATCGTGACCTGAGTGTATATCCTCAGAGTCTGGCACAGAGTCTGCCCACCATGACAATTTATTAAAGGGCAACTATCCCAAATCCACACTTTCCATGGAAATACATGCAAATGCTCAAATGCCGCTCTGGATAACAGTCACTTGGTTGAATAATGGAGTCACTTTTCCAGAATGGTCCTGACTCTACCAGTTCCATATCACACATTGACTACTTACATACACATACACACACACACACACACACACACACACACACACATACCCCTCTTACATATACCCTTACACGCCACACTCTCTACATGCACACACAAACCCCTCATACATACACATTCACACCCTCCATAAATGTACACACGCTTAGACACATAGCCTTTATTCATTCACACACCATAAATATATCTTTGTATGCACACCTACACACACACAAGCACACATTACACATCACACACTCTACATACACACACATACCATACACAGAGGTACCCTGCAAACATTCACGTGCACACATTAGACACACACATATTCACACCTTCCATAAGCACACACACACTCTACATACATTCACACATGCACACACTAGCCATGCACCTTCTCCATGAACACACACTCTATGCACACACATCCTTCATACACACACCTGTCACACATATACACTCTCCATACACACACACACACACACACACACACACACACACACACACATAGAGTAGAACCTGATCAGACACCCCCGGACTCTCTCTGGCCATGAGCAGTGTCTCTAAAATCTTGCTCCTAACAAGTGAGAATGGCTCAGAGCGACCTCAGGGCCCAGAGGATGGTGCTGCCCAGGTGGCCCGGTGGCTGGGTGCACAGCCCTCCCACTCTCCCTGCCCTGCCCAGATTCCTCACCATGTGGTAGCTGTGGGCACCTGTCTGCAGGAGCAGCTGCTGCAAGGTGCTGATCATCTTGCGACGCCGGCGGCTCTCCTCTCGCACACCCTTGAGCTCATCAGCCTGGCGACCCAGCTCCTGCTGACCGCGCTCCTGCTGGCCCAGGCTGGCCTGCAGCCGCGCCTCCAGCTGGGCAACACTGGCACTCAAGCAGTCCTGGCAGTGCAGCAGGTACTCAATGATGAGCTGTGCCAGGCGCAGCACCTTGAGCAGCACTGGGTCCACAGGCTGCCCACAGCGGCTGCATGTCTCCCGGTCCAAGTTGCAGAAAGTGACTCCAGCGATGTTCTCCTGCAGGGTGGCCACATCCAGCTCCCGTGCCACACGGTCCACATCCAGGGTGCTAATGCGCCTCCAGTCTATGCTCTCATGGCGAAGCTGGAACTTGAAGGTAGGGAATGTGTAGGCCCCAAAGAGAGGACCACTGAGGCCTTCAGCAGTGGTAGCAGGGGACTGCATGGGTGAGGGAAGTCCTGGGCTGACCACTGCAGGGCGGTGCCACCAAGGCCACGGTAGCCAGCAAAGGAGCTGAGAGAGGGCCTGGAAAATGAAAAGAGATTCCAAGTTAGGCAAGGTGTGTGGGCTGCATGTACCGTACACCTGGCCGGCAAGAACCTAAGTGGGGTGAGGTGAGGCATCTGAACAACAGCTGGGGTATGCATGGTATGCACTGACATGGGCACAGCCATGGAAAGCAAGGGCGTGGGCTTTACAATAACACAGATGTGGATTCAGATACTCAGCCTTGGGCAAGGCCCTTCACATCTTTAAACCTCCTCGGTACACTGGGGATCACAGGGGTCACGGGGCTCACTTTGCAGGTTTGTGGTTAACAATGAGGCGGGTGAAGCACCCAGCCTAGTGCCTGCACATAGTAGGTCCTCAACAAACGTCCCCTTGCCCAAGTCCACAGCCAAAGGTCTTTGTCAGGGGAAAACTTTCAAATGTATAAGTAGGTCCTTCAGGATAAAGTCCAACAACTTGCCATGGGTGGCAGAGCCACCTAATGTACACGACATTCCTTCCTCTCCTCCTGTAATTATAAGATCATAGTGGACAGGGGTAGGCTACATTTCCCAGATTTCCTAGCAGTAAGGTGTCATCATATGACTATGTTCTCTCTAGTGAAACGTGAGTGAAATGATGTCCACCACTGCTGGGAGGAGGTAACAGGAGAGGGGACAGTGGTGCTGAAGAGAGTGGCCATGTCTCTGCACGCAGATTATGCTCAGTCCATGATGATATTTTTTCTCAAACCTAATTACAATTTATCCTACCAATAAACTCAGACAAGTGTGCAAAGTTGCTTGTGCTAAAATTGTCATTGTAGCATTGTTTATAATAGCAAAGTATAAGAAAAAGTACAAGAAAGCCGAGAACAAAGTACACTAGGGGATACAAATGTTATCTCTATACAATGAAATACTTTGGCTATTGATGAGAATAAGGCTGTTTTACGTGTACTAAAATGGAATACTTATCACACACACACACACACACACACACACACACACACGAGGTCTGCCAATTAAGTTTGTGAACTTTTTGCAACGATCTGCTAACCTTTTTTGATATCAGAGAGATTATTCATCATGAATTTGTACCAACTGGACAAACAGTTAACCAGGTTTACTATTTGGAAGTACTGAAACGGCTGCATGAAAAAGTTAGACGACCTGAACTTTTCGCCAACAATTCAGGCTCTTGCATCACAACAATGCACCAGCTCACACAGCACTACCTGTGAGGGACTTTTTAACCAGTAAACAAATAACTGTATTGGAACAATCTCCCTACTTACCTGATCTGGACCCCAATGACTTCTTTCTTTACCCAAAGATAAAGGAAGACATTTTGATGACATTCAGGACATCGAGAGTAATATGACGACAGCTCTGATGGCCATTCCAGACAAAAAGTTCCAAAATTGCTTTGAAGGGTGGACTAGGCACTGGTGTTGGTGCATAGCTTCCCAAGGGGAGTACTTCTAAGGTGACCATAGTGATATTCAGCAATGAGGTAATCTGTGAACTTAATTGTCAGACCCCGTGTGTGTGTGTGTATGTGTGTGTGTGTGTGTGTCTAATTTCATAAGCATAGACTATTTCTAGAAAAGTAAACAAGCTGTTAGCAATAGTTACCAGTTACTTCTGGGAATGGAAATAGAGACTGAGGACCTTTATCTTCCACTTTCCACTATCTCTATACTATTCAAAGATCTTTGCATCATCAATTACTTTTAATTTTTTTTAAAGAAAAAATATAATTTCTGTCCTTGAAGAACTTAGAATCTAGAGCAACAGACAGTACATATGACCCTATTTAATCAAATTATTTCTAGATCGTGTCATTCAGATATTTAAATGCAACAGAAAGTCAGAGAAGAGAAAGGTCATTGACCTTATAAAGGAGAAAGGCCTTGAAGAAATGATGGGACTAGGTTTGCAAAGAAAGCAAGGGCCTCCAGGAAAGGGCCTGATGGCCTTCAGCCTCTTCATTTGGGAAAGGCAGTGATAGGCCTGCCCGCCTATCCCCAGGATGCTGTGAGAACTAGAGGAAATACAATTCCCGTTTTACAAACAAGTAACCTGATGTCTGCAGAGGTTAAGTGGCTTGTCCCACGTAGGGAGGCCAGGGTTGAAATACAGTTAAAGATGCATCTGGCTCCAAAGCTTGTGGACTGTGAGCTACCCAACGTGATTCTTGACGCTATTTGTTCTAAAAACTTGTTTTGATCACATCATCACTACTTATCCCTCAAACTCATTCATTCGTTCACTCACTCCCCGCTCATTTACAGCATGGCTACTGGGGCCAGGCCCAGTACTACTGAGGTGTATTAACCACGCACCTTCCTGTCCATCCAGGAACTCAGTGTGGCTCCTTGTTGCCACTGTACTGAGTCCAAACCCTAAGCCTGGTCTGGAAGACTGCCCACAGGATGCCACTGACACACCTTTTCCATTTCATCTCCTATGCTCCCCTTTCTCAGATACTCTTCCCCAACACATACTCCAAAAATAAAACACTCCAGCCACAGCACCCATGGCCATGAGGAGAAGACCAGCACATTTCTACTTAACATATTGTGTTTCAAAAAAAAAAAAAAAAAAGGTGGAAAGGCAGGCGAGATGATACTCACCATGCTCAACTTCAAACTGCAACTGTGTCACCGGGGCCTCAGAAACAATTGCCACAACAAGCCGTGTCTTGGAACAACAGCAGGTTACCAGGCATGCTGTGGGCATGGGTAACAGGACACCTGCTTCCCGTCCTCCTGCAGACCAGAAGCTCACCTGAGAATGCACTGTTTAACTATTTAAGCTTTGGCTTCAGATGCCCACAGTCCTCTGTCTAATCGTAAGACCAAAAACACTCCATCAGCAACTTTCTCGGCTCTCCTCCCATCCCTTTGAATGCTCCTTCCAGCCTCTTCCTTGAACAGTTTCACCCCTCCTTTAAGACACAGGGTGCCAGTGCCCCCGTGATGTTGTCCTGTTCACCCATGACGCATCTCTCCCTGCACACTCTCCCTGGAGATAAGCTCAAACAACCACAGCTTCAGCTACCATAGGCCTGCTTTAGGCTGAGCCTGAGCCTCTCCCAAATCTCTTTCTTACTGGCCCATCTGTCTCTTGGGACCTTCAGATCAAATCTTCCAATACTGATAATACCAGAAATTCTAAATCCAAATTCTGATGCAGGAAACATGCCAGGTATAAAAGAAACCACAGCGTAAGCTTGGTGGTAAATGGCAACTGATTCTCCATCTTAGTGTCCAAGATACAATCAGGCAGAGGTTCTCAGGTTTGCTCTCTGGACCAGCAGCACCAGCAGCACCTGGGACCTTGTGAGAAACACACATCTCCAGGTTTATTCATTCAGGGCCACTGCAGCAGAGAGTGTTGGGACAGGGAGTGCTGGGGTTGTGGCGAATGGGAGGACAGCCACCAATGAGCTTCAGCCACATGGGAAATGATTGTGTTCCTCAGGAGCTAATTCAAATTCATTAAGAAGACATCCAAAGACGTCTATGAACTGTTTTCAAACTACGTTTCTAGCTGCATCTCCACTTACCATATTATTTGCTGTCCACACTTTCTTATCTCTGGGCTATTTATTTATAGGCACTGTTCTTAAGTGCTTTGTAAAGAATAACTTGTGTAATCCTCAGAACACCCCCTTGAGGAGATACTATTCTTATCTAAGCCACAAAGAAGTGAAGAAGTTTATCTGCAGGTAAAGGAGGCAGGATCCAAACCCATGCAGTCATGTTACAGTCTGAACTCTTAGCCACTATGCCATGCTGCCTCTTGGTTGAGAGGGCCCTCCGCCATGTCTTTCTGCTCTTACTGAAGGTGAATGCATGCCTTCAAGGGCTTGCTCATGCATGATCACTACTCTAAATCCCTTCCAGGCCCACAGGCAGAATTCCCCACCCCTCTCCTGGGCTCCCAGAGTGCAGAGCATACACTCCTTTGGTCACCCTCACCACATTCTGGTCTGATGTGGGGTGGCTGTGCAGCAGTCATTCATTCATCCCATCAACAAGTGATTCCTAAGCCCCTACTAAGTGCCAGGCACCATGACAGACAATACTAGGGATTGATGGTGATTCAGGCAACAGTCCCTGCCATTGTTAACAGAAATAATTAACAGTTCTGGAACTGTGTCCTCCACACACGGTTATAAGGCTTGACACGTATTATCTCATTTAACTCTCACAACAACCCTGTATACAAATGAAGAAACTGACATGAACAAAAAGGGTGAAAGTCTTTCCCAAAACTACACAGCTTAGTAAGTGATGGTGTCTGGCCCCACAGTTTGTTCTCCAGAAAGACAGAAAAATACACAGAAATTACCCTACAGAGTGGTAAGTGCCAGGGTAGGAACTAGGACAAGGTGCTATGAGAGTACCAAGAAGGGGCCATACCAGGGCATTTCTGTGTCCTTTCTCCCCACCCCGCCCCCAATCCCCCTGCTATGAGCTCCACAAAGGCTGAGACCTTGGCTGATTCACACCTGTTGTACTCCAGCCCCTAGCATATTACCTGCAGTCCAGATTTCTATTGAACTGAGCAGAATTGCCAAAATCTTAGAATACCTGCATCAAAATTCTACATTCTTGGGGTCTTGGAGAAATGAGGCTAGGACCAGCAAGAATTAGGATAAAGAATAAGAATGGAGTTAGGAATTCTTAATTTGGACTCCTGAGAGAGAAATGCCATTTAGATTTAGTAAAATGGTTGATTTGTTAACCATCTATGTCCATAGCTTAATCACATGGGCTACTAATGAAAGTTTAGAGTGCAGGAGCCCTTGTGGGTGGGCTTCAGTGAGAAGCCCCAGAGCCTACACTCAATGTCAAGTTGTGGCCACAGCGTTCTAGCCTGCCACCTAAGCAGCCCTAAAACCCTCACATTGACACTGAGCACACTCTGTAAATACTGAGGGCCACAGCCCCAGTCCCAGCTATACAGAATTCTGAATTAGGGATCTGACTTCATGAGGTTTTACTGAGCCCCAAAAGTATCACTCCTGTCTCCCATAGAATCCCAAGTGTCCAATTCTCAACATTCCTACGGGTCTGACATCAAAAGGTGAGAACTGTGGGAATTTGATGTATATGACGACGATAGCATTTATTAAGCATCTATGTGCCAGGCACTGTGCAAGCCTTAAAAAGTGCTATTTCTAGCTGCCACACAGTCTTGTAGCAGCTTTGATTTGCCTCATCAGAAAAAAAAATGCAAAAACTGAGACTCAGAAAAACTAAGGGACCTTCCCCAAGTCACTCAGCTACTACGCAATGAAGCCAAGATTCAAATCAAATTCTGACTCCAACCAAAGCTTTTAAATTATGCCAAACTTTCTAATGATCATGATGATAAGACAGAAATTATCTCCCATTATAAAAATTACAGTGCCTGAGATTTCTTGATCAAACTGCAAGGACTGAGTTTACAGCGAATCACAACAGGGTCAGGGCTGGAGACCTTAAATCCTCCCTGTATCTCAGCAAACTCAACTCAGCAGCTTGCATCCAGGTAGGATGGGCAGAAGACAAAGCCAGGGGAGAATGCTGCAGGTTACCTAGAAACCACATACCCCAGGGGGTGGGGTGGGGGGGCCAGTAACACCCTGCTTTCTCCAGACTGAACTAGCAGCAGACTGTTTTTCCCATCTGGGAACAGAAACACAGGCAGGAATGACTCACTGTCATTAGGAAATCTGAAGCTGTGTTAACCATCTCTAGATGTTTTAATGGGGTCCCAGGAAACTTCCCAATCCTAGATCAATGTCATAAATTAATGGGACCCGAAAGAATGATATTTATGCTAGCATTCCAAATTCACTTCATGGTTGAAGAGATCATTTCTACCTGGGGCAATCCTACAGCCAAGAAAGGAAGCCCATCTATGTCCTAGCTTTGCATATTCCCAGCGACGGGGTGTTCACCACCTCACAAGGCAGTCATCCCACTGTGAAGCAATTCCTGGAGACTTTATGGTTCTGAAACCTGCCCATCTATACTCTGTCAAAGATAACTTCCACAAAATATACCAAACAGCTGACTTTTAGATGAAATTCTGGCTGACTTTTTAATATAAATTGACAGCTATACTACACTACCAGGGCTGCATCTTCCTGTCTCTTCTGCTTCCTCAAGAATGAAGCCAAGAGAAGCACATGGAGGGAGCCAAGCTTCCAAGGCTTCTGCCAGGCGATCATTTACAAGCCTGCCCTGGCTCCCAACTAATTTCAGTGGTGCCTGCCCCGGGGAGCTCAGGCGTGTCATTAGTGCTAATTGTTGCGGCTGCCAAGGTAACCTTCACACAGTTTGCAAACAGGCTGTGCACACACCATAGGCAAGGGAGCAGGGGAGACCCCATCGGAGATAAGAGCGACCCAGGAGCTCTCCTGGGTCACTGTCATTACAGACCTTAGACTTCTCTGATTCTGTTGTTCTCTAAAGAAAGGAGTTCCCCTTTCCACTCTTTCTTTCCCTTCATGGAAGCTAC
>NW_017731760.1:1662537-1664128 GCF_001890085.2 Hipposideros armiger | reverse complement strand
AGGTGGCATTGCATGCAGGTGGTTAACCCTGCTGACCAGGACTGGCCCTCCCAACAGGGGTCCCACAAGGCGGTTCAGAACAGTCCAGCAAGTTGTCCCTGCCCCTGTCAAGTTTCAATTGAGCAACAAGCCTTTTGACCAAATTCCAGCTCTGTGGCAGAACCCAGTTATGCTTCACAAATGAATTCCGTTTTCTGTTTCCAACCTGAAGCATATAACTTCATGGGACCATTTTATCAATTTGGATGGCGTCCAAAAATATTTCCACATGAGGGAAATGTCTCCAGACCCTTGGTGCTGACAGACACAGATAAAAGACAGCTCATCAGCCACTTGACTGAAGGACCAGCCCTCTCTAGGTGGGGTTGTTCTCACCCACCAGTCCTCAGCTCCAGGGGGAGATGTTAGGGACTGTGTGAAAAAGCAGAGGGACCACTCACCTTGCCTGCAGATGGAGGTGTGAGAGTCCACAGTCCCAGCACCTCACACTCACCAGAGGCCTCTCTTCAAAGTCCAGTTAGGAAATCAAATTCTGGGAGACAACGAAGGGGCAGGCAGGCCCTGAGCCCTAAGGAGTGCTGGGTTAATGGGAGCCCCAGCCCAGGCCCTCCAGAGCCTGTGCTTGGCCGGGTCTCTGGACCCTTGTCCTGTCCTAAGCAAGTCTCCAGTGGACTTCTATCTGTAGCCACCACAGAACAAAAACACCATTGCTGTCTCCTGCTAAACTCCAGCCCGGGAGTGCAAAGGGTTGGAACTAGAGATGCCAAAGTGTTTGTTTTTCAATCAGCTTATTACTAAATGATCCCCCCTTACCTACAGAACTCAAAGCATTGTGACCCCCAAATCATTTTACTTTAAAATCCAAAGCTTCCCCCCCCCCAAGGAACCCCAGTCCTGGGGGTTCAGTCATTCCTGCTCCCCTCCGGGGATACCTCGGTCCAGAGCAGGCCAAAGAAGCTGGGGGTGGAGGGCCCAGCGGGACGGAAGTGGCGAGTCTAGAGGCCGAGCCGGGGCGCAGCTCCTCTGCTCCAGGGCGGGACCCCCGCAGGGCGTCCCGAGCAGCTAATGTTTAACCTCCCGCGGCCCGTGGCACCGATCACTGGGACTACAAGGGCCTCACCCGCGCCCCTCCCGGCCCGAATTCCTGGCATAGTTTTCCCAAGCGGTCCGGCTCACCTGGGGGTCCCCGCAGCCGGGAGAGTGGGCAGAAGTCCCAGAGTCGCCGGCTCCCTTTCTCAGCCTCGTCCAGCCTCCCGGCTCGCTCCACAGCCCCCGACTGCCCCAGGCGGTTCCCGGAATCCTCGCCGTTGCCCGGGCTGGGATGCTTCCCCAGCCTCGGGAAGCCGGGGAGTTCTCAGGCAGGGACGGAGCTGCCAACCTGCCGGGCCTGGGGCAACAGAACCTCTCCACGCGAGCAGCTCTCGAGGCCTGGGGTCTGACGCCTCCCACTCCTACAACGGTCTCCCCACCCCACCCCAAGCAGGGGTGGAGCTTCTCCCCAGCCCCGGGGACCCGCTATTTTTAGGCCTGTTACAGAGCAGGGAAGGAGGGAATGCCAAATTAAATCCGTTAGGGAAACCCAGGATTCAAG
>NW_017731760.1:1653148-1654612 GCF_001890085.2 Hipposideros armiger | reverse complement strand
GGGACTTGTAGGGAGGCAGGCAGGAGAAGTGATAGCTGGACTTCACGGTGAGCTGGTAGAGGAAGCCACAGGAAAGCAGCAAGATGACCAACAAGGAGAGCTGGAGCTTCCTCAGCATGGCCACTTCTCTGTCCGTGCCTGCGCCTTTAAATCAACACCATTAATGAAAAATCACATTCACAAAACCAGATGAAGATGGCAAACAGGAAAATAATACAAGAATATCACTTCCAAGCCTAGATTTTTAAAATCCTAAATAAAATATGATCAAGTCCCACAATATTAAAAAGAAAAATGCATTAACTAGGGTTTCACTGAGGAACTGAAGGGTGATTCAGAATAGGAAAATAATTAATTCATTAATAGGAAAATGATTGGCCACATGCATTATCTTAACAGATTAAAGAAGAAAAGCTGTATGATCATTTCGGTTCCATAGATGCCAAGAACAGGATAAAATTTGACATCCACTCATAATTTTTAAAAAACACAAGGAAACTTTCTTAAGCTGACAAATGATGTCTGCCAGAACATAGAGCAATCATCACACTTAAGATGAAGCATTTGAAACATCCCCATTAAGACCAGATGTTTATTATCAGTTACTCTTCAATATCATTCTACGTCTAACCAAGGCAATGAAACAAGAGAAAAGAATTTCTATTATGAATATTAGAAAAAAAAGAGGCAAGAATATCACTAGCTGTAGAAAATAGAATTGCCTACCTAGAAAATGCAATGTACTGAAAAACTAATAGAACTAAGAAGAAAATTAGCCAAGGAAGGAAACTGAAGGCTTAAGATAAATAATTTACGAAGATCACGCAGTCAGCAGAGCCACCCGCCACCAAAGCCCAGGCTGAGAACTGTTACCTGTAATACCTCCTTCTCCATTAAGTGTTAGCTCTAACTCCAGCTAACTCCAGGAGAGCAAAGATCTCATTTTTTCGGTGGTCTAGTTTTCATATTCCATATAACTTTTTAGAAAATACAAAAATCAGAGCTTACCTTCTGGCCAAGAACTTGCAGTTATCCAGCATCTCAGGTCTTAGCAATGACAAGTCTTTCCTGCTATACTTTCTGATAAATCACCATCTAATCTTCCAATTCCACAACACTGGGGCAAAGTAAATCATTGGCAGAAGATTAGCACTAAACACAAGAAGTTCCCAGGAAGCGCCTCCCTTTACTAAGTTCCCCCAAACACAGAGACCTGAGGACAGTAAGGGGCTCACATGATTTTTCAGGTAACCCACACACTAATCCTGCCTATTCGTGGATCTATCAGGAGGGTTTATGGCATGACAATTTCAACTGGAGAAAACTGTATTTAATCCTGGAGCCAAAAGACAGTGTGCCTGAGCAGTTGAGTTTCAATCAAAATCATGGACAGAGACTTGGGAAAATTTCTTCACCAGACAACCTTGTAATTTGGCCCAAACTTTGAAAACACAAGGTTTGATT
>NW_017731760.1:1640602-1648458 GCF_001890085.2 Hipposideros armiger | reverse complement strand
CATAGTTATTACAATGTTATTGACTATATTCCTTATGCTGTACTTTACATCCTGTGACTGTTTTTATAACTGGCAAATTGTACACCTTAACCCCTTTTCTTTTTCACCCATCCCCCCAACCTCCCTCCCATCTGGCAACCATCAAAATGTTCTCTGTATCTATGAGTTTGTTTCTGTTTCTGTGCTTCCTGATGAAGGAATACAGCACTACCTATGGTCTTTTGCATTTTACCTAAGTCTGCTAAAGCGTCTGGCCCCAGCCATCAATTTACAGGAAATACAGAGAATAGGGGAATGTGTTGAACTGCACCAAGAGTAAAATCCAGACTGTGGGAAACTGTACATCAAAAGACCTGGTATCTTCATTTGAAAAAGTGTAAAGAAAAGAAAAAATAGAAATGAATCCTGAAGATTAAAAGACATTTTAAAGACATAGCAATTTTTTGAATGGACAAGACTAAACTATAGTGTCTAGAATTGCACACAGATGAAGAACTATACAGAAATACAAGGAAGTAATTACTATAAAAGACAGGATAATGGATACTCTTGGAGGAAGGGAGGGTGTTTAGATCAGGATGGGGCACATGGCGGGACTTCCGGGGTGAAGGGAAAAGTCCTAGCCACCTGGATCTGAGTGATAACTACAGGGGTGTTCACCTGATAATGATTCCGTAACCATACATTTGTCTTGTGGGTGTTCTGATTCTGTGTTTTATTTTACTTTACAATTTTATTTTATAAAAAGACCTAAAGATCCAGCGATTGGACTCCTCAATAGTAAGTCAGAGACTTACTCAAAAAACAAAGTTATAAATTCCCTATTACATGAAAATTCCTATAAATCAGTAAGAAATAAAACTTCAATCTAGTAAAAAAAAAAATTAGGCAAAACCGATGACCAGGCAGTCCACAGTTAAAGAAATACAAATGGATTTAAATATATGAAGACACTCAGCCTTACATGTAAGATCATCATTTAATGATCATTAAAGATCATTATATGCCATTTTTCATCTCTCTAATGAGTAAATGCCTATAAAATTTAATAATATGAGGTGTTAGGAATGGTGTGGAGAAACAACCACCTTCACACATTGCTAGGAGCATAAATTTGTACAACCTCAGTAGAGGAAGGTAAGCTATACTTATNAAAAAAATAAATAAAAATAAAGTCATGAAGGTGGGATTCTTACAAGAAGAGAAAGACAGAGAGCCCTGTCTCCATGAGTATTCACTAAGGAAAGGCCATGTGAGAACACAGCAGGAAGGAAACTGTCTATAAACCAAGAAGAGGGGCTTCTCCAGAAACCTCATCTTCATCTTCATCTTGTACTTCCCAGCTCCAGAATTGTGAGCAGTAAATTTCTGCTGGTTAAGCTATCAGTCTGCAGTATTTTGTCATAGCAGCTCACGCTAAGACAGAAGCTCCGCAGAAAGCTTCTTCTCCTTAATCCCCTTCCGCATGTGTTCATGAGAACCTGCTCTTGAGCAATGGGTGAGGTTGGAGTTGCTCTTAAAATTGAGAGAATTGAGACCGGGTCTCCAGTGAGGAAGGGGCAACTTCCATCTGTAACAGAAACCTGTAACAGGTGGAACTTCCCTCCTTGCCTGAGACCTCTCTGCTTTCCCTTCCATCTGTCCTTCCACACACCCCTCAGTCTGTCCTCTTGTTATACCTTTTCTCTTCCAAAGAGGTCCCTGGTCTCCCTTATCTCAGTGCCTGACAATCACATTCACCCAGTACCCAAGTCAGAAGTCAGGGAGTCATTCTTAACTCTTCTCTCTCCTTTCCCCGCATGTATAAGCTATGCTAGTTCAGGTCCTTCAAGAAGTAGACACCAAAACGAGATTAGCTGTGCAAGGATTTTATTAGGGGAAATGCCTGTGTGAGAGAAAAGAGGAAGGGAGCCCTGTACAGGCTAGGCAGCTGTCAAATCACAGTGCAAGTCTGAGAGAAGCTTGGGCAGAAGTGTCCTAGGCAGCCTTGCGTAAGGCTGTCCTTGTCTAAGGAAGGTCCAGCAAAGCCATCAGGGAGTCCTCAAACCAAAGTCAGCCACTGGAGGAGTTCTGTGTCTCCCCGGAGCAGATCCACTTCAGTATTCTTGTCAGACACAGTCATTGCTGGGGGAAGCCTGTAAGAGGAGTGGTCTCAGCACAAATTAGTGATGTATTGCATAGAGCAGCAGCTGGGACCTTTTGTCAGTGATGCTCTCTCCAGTTGGAGGTCCATAAGTCACATTCTCATGGCTGCCACAGTGCACCCCTGGAGCTAACAGATCTACTTCTCCACATATAATAGTTTTGGGGGAAAGTTCTCCCATGGTTCCCATTAGCCCTTCTTTCAAAGGGGAAACTAATAAAGGAGGCTAGAGGGATGAACTACAGCCCCTATCACTGTAGTTGATCTCAGACCTGCAACTCATCTGCTCCCTCCTCCAATATCCATTCTGAATTACCTTCACCTTCAGAAGTCACCTCATCAAGTGTCAGTAGCTTAGCTGGTTGTACAACTCACCTCCCTGCCTGAACTCTTGATAATCATACTCTTTCTCAATTCAAGGTTGCTGCACAGGTCTGTTCACAGTTGTAAGTGGGCAAGGGAGTTCCAGGAGGCCCCAAGGTGGATCTTTTATGTTCTATACATATGCCTCCCTGCTGCTATTATCAATATTATGTAAATGCAGCCTGACCTCCTCCTGCTGATCAGGGTCAATTACTTGCGGGTCCCTGGGCACAAGAAGTCCAACATGCCTTGCACTGGATCCCTTGCAGTATTACTTAGCAAGAAACTACTCTATTTGGGATCAGAACCTCCAACACTGAAGAGCTCAGGTTTATAGGGACAGAGGCACAAAATCCCCCAACACATCATTATAAGTGGTGGTCAGTGGGGTCATGCCTATTTATACCCCTTGATTCCTGAATCCATGTACTCTTCCTATTGGGAACAGAACACCCTATACAGGTCTCTGAACTGATATATTGTTACATGAAGGATGATATTCTACTCTTTCGGTGTTTTCTCCAAGCTAACACTTTAGCTGTGCCTTTAGAAGGCCATTCCAGAAAACTGAATGGTGCAATATGTAATATAACTAGTAGATCCCACGGTCATGGGCCCACTTCTGTACCTCCCTCACTGTAATGATTCCCCTGGTCAAATGCTGTGTTGTATGACATTCTGTGGGTCAATCATTCTATAACCCCAAATAGTGCTGTAGCTGAGGCTTTGCAAACAGGAAAGGCAAACTCATATCTGGAATATTCATTCCTGTGGGAATGAACCATTGGTGCTTTCAATGGAAGGGGCCTGATGTAGTCAACCAATTGGGCACCAAGTAGCCAGTTGTACTCCTCAAGAAATAGCACCATATCAGTGTCAATCTCTGTTGCTGACAAGTTGGATATTCAGAGGCAGCAGTAGCTAGATCAGTATTCAGAAGTGGGAGTCTATGCTGATAGACCAATTCATGGCCTCCATCTTTGCCACAATAGCCATTCCATTCATATGCCCATCATGGCAGTTCTGGGCTGGTGACCAATTGCTAGACTGTCAACAGTGCGCCAGTGTTCCTGTGAGGTATCTCACTGTTGCTTTAATTTACACTTTCTCGGGCCAGCNGCTGTTGCTCAGAGCTCAGACTCTTGAGCGAGCTCTTAACCAACTGAGCCACTCGGCCGGCCCAGATGGCTTCTTTTTATTCTCTGTGCCCAAGGCTCCCCAGGAATGGCTCTTTGGGTCTGTACATACACCTTTCCCTTTTGGAGTTGAATTTCTCTTCTAGACCTCATCAATTCTAGGTTCAGGCTGCCTTGGTATTTTCCCAAAGTTCTCTGGCATTGGGTAGATTGGTTGTTTCTTCCACCTGGCGGGGGGAGAAGAGAGCAGAGCTCTTGTGCCTCTCTCTGGAGTAACTAGACGGCTCCATTTTGTGGGAGTGATATACTCCTAGTGCCTGTATTTCAGGTGGGTCACATATTCTAGTGCCTTCCAACTGTTCACAGAATGGCCAAAACCATGGTCAAGTGGTCAAGGCGGAGAGCAGTGAAGTAATTGGTGGTCTTTGTCACATGGATAAAAATGAGCATTAGTGATGCAGTGAAACCCCAAACACAAAAAGTGGGACCTGCCTGACCAAGAACTAAATAGAGGATACGATAGAAAGATCACTGAGCTTGAATTCATGCCTCCACCCTCCACAGGCTGAGGGCACCAGGACAAATCCCTAAACTGCTTGGAACCTCAGCTCCTTTGTACAGTATGGGAAATAACTTACCTCACAGGCTCATTGTGAGGATGGAAGGGCTCTGGAAACCAAAGAAGCAACCCTCACTTTTTACCAAGGAAAAGAGGAGAAACATAGCATACTATTACTATAGATGGTATTTGGACTCTCTGATGACAAACATGTTGTTCTTACTGTTATTGTTATTTTCAAATGAGTGAAATCTGTTTCCCAGTGAACCTTCCAGAAAGAAATCCTCAACCCTGTGTGAGAGTTGATGAGATGTCCACAGAAGCCGGCAGTCAGTCACTGGTAGCCGAGACCTTTTTAGGATCACAGCCTGGTATCCAGCCAGAGTCTTTCTGAGGAGGCCTCCTGCCATCTGAGCCATTCCCAGGAACATCCCAGGGCCCCCAGATCTATCCCCTCAGCCTTTCTCTGGTGTGGAAAACCGAACGACCATCCCTCCTTCCTGCCCCCTTGTCTGTCTTATCTTGCCTGCACCACACTAACTAACTTTCTGTCTGTGTGGGCAGGTGCCACAGCAGCAGCTCCTAACCTGGACTCCACAGATCCCTAGAGGCTCCAAGGATGGACTTCGGGAAACCCTGAATCCTAGCTTGTATAGCTTGTATCAGCCCCTGTATCTTGCGGCTTCTCCTGCATATCACTTGCCCTGAGGAATGTCCCTTCTCTTTGACCCTCATGACATTAACTCTGTTCAAAATTCTTCCAAATTTCTTCATCACACAGTTGCAGGGTCTCCAACCAGTCAGGCAAACCCTAGGGACTCCAATGTACATATCTGAGTAGAGATGTACAAAGAGATATTTATCTTAGAGCAATGGGTGGATCTGAATACACTGATGACAGTCACAGGTGCATCCCAATATTGTCTACTTTCCTAGGAGTTTCTGCCTCCTGTGAGAGAGTTCTTGCTTCCTTTATTATAATGTAAGCCAGACTTGGTCAGCCCAGTGGCCTGTGGAGCATGGGTAATTGTTTACTGATAAGACCTTAGGAAATGTGGATTGATGTACCCCCAAATAAATCAACAGGATGGGAAATAAAACTCTGAATCCAGTGTTCTTTTTATTTTATAATACTATTCTTTGAATGTTTGGAGCTAGTGTAAAGAAAAGGCAATATAGGGCAGAAAACCATGGAACCAGAGCAGAAATTTCCCCAACTCTCCAGCCCTACAGATCACCCTGGATAACCTCAACTGGAAATAGTTCAATGTTTGGGCCTACACTACCTCTGCTATAAAGGACCCACTGTATCAAGAAGGAAAAGTTAAAGGAATTTTTAACAATAAATGTTTGTTGAGCTTAATTACATGCGAAAAGCGCACCTCTTAGTTCTGTAACTTCTTTGAACTCCAATTTACTGCAAGAAGGAAATATTCCAGCCAACAATACTTGTCCTATTTACTTTGGAGCCCTTGGAACCACAGTTCCGGTTTTTAACATATTTGTTAAGCAAGTGGGACTGATAAACTTGTTAAAGCATTCAGCTATTAGCGCAAAAACAATGCACAAAGTGATACCTTATCAACGTTGCCAATTCCTTTCACCACTGTTCTGAAGCTGGAAGGAAGACTGGGGGCCTGGGTTTACACGAATGCAGATGAAATAGCTGGACAGCGCAGTTCATTGCANCAACTGAGCCACTCGGCCGGCCCTTGATGTCAATTTTTAAATTATTTTTTACTTTTTAAAATAATTTTATTTATAAAATTAACATATTCTCATCACTAAATTCACTTCTCATCTAATCATATTAAAACACCTACTATACTGTGTGTTGTGTATTTTCTTCAGGTCTTCTGCTTCCATATAGATGTAGGGCTGGGAGGTTGCACAGCTAAAGTAATTATAATTACATTATAATATAAGAATATTTAATTTCATCTTGTAGTCTTCATAAAATGCCACAGATAAAGCCTCATAATGGAATTATTGAGTGGCTATATTATAATTTCCTTATGCATTACCTGATTGTGAGTCCTCTGTGAGAGAAATATTTAATTAAAACATTATTTCCTTATTATGCTATGTTACTAAAATAAAGATTACAAAACTCCTAAGAGCTCCAGGAGTTTCTTGATCATATCTTAATATAACACAATCTCATATAGCCACACTCCACCTGATCCTTTATGGATTTTTTTTATTTACATAATTTTCAAGTTAAATATTTCCTAGTTCCCCCCTCAGGTGCAAAAAAAGTTTAACATGGATGGGTTTAAAACTCTCAGTGAAAAATAAGGGGCCTGTACACCTAGAAAAGATATAGCAACTCATTCAGTTAAAAACAGTCTCAAAAGTATGCTAGA
Organism: Hipposideros armiger; assembly: GCF_001890085.2. Classification (NCBI taxonomy): domain Eukaryota; kingdom Metazoa; phylum Chordata; class Mammalia; order Chiroptera; family Hipposideridae; genus Hipposideros; species Hipposideros armiger. Next base: position 1,641,891 of record NW_017731760.1, on the reverse strand, counting down.
TCCTAAGGTAGAAAGCTGGAAGCAAAAGACACCAGGCTATAGATAAGCTTAACTTATGTCTCTCCAGTTTACTTGAATCAGAACTCAACACCATAGAAAGAAGACCAGGCAAGAGTCAAAGGATCTGGGTTCTAGTCCCATCTCTAACACTGATTTAGAGTTTACCCAGCTATAAAATGAGTAGATTGGAATCGTTTTCTGTGGTCCCTCCCAACACTGGCATTCTAAGATTCTCTGAACACTTACGTGAGTGTACCATGAAGACAATGGTGTGTCTTTAAACAGCCTTGTCATATTCAAAGGGAAGAGGAAAACGTTATCTATTGCTGAAAGGAGGGAAAAGGCTGGGTAAGTGGCATTTGGGGGCAGCTGCGTGGAATCGCTGAGACCCTTCATAAAGAGCACCACAGGCTGCTCAGGGTAAATCTTGGCAGCCGACTCCACAGCACAGGCGGCCAGCGGGGGTGGCTCCATTCTCTCAGAGGTCTCTAGGAACACAATGCTGCGTCCCTTGCCCAGGAGGGCTTCTGGCTCCTGCTGGGACTTGTAGGGAGGCAGGCAGGAGAAGTGATAGCTGGACTTCACGGTGAGCTGGTAGAGGAAGCCACAGGAAAGCAGCAAGATGACCAACAAGGAGAGCTGGAGCTTCCTCAGCATGGCCACTTCTCTGTCCGTGCCTGCGCCTTTAAATCAACACCATTAATGAAAAATCACATTCACAAAACCAGATGAAGATGGCAAACAGGAAAATAATACAAGAATATCACTTCCAAGCCTAGATTTTTAAAATCCTAAATAAAATATGATCAAGTCCCACAATATTAAAAAGAAAAATGCATTAACTAGGGTTTCACTGAGGAACTGAAGGGTGATTCAGAATAGGAAAATAATTAATTCATTAATAGGAAAATGATTGGCCACATGCATTATCTTAACAGATTAAAGAAGAAAAGCTGTATGATCATTTCGGTTCCATAGATGCCAAGAACAGGATAAAATTTGACATCCACTCATAATTTTTAAAAAACACAAGGAAACTTTCTTAAGCTGACAAATGATGTCTGCCAGAACATAGAGCAATCATCACACTTAAGATGAAGCATTTGAAACATCCCCATTAAGACCAGATGTTTATTATCAGTTACTCTTCAATATCATTCTACGTCTAACCAAGGCAATGAAACAAGAGAAAAGAATTTCTATTATGAATATTAGAAAAAAAAGAGGCAAGAATATCACTAGCTGTAGAAAATAGAATTGCCTACCTAGAAAATGCAATGTACTGAAAA
>NW_017731760.1:1634915-1639861 GCF_001890085.2 Hipposideros armiger | reverse complement strand
ACCCAGTGCCATAGAAAACAGTACATATAAATAAAAAGGCAGTGTTTCTTTTTTGTTGTTTGTATCACGTCACTCACTAGTAATTGTGTATGTGAAAACTATTGGTTTGTATGTTAATTTTATATCTTATTATTTAGTACCTTACTTTATGTACTTCTTTTACTGTATTAATTTGTTTTAATTTCCTTATGTTTTCCACCTAAACTATCAGGTCATCTGAATATGTGACAAGAAAAAATTCTGAGATGTTCTACATTAAAATTACAGTTACCTGAGAAAGGCACAGAACAGTTAACCTGTAAATAGCATAGCTGTGGACCAGCTCTCACAAAAGACTGCTCACATTCACATACATCTGTTGGAATTTAGGATTAATCTCCAGGAGGCTATTTCCAGGATTACCCAAAAGAGACAACAGCCAAGCACCATGGAACCCCTGGAACCTCCTTTCTTATTTGCACGTGATTTTTCCAATCTGCTGCCCACAGCTAATCCACAGAAGTAGATAGTTCTTCCTTATGAACTCTGCTGTGCCAATCCCAGAACGAGCCCCGCGTCACCTCTCCCACCTCCTTTGTCTATAGCTAATATAAATCCTTTCAGAAAGGCTTACGTCTTTCTTTCTCCCTCCTACTTGATGTATAAAAACCCTTGCAAAACTCCGGGATGATGGACATGTCTTTCCTACCTAGCCATGCTGCTGCTGCTGGTGGTTTAGACTCTAAAAGAGACCAAAAGTTTTGTTTTTGGGGTTTTGTTCAAATTTTTAATACACAAATGCATCCCTTTTACAATTGACTCTTCCTTGCTTTTTTGTTTTGTTTTTGTCTAATTGTTTTTGCTCTTTCCACCAATACAATGTTAAAATGTTAATGGAGACAGTGGGTACCTTTGTCTTGTTCTTTGACTTTCACAGGAATGCTTATAGTGCTTCCCTGTTCAACAACATACTAGATTGTACTATTTTTTAAAAAATCAAAAATGGACCTTGAATTTTGTCAAAGGCCCTTTCATCATCCATGGAGATGATCATGTTTGTCCTTAGATCTATTATGTGAATTATGTGGTTCCTAATATTGAATTGTCTTTGTATCAGTCATGCTATATCATCTGAAAATGTGCTATATAGATTGTTTGCTAATATTTTATTTAGGACTTTTGCATCAATATTGATATGTGAGATTGGCTTGTGTTTTTTTGTGTGTACAATCAATATCAGATTTAGGTATCAATGTTATACTTGCTTAAAACTGTAAACTTGCCTTCATTTTCTATATTTTGGAACAGTTTACATAACATTAGGGATTATCTGACCTTTAAAAGGTTTGGTAGTTTCTTCCTGAAACCATGGGGGCCAAGTGCTTTTTTGTGGGAATAAGCCTTTGATAACTTTCTCTGTCCTTTCTATGGAAACTTTTTACACTTTCCATCTCTACTAAGGTGAATTTCAGGAAATTCTATTTTCCTAGGAAAATAAGCATCCACTTATCAAATTTATTATACCAAGTTATACAGAGCAATCTTATGTTTATTTGACTATCCTGTTTCAGTGGCTATTTCTCTCATTTATTTATTTTTTGGTATTTGTGCTCTCTTTTTTGATTGGGTAAGCTAGAGGATTGTCTTTTTTTTTTTTAAGAACCACCATTTATTAACTAGTACTTATTTTATATCTAATTACTTTCTCTTTTTATCTTTATTAAGAATTTGTGGGGGGGAAACTACTAAATGTCAGAATTTGTGGGATTCAATTAAATCAGTGATGGGGAAATCTACTATTACAACTTTATGTAAATTATGAGAATTAAAATAAGTGAATGAAGTATTCAACTCAAAATAAGAAAGTAAGCAAAAAATGGAAGGCAATAAAGATAAAAACCCAAAAGTCCTAGACCTTTTTCAAGTCACATGCTAACAAGATGGAAGCCAACTGTCACGTCATTCTTGATTGGCTTCCGGACTTGCACTGCTGTGGGACGATGAGATTCTGGAACAGTCTTTGGATTCCACGACTCCTAATCCAAAGTGCAGAGCATCAATCTCCTCGAGTGGCCCGGGCATTTGAACCAGAGACAGGACAAAGGAGTGTTTTCCCACATGGCTCTTTAAAAATACTTTAATGCTAGCAACCCATTACGCAGCATGAAGGGCAACATTTGTGCAACTCAGTCCCTGCTAGTAATGAATACTAAGCTGAACCATGCCCAAAATGACCTATATATTGTGACCTATATACAGTAACTATAGTCACATTAAAATCAAGCCTAAAGCTAAAATACAATATGCAAAAGTTAACAGTTATATTAATCTCAGCAATTCAGTGTAAAATTTTATGTTTACAAATTTTAGTATTTAAAGCAATTTATTTCCTGAAATCTTATCCACCATCTTCAATTTCAATTATATTTGACAGACATCAAGAGCTGAGCAGGGAAAATATAATAAATGAAAAGAAAGCTCATACATAATCATATATACAATAATGACTTAACTTTGTAAAACAAAATATAAATATGCCATATTTTAGTCTCCAAAGTATTTACAGTGATAGTAACTCCTGGATGGCAAAAATCCCTGTCTCACTCACTTTATAGTGTCGTTTGACAGAAAAGTGCCTGGCACAAAGTATGTATTCAATACATTTTTGCTGCATAAATGAAAGCAACATCTGCTTCAAAAAAAAGGGTACTCAATCAAGTAAATACATGAGATTTTAATGTTTGTATCTGAAACATACAAAGGCCTAAAGGCAAAGTCAATAATACCTAACTAAAATTCTCTATGTAAGTTCATTATTACAAAGTGAAGTCTTCAGTAAAAAATCCAACTCTAAAAATATGGTTTTAAAAAATCACATATCTACATATATACTAAGACAAGTCAATTGTCTTCTGCTGCACTATCATCATCCACTGCAGCATAAATGGCTTGATTCCTCCGCTTAATTTTCTTTCTTTCTCCAGGTTCATGTTCATCACTCAGCCTCTTCAGTGGCACTTCTGTTAAGTCCTTCCCATCTCCCGACTCCACAGCCTCACCAGGGTTCCCCTCTCTGACAACTGGGGAACCCAGTGTATCATCAGAAGAAACAAACATGGAACCTGGCAGGATCCTGACATCAGAGAAGCTTGCAGAAAAGTCAGAAGCTTGATCAGAAGAAGGTTCTACAGATGTTGTAGTTATGTCACTATGTGTACTTACAAAACTATCTTCATCTTCCTCTTCCTCTTCTTCATCTAACATTATTTCATCTGGATTAACAGAGGACAGGGCAGATGTGTCTGTGTTATATTCACTAGGATCTTCTCCAGAGTCGTTGCTCTCCCCTTCACCCTGCTCTTCATATTCACCACACAAGTGATGTTCTTCCTTGGCCTTCTGAAGACTGACGTTAATGTCTGTGATGCCAAGTTTGGCACAAAATTCAGTAGTCTGAGGATTGATCCTATGAACCAACTGCATTTGTGTCTGTGGCTTGCTTGGGTCATAACAAGCAGCCGTCACGCTAAAGTTACATGGAACTTTGAGGTCATGATTCAATTTTTCGAATACTTCATTCATAGCTTCTTCCGTTGCACTATAATCCCACCTTAAAAACCAAAACAATAGCCTTTTATATTTTATCAGCTTCAGCTAATAAATGATGAAATCTAACTATGGACTTCAGGTGCAAGGATCAAAAATAAACCATTTATCAAAATTCAACTCAGTAAAACTATAGTTAATGTAGCAAAGGTGCATTTTGAAATAAACACAATTCTTAGAAAAAGCTGTCCTTAACTCACACCCTAAAGCAAGTATAACTTATTTTAATGTGCGAACCAAATCTCTACCATGTTACAGATTTGTGCACACTTAATCACTTATACACTTATTTGGGTTGGTGCTCAACAGTCCACTTTCTTATAAACCTTGAACTGTTTTTACATTCATTTAACAGTAATTCTCTTAATAAAAAAAAAAAGTGATTGGAGGACAAAAACTGTGCATGCAATGGGGGGGCAAGTCCTAAATGAGGTCAGATTTACCTTGTATGCAGGCCATTATTTTCAGGCATATTCCATAGGCGCCCAGTCACATTAATGAGATTGCTAGTAGCCCTGAGAATGGTGAGCCATTCAATATCATACTCTAAGTAATCAGGAGCACTGGAATCATGATCTATTTCTATTACCTACAGGAAGAAATTGGTAATTTTAAGAAATACATACCTATTTTTATTATTCTAAGGATTTCAATATAACAATAAAATTTTAAAAAACTTTAGTAGCCTAAAAATATTAATGCAATGTAAATATTTCCAAAGAATTCTCAGAATAATTAAATTACAAAAAGCACAAATTAATAACTTAGGAAAGAAAAATTAATTTTTTTTAATCATTGGAAAAGTAAAACTATATTGCAAAGTTATTTAATTTTTTTACCTGAAGAAAGTCTCTGTGTGGTAAGCATTTGTCCAAGGCTAAAAATTTGGTTGCTTTGGCAGTCTGTTCTTTATCTGTGGCCTAGACAATATGAACCATGATTTAAGAAAGAATGTTAAAACATCATAGGTAATTTGTACATTGATAGGCTGGAGATAATCTTTGTTACACATACCCCTAAGTTATGTGTCAAAGGAACAACTGTTACTTTTCCAAAGCAAGTTAGTTTGTACTACACCCACTTGTGCAACAATGGGCACTTAAAACTCTGGGCTTCAATTACTTTACAAAACTCAAAACAGAAACTAATGATGATGATGATATTAAATCAAAGCATATCACACAAGGATTAAACATAACAGAAGAGCTTAAAAGTAAACTGGCAGATTTTTCGAAATTTTTCGAAATTAAGCAAAGATTTCTTAGGCTCAACATCAAAAGTAGATGTGACAATCCAAAGAATGAAATACTATTCAACAATAAAAATGAATGAAATACCAGTACATGTTACAACATAAAAGA
>NW_017731760.1:1619682-1627520 GCF_001890085.2 Hipposideros armiger | reverse complement strand
GACAGCCTATTTTTTGTATGCCCATGCCAATAGTTTAGAATCATGGTAAACAGTGCAGCAGGGAACAGAGTTGTGATTTTATGGTTACATTGAGGCTACAAGTTTTAGCTGCCCAACTTAATTCAAGAAATTTTGAAATCAATGTGAATCCAAGCTATTCCTTTAATTTTAAAATCAAGGTATAATTCATTCAGATACAGAAGAATGAATAAGTACAGTGTGGAATACAGTTGACCCTTGAACAACATGGTTTGAAGAGTGTGGGTCCACTTGTACATGACAGTGTTTTTTTTTCCAAAAATACCTATACTGTTTTTGATCCGCAGTTGGGAGTCCACAGATGTGGAGGGCCAACCATATGCATTAATCTACACCACCGGTTTTTTTTTTTTTTTTTTAGCTGAGCCATCCTGCTACCTGTTGGCAGCTCAGCGGCAGCTCACCTCAGGCCGGGAATCGAACTGCTATTGCTCAGAGCTCAAACTCTTGAGCGAGCTCTTAACCAACTGAGCCACTCGGCCGGCCCTATACCATTTTATATAGGGGACTGGAATATCAACAGACTTTGGTATCCACAGCAGTGGTGGTCGGGGGGATATCCTGGAACCAATTTCCCATGGATACTAAGAAACAACTTAGGTTTTGGGAGAGTCAAAAGTTATAGGTGGATTTTTCACTGCAAAGGGATTGGTGACCCAACCCCTGCATTATTCAAGGATCAACTGTACTTATACAATGGAATACTATTCACAAATTAACATGAATAGAGTTACATGTACCATCATGGATTTCAAAAACATATTAAACAAAGAAACAAATTGCAGAAAAAGACATGCAAAATGATACATTTATATGAAGTTTAAAACATGCTATATGATAAACTGTTTAAAGCTGTTACATATATGGTAATAATATAAAATAATCAAGTGAATGATAAGCACTAAATTCAGAATACTGACTGCCTGGTGAGGAAAGGGAGGGATAAAAGGAGAGGAAAGGGACTGAAGACAGATGATAATGAACTTTAATTGTATCTGTACTGTTTTATTAAAAATCGAAACTAAAAATGGCAAAATACTAAGACTTGACAAAACTTGATGGTGGCTACACAGATAATACATTCTAGTGTTCTCTATATTTTCATATGTATAAAATATTTTAAAACATAAATTTAAGAATAAATTAGTTCATAGAAGAAATCCAATGAAAAAGTCAAACTATATGTTATGCTTAAGTTACTCTGGGGCAACCAAGTCCTAAAGTTTAAAAATGATTCTCAGGCGCTGGCTGAGTGGTGCGTTGGTTAAGAGTTGGCTTGGGACGCCAGCTCTGAGCAGCAGGGCCCCGGTTTGGATCCCACGTAATGGTCAGTGATGCTGCACCCTCTCCAGCTAAGATGGTGAACAACAGCTCCACCTTGGAGCTGGGCTGCCGTGACGCGCCGGCGACGGCGTAGGCTGCAGCAGGACTGCAGTGGGCTGCCGTAGCTATCATGAGTGGCTGGCAGCCAGCGTGAGCGGCCGGTGGCGTAAGCTGCCATGAGCGGCCGTCCAATGCCAGGTGACCGATCTGCCTCAGCAGGGAAGAGCACAATGATCACAATACCAACATGGGCCAGTGAAGCGACGTCCTCCACAACTAGACTGAAGAAAAAAAGGATAGCCACTTGTCTGTTCCCCTTCCCCAATTCCTCAAAGCTGTTCCCTCCCCCAATTCCCCCAATAAAACATTTTTTAAAAAAATAAAAACGATTCTCAGAACAATACCTTTTCGATAGTCATGAGATTTGAAGATACCAGAGATTCCACCAATCCTTACACCTCGGTATTTTACTACACCTGCCAAACCTGAAAAATTACAGTTAAATAAGATTACTACAGGCAAAAGCAATCTCTTTACTAACTCAATGAACCGTTTAGTAGCCTAGAATTCCATGCAGTCCTAATATTATTTGAAAATTAAGCATCATGATGAAGCTACTCTTTTACATAGCAATATGCCAACAATATATAAGGTAGACTAGGAAGGGGAGGCTTAGAAGCAGATCAAGCAAAAGGCTAAGCAGAAAGAAAAAAACAAATGAGATAGGATGTAGTAAGAGAGAAATAGGCATATTGGTATCTAATGGAATATGAAGGTTGGTGTAGGGGGATGGGGAAAAGTGTCCTATGATAGACTTACATTATACATCTGAAAGTCAACAAGTATAAGGTATAAAGAAACTACAATTTCTATATTTCATTTCTGATTGATCATCTTCAGACAATTTCACCTTTTCGTAATATTGCAGTTGTCAAAGATGATCAATCAGTAATGAAGTAGAGAAATTAAATTCCTGAATTATGATATCATTAGTAGAAACACCTATAAAGATTTAAGCAAACAGATGAAAGGACTGTATAGTTTAAAGGGACTAAAACTAAACCTGAATCTAACCAGGTCTATAAATCTAAATGCAGATTATAGACAATGCAAAGGATAAAAGGAACATGTTAAAACAACACAAGAAATCCCAATACCTAAATCCAGAATGCTGGAAATTCTACAAGAAAATTTTCTTCAACAAATAAGTGGCAGGAGGGTGGGGGAAGAGAGAGAAACAAANCCACCGCACTGTATTTCTGAAGCTGATGTTGAATAATAATGTATGTCAACTATAATTATATATACATATAGTCACGGGATGTGGAGTAGAGTGTGGGAATGGAGTCAGTGGAATTGTAATAGATAAGCATGATATCGGGGGTGGGAGGGCAGTAGATAGGGGGAGGAGGGTTGTTACTTTGTGAGGGTGAAAAGGATAACTATTGCATTGTTCTGTACACCTGAAACTAACAATAAAAAAATTTTAAAAAATATCTCTCTAGACCCAGCTTCACTCTGTTACCTCTTCTGCTTAGGTTAGGACCTCATCTGTTGCTTAAATAGCTTCCTCTGCCTCCTATTTTACATTACTCCAATGCATATGTAAAACTGCTGCCGAACTCATCTTTCTAAAATGACAATCTGATTTCATCACACCCCAACTTTCCCCGTTACCTTCTGGTGGAAACCCAGACTCCATCCAGAGCACAGCCCAGAAGGCAGTTAGGATCTCGTTCCGTCCAGCTTCAACACTCACCGCACCTCAGCCACGGGATCTAGCTGCAGTTCCCCGAAAGGCACCATGTTACCAGGCCTCTGGCCTTCGCACACCCTGGTCCCTCGTCCTAGATTACCCTAATAATCGGCTTCTTCCTGGCACCAACAATCCCTTCGGAAAAGCTTCTCTACCACTTCATCTCTCTGTCCACATCCCCATCGCACCACAGTCTGGCTCAGGTGCTCCCACAGTACGCTAGCACTTTTAGTCACAAACTTATTACACTACTTTATCATTGCTTGCTTGTCTCTTTCCCTCACTGGATACTGAGTTACTCACAAGAGGAAAGTTATCTTTGATTTCTTTCTCTAGCTTTACAACTGTGCAAATCCCATAGATGTTCAATAAGTGTTTGTCAAGTGAAAGAATAAATATTGTGTTTTCTACCTGATGCTGCATCAAGGCTGCAAACTTCACATGAAGGTGTGCGGAGAACCAGTAAGTAGGTTTTAAGTGCTCTAAAAGCTCTGAGGCAGCAGGACTTCCTAAGGTGTTGTTTTCCACCTCTTGTCGGAAGAAAGATTTAGTCTTCAGAAGTTGCTTCTTATTTCCATAATGATATATACTTCTTGGCCAATCATGAGATAAGAATATGTCCATAGGCTTCTTTAGCTTTAACAGAAAAAGAAAACTCTTAAAAACAGATTAACCACAAGCAATCCCCCTCGCCCTTCCTTCCACCACCACCTTAACATGTATCCACTTAGCTCTCTGAATTTCTGTGTAATTCATTCTAAGGGTACTTTCTTATTTACATAAGGAAGTCACAGAAATACTGAGCTGCTCACTCATGTAGGTCAAAGGAGACAGCTTTCTCTCTGCCTCACAAATCATCCTACTGCATTCTTTTTTTTTTTTTAAGCTGAACCATGCTGCCACCTATTGGCAGCTCAGCTCAGGCTGGGAATCAAACCGGCGACCCTGTTGCTCAGAGCTCGCACTCTTGAGCAAGCTCTTAACCAACTGAGCCACTCGACTGGCCCACAAATCATCCTTCTTTTCCGGCAAGGCAGGTCAACAGAGACACACTTTGATTAGACTGCCAATCAGCTATGGTCTTTAGCAGTGTGTTTCTAAAATATATAATAACCATTGTTCTTTTCCTTTTATGGTAAAGAAATTACTGGCTTTAAGATCCAGAGACACTAGATTTCATGAGACCTCTAATGTAAATGATACACCCAAAAGATATACCCCACTTTTTTTCCTAATGGACTCACATGGTACCCACCAAAAAAACTGTTTACTTAATAAGTTATGTTTGAGGTATTTAAGGTGGCTGGTGTCTTCATGGGGGGAGGGGGGTTGTTAAAAAATATATTCCATACTTTACACATCCCCAGCACCTTCAACTAATCTGAAACAAACACTTGAAAAACTAAATTAAAATAACTTCAGTGTCTGAGAAAAGGCAAAATATAAGACAGAGATGACTAACCACTGAATAACTGGTATGGGCAACAAGCGCCATGAAAATTCAGAGAAGGGTGATGGCCTTAAACTAGAACACTGGTTGGGAAGTGGTATCTAAGCTGGGTCTTCAAGGACTGGTAGGATTTAGACTGGTGAAAGGAGAAAAGCACTCAGAGTGAGGACTTGTTGTGAATAGGCAATAAAGAAATGCCCATGAGAATCCTTATGCTCCCAGCGCTGTGATGGATGGGAAGGGCCTAAGTTCACTCAGGCAGACTCTACCACTTAACTACTTGGCAAGTCTTGGACATGTTACTTACCTACCTGAGCCTTGGCCTCTCATTCTTAATGTAATAAAGTTGAAGTAACACCTACCTCATAGAATTTGAGTGGTGATGATATGAAATATCGTGTGAGAACGGCTTAGCCCGGTGTCAGGCATTTAATGGGTTCTCAAACAAAAAATCTGGTTTCACCTACTTTCCAGGTAAGCCAGTGTTTCAACACCATCTTCACAATTTTCCCATTATCTCCTGTCATCTTTACTACTATTTATTTTCTACTTAATACCATTATTTAAAATAAAATATTTAATATTTTCTTTAAAGTATCACTTTATTCCAGTACATATTCATTAGCCTTACCCTAAGAAATAATATCTGAAATCATGGATTAAATGTTATCTTACTTACTAAAATAAATGTATAAAAAAATTTAAATGTTCATCTATGTACCTCCTAAAACCAACTCGAGACCCAAATTTTAGAAATACTGAATTAAATTCTTCTTGGAAGTAGTACACCAAAATGATCAAAATACATTTTGGTACAGAATTACTTTTAACATTTTTTCAATTCTGCTGTAATGTACTTTTTACATACCTGCTTTAATTTATACACTTCAATGTTTCTCACATGATATATACTCCTTATTGTAGCTGAATTATAAGGGGGGCACTCAAAATGACCTTAAATTGAAGAAGAGAAATAAGCTGTAGTCAGTACCTTTAAATGCTGCAAATACAAATACATACTCGTATACACACTTCCCCAAAACTGTTTTTCTTCACTGCTTTTGGTTCTTAAAATTTTATTAAAAACACAGCCCTTAATATGTTGGTATTTTCTACTAATAAGTGGTCCCAAACTATACATGTAAATAATCAGGGTGCTTGTGATTTTTTTAATTAAATTATATTTAATTTTAGAGTACACTGTTTATTAGCAGTTTAAAGTTTCAAAGATACTATCAGAAAAGTAAAAAGTGGTCCTCCTAGAGAGCAGACCAGTGGATGCCTAAGGCTGGATGGGAGCAGGGGTTAACTACAAATAGGCAAAAAACTTTTAAAGATGATATAAATGATCTAAACCTGGATGGTGGTAAAATCTGGATGTATAACTCTACAAATTGACTAAAATGATTGAATTGTATACTTACAATGGTATATAAATTTTACCTCAAATAAAGCTGTCAAAACAAAGGGAGGGGTCCTCCTACTCCTGTCCCCCAGCCATGAGTAACCCTACCTAGAGCCAGCTAGTGTTAATCAGGTTTTGGTATTTTATTCCAGGGATATNTGGGATGTGATATTTGTACTAAAAAAAGAAATCACTGAATTATGTACTTAAATGAATGAATTTTATGGAAATTATATACCAATAAAGCTATTTTTAGAAAAGTGAACTGTCAGAAAGAAACATGGCAGGGGGGAGGGGGGTCACAAGCATGAAGGTCAGAAAAAAAGTGACTCCCTAAAAGCAGTGAGATACATGGAGGGAAAAAGACAAGGAAGCAAGCTATGGGACGTCCCGCTGAGGACCAGGTATCAATTCAGTGCTGATGAGGAACTAAGAGAAGTGAAGGCACAGGGATTACAGGCTGATGTTGGCACCTGGGCAGTTCTGAAGAAAGGTGTTCTTTGGTGTTAGTGAAGGGGTAGAAAGAGAACACTGGCCAAGACAGAGGAGGTTGGGGAGCCAAGAAAAAGGGATCAAATATGTCATTCTTGCAGAGATAAAAGTCTCTGAGGTTGATAACAGAAGATGGAGTGTGGGAAAAGTAGCAAAATAAAAATCCAAGAGTGTCAGGAGCCCTAAGAGACAGAAGAGAATAACACAGGCGTGGAAAACGTGACTGTTAACGAACAGGTGACTTGGACTTTGGTACTGGCCCAAAGGAAAATAAAAGGAGTAAGCTTGCCTCCTTCTCCCAGTGAAACTGAGGATATGCCCACTCTAGGAAGGGCCTACAGGAATGTTTCCAGGGAGAGCCTTCCAAACCATGTTTGAGGAAAACCGTTCAAGTGTACATCTACCACAGAAAAGTGTTAGGTCAAGTAAGTTCTGGAAGCACTGCACACCACATGCCACTCTTGGAGAAAGGCCACACCCATTAGTACATTAAAGGCTCAGAAATTCTATAGAAGCTTCTGAGATAAAATCTCTAACTCTGTTAAAGATTTTCTAAACGTTTTCCCTTTGAAACACGTTATGGGAAAGTCAGAGTTCCGTCAGAATTGGAGGTGAAAGAAAGAATTGCATATTTCCATAAAAGCCTAATTTTAAATATATATTTATTTTCTACCTCCCATCTAGCACCATCATCCATGCAGCTAACCCAAGAAAAACTCTGGGAGCCATCCTAGACTCTCTCCTTCCTCTGTCACCAAATCCTGAAGATTCTACTTCCAAAATCTCTCTAGGGCTGGCTGAGTGGCTCAGTTGGTTAAGAGTTCGCTCAAGAGTGAGAGCTTTGAGCAACAGCGGTTCGAGTCCCGGCCCGAGCTGAGCTGCCGCTGAGCTGCCAACAGGTAGCAGGATGGCTCAGCTAAAAAATAAAAGAATTTAAAAAAAATTTTTTTTAAATTGGGGTAAAGATAGTCTATTTAATAAATGGTGCTGGGAAAATTGGACTGACACATGTAAAAAAATGAAACTGGACCACCTCCTTATGCCATATACAAGAACAAATTCAAAATGGATTAAAGACTTAAATGTAAGACCTGAGACCATAAAACTCCTAGAAGAAAATATAGGGTCTAAATTTGCAGATATTACTCTGAGCAATGTTTTTACTAATACATCCCCATGGGCTAGGGAAGCAAAAGAAAAAATGAACATATGGGACTACATCAAACTTAAATGTTTTTTCACAACAAAAGAAACCATCAATAAAGCAAAAAGGAAGCCTACTGAATGGGAGAAGATATTTGTCAATGATATACCTGATAAGGGGTTAATATCCAAAATATATAAAATGCTCATGCAACTCAACACCAAAAAAA
>NW_017731760.1:1601366-1615852 GCF_001890085.2 Hipposideros armiger | reverse complement strand
TAGAAACACCTATAAAGATTTAAGCAAACAGATGAAAGGACTGTATAGTTTAAAGGGACTAAAACTAAACCTGAATCTAACCAGGTCTATAAATCTAAATGCAGATTATAGACAATGCAAAGGATAAAAGGAACATGTTAAAACAACACAAGAAATCCCAATACCTAAATCCAGAATGCTGGAAATTCTACAAGAAAATTTTCTTCAACAAATAAGTGGCAGGAGGGTGGGGGAAGAGAGAGAAACAAAAGGGACAGTTATAGCCTGACTTCAGAATCATGACAGATAAAATGTGTGGACCTTGTTTGGAACCTATTTGAACAAAAAGTTGTAAAAGAGACATTTTTGTGATAAACAGGGAAATCTAAACATGAACCAGGCAACAAATAAGAAACTACAGTTACTTTAGTTAGGTATAATAATGATACTGTAGTTGTATTTTTAAAAATCCTTATTACTTAAAAATATGTACTGAAGCATTTATAGGTGAAATAATCTTATGACTGGGATTTTCTTTAAAATACTCCAGTCACCTTCTCCCACAAAAGAGTTTAGGAGGGGAATGGATTGAAACAAGGATAGCAGAATAATAGTTGTTGACGGTACAGAGATTAATAGGTTAATAGGTACAAAGATTCATTACACAGGTATCCCCCGGTTTTCAAAAGTTCTTGTTATACCACTTCACTTTTATGAGAGACTTACATTAGGGCCAGTTTTTGCTAAATGAAAGAAATTTGAAGAGGATTTTTGCTTTCAGGAAAAAAGTCAAAAAGTCTAAATAGCGTTCAGCATTTGTTTCGCAGCAAGCCTTATAAAGGCAGCATGAAACCCAAGCAGCGAGAGTGGCCCCCCCAGCTCCTTCCCCAGGATTTACACTCAGCATCTCAGCATCAAGCTGCCTTCACTTTGAACTGTGTCTGAACATCTGTGCTTTCTCTCGATTTATTTTGTGCATCCATTAGCAAGATGTGTCCTGAGGTATCAGAACAGCCTAAGAGAGCTCATAAGGGATTTATACTTAGAGTAAAACTGGATGTGATTAAGCGTATTGATATGATTTGGTAGCTTATTTTCTGGGTCTGGGAACATCCCAAAATTTTCCATGTAAATTAATGGTAATTGTTTGTTTTACACCATTTTGGCTTATGAAAGGTTTCATAGAAATGCTGTATTTGCAGTCAGTGGAGGAAAACTTTACTATTCTCTATTTTTGTTTATATTTAACAATTTCCATTATAAAAAGTTAAATTTTTTTAATGAAAAGAGTGAGGAAAAAAATTCAGGGATTGCAAATAGTGTGTAAGATCTTTGCAGTTATATTAACTATTGCTTAAAACACTAGATGAAGCATGGATATATTTTCATGATTACCTACTTAAATTAACTATTTTAATTAAATTCCCATGATTAATTACTCAAATTAAGAGATATACCCCAAACACGATACATCTCAAGATGCCGCCCAACTATATAGTATATAAATCGTGACAGACTGTTCCATGCCATTGAACCAAAATCTTACCCATGAACACTTACCTAAATAATAAATGTTTGGTGCCACCCACCCACCATAGGGTAACTCTTGCAAGTGATTTGAGGCTTCATGGTTTCCCCCAATGAAGATTGTGAGAACTGGGGCCTTTTTCTCTCCAGAGTAATACCTAGAACATAAGAGTAAAGTGTCCATTGGTATAGCAGAAATTAGGCATAGAGAAAAGCAATTAGACATACCTATATAATTAGGCATAGCAAAAACGCAAAATAAGGTCTGAAGGAAAAATCTGAGCTCATCATAAAAAGTTAAAAAGTTCTTGCTAAACGAATTGCCCATCCTTGCCCTTAAGAATGAAGGGCTGCCACCTTGGGTTTGAAGCCAGTGAGGTCAAGAACTTAGTTCACTGCTATAACCTTAGCCTCCAAACCGGGTACAGCACAGGGCAGGCGTCCAACAAAAACTCCAGCATCATTCAATGGACTAGTCCCAGAGTCCTATCAAGTACAAGGTAGATTAACCTGTCAGCTTCTTCCTCCAGGCGTTGCCCTCAGACTGCGACCCCTTCCGAAACAGGTAAGACAGGTGAATGAAGGGAAGTGACATTTACTAAACGCCCGTTCCTAGAAACACAGCGTGCACAAAGACGGGAACTAAGGGAGACAGCGAGTCAGTGGCACAGGGGACTCGAACGCAGTCCGGGTTCTCCTCCCAGTGCCGGCTAGTCACACCTCACCTGTAGAAGGTCTGCATGTGGCGGTACTTGGGTGGCACCGCCATGCAGCGCAGGTCCGCCTCGTTGCGCACCGCCTGGAAGTCGCCGCAGCACAGCAGAAGGTCTATCGGCCCCGGGCCGCGCCGCTCCGCCAGCGCCAGCGTCTCATAGATCTTGTCCAGCTCGCCGTGGCAGCAGCCGGCCACAGCCACCCGCATCCTGCCGGCCAGAGGTGGGGAGCGCTGCCCGCAAGCCCCTGGAGCACAGCAAGCCCAGGCGGAAGGGCAGAGACCAGGCGGACGGCTCAGCTCCCGCCAACATTAACAGAGACACCGCCCCGCTGACACTCCGGCAACATCACTCACTTCCGGTTCCCAACTCTCGCGAGAGAGGGATCGGGACGGCTCCATTAACCCTAGGATTCCAGAGAGCTTTCAAATTGACTCCAACTTCCCTTGTCTTCGAGGCTCTTTAAGTTTTAACATTCTGACAGATAATTTTAAAAAAATCACAACCCGGGGGGGGAGAAAAAAAAGAAGGAAAATCCCCAGAAATAGTTTAATGCGATAAAATTAAATCAAACTAGTGAGCAGGTGCGATTGGCTAATTCTCTAGGACCAGCCTCTCACAGCCAAGGTAATTGCCTGAAAGTGAATTAGAAGTTAAACAAAAAAATTTTTTAAAGAACCCCAAACTAAAAATAATTTAAAAATAAAACTTAAAAAAACAGGATTTTTAAATTATCTCCACGAAGAGTTTCTAAAATGATAAAGTTTTTTTGTTTTTGTTTTTTCTCTAAAGGGGTCAGGTACTCTTCGTTTTCCTAGCAAATAGTTATTTGCATAACTAGACTGCAAGTTCAACTAAAGCATATGGATGTCTACAAAACGCCCAGTAGAGAAAACTACCAAACTGACAATTGAAGAATGAGTGGCCAAGGCAGAACCAAGCAAACAAAACACTTCTGGCAAATCTAATCAAAATTATACAAAAAATAGTTAATCCAACTGTGTTCATCTTTTGAAAAAACTAGATAAACAATATTCTAGAAACGATACCAAAATTAATTCAAAAGGAAGCAAAAGATGTATGCAAAACAATGACAATAAAAAGACACTGAAAAAGCTGTCAAGACATAAATCCATCAAAAGACATTGTACCTAGAGTGATTTATGGGCAATTTATTTCAAATTGACAAGGAAGATATAACTTTCATAATATTTAAATTGGTCCAGAGGTAGAAAAAGATGGAAATCTAATATTTTAAATTATTTTTTAATATTTTAGCTTCCTTTTGTATTGGATTTTTGAAATATATAAGAATCAATGCTTTTTACAACATTGCTAAATTTAACTTTTTCCATTTGATTTTTAACTTACAGGAATTCTTTTTCTGGATCCCTTTTTCCTTCATGTAAAAATTTGTAATTGAGGGCTAACTTACTTGAAGCAACATGAAGAAATCAAATCTTAAGTGCACATTTTGATGCATTTTTACATATGTACTCATTCATATAACCACCATCCATATCAAGATATAAAGTATTTCCATCCTTCCTCAAGATTCCCTTGGCTTCCTCCCTAGACCCTTCTATTTGTATCATGCATTGTTGTGATACGAGAGCCATGAACTGTTGGTGAAAAGCTCAGGTCGTCTAACTTTTTCACGCAGGCTTTTCAGCACTTCCAAATGGTAAACTTGGTTAACTGTTTTGTCCAGTTGGTACAAATTCATAATGAATAATCCCTCTAGGTGGGCTAATATGCTCAAAATTGTAGCATATTTTTAGCATATTTCCAAAGTTGACATCTGGTTTCTTGCTTTGTCTTGGTAATTGTTGGGTGCCTCTATCTAGATACTGCCTTTGCTCTAATAGAATCAGGGAATTTCTTGCACATTAGATCTGAGATCTGTTTTCCCCATGAAACCACACAGTTTGAGAGCACCTGCCTGTGCAGTGAGTAGCCCTTCACTTTCTAAAAAAGAGTTAATCTTTGCTGTTCATTCTATCCATTTTTTTGTAACAGCCTTCCTGTTTCTCCTCATTCAGAATGGGGGGGGGGCTTTCAATTTAGTTTGATTCTCTTTGGATTTGAGAAAATCAGTGAGAATTCTCAAGTTTCTTGATTCACTGGTATTATCTCTGGAAATGGGGTGTGGGTTGGGAAGAGTGGGAGCACTTCTTTACCCCATTCATAATCTTCTATTTCCTTTATTGACACAAGTTCTTGAATGTTATGGCATTACGTTATTATTTCCTATCCATCTCAAAAGGAGAAAATTCACATTGACTGATACCTTAAAAATGTGTGGTGAAATCTACATGGAAACCACAAGAAGATACCATTGCACACCTAACAGAATGGCTAAGTTTAACAGCTAAATGATACCAAGTGCTGTTGTGCATATGGAATAATTGGGGTGAGACTGAGCAGAAGTGTTATTTAAAACTTCTTAGGTACAATCGGACCTTGGTTTGTAAATACCATTCCCCTCTAAAAGAAATCAAGTTTGCTTATCGATGTGGTCGGTTCCAGGGCAGAGAAAGTACAAAATGAGACTGGATCATCTTGCACCAGAAAGCAAGGCTGTGTCTGAAGAACCTGGGATATCAAAAGGATACCGATTAAAGGTTTTTCTACTGGCCAAACCTGAAACAATTTCAGCACCGAAATGCATAATCATAGTAACAGACTATAGTTGTTGAATAAAGTAGGGATCAATTATTCCATGCTGATATAAATAAATAAATAAATAATATAGAAAAGAGAGCTCTTATTACACAAGAATGCTGTTGGGGATGAAACTAATTCTAAAAAATATGTATTTCATAATAAAAAAAATTAACTTTAAAAATAAATAAATAAATAAATAAAATAGTTAAGAAGGCAAAAAAAAGAATGCTGTTGGGGGGGGAGGATGCTAAAAAAATAACACGTTTCCTCCGACCTTCCAGTTCTTCTAGTTGGGCTAATAATCACATTAATGGAGACAGATTAACAGAAGAAAATCAAATTTTAGTATGTGCACACTGAGAATTCACATAAGCATGAAAATTCCAAAGATAGTGAGGTAAAATTGGGTAATATGTCATTTTGGATAAAGGAGAAAGGAGGCACAGAGGTCTGAGATTTCAAAAGAAATAAGCAATTTACTGGTAGTTGATGAAGAGCAGAACATACACAGCAGGTAAATTCTTGCTTCAACAGGACAGAAGGGGTGATCTAGTTACCAGAACCCTGCCTGGACTTCTCCCATCCATCATACTCAATTCGATAGGCTACAGGAGAACATCCTAAAGTTTCCTTCACGAAGCAGGCCTTTCCCTCTTAAACTCTTAGGCAGGAAAGAGGGAGGGGCCAAAGTTCTTTCTGAGCCTTTTGTTTTTAATAACCAGCTTAGAGGCAATATCCCAAAAGGCAGCTTTAGTGTGGCAAAACTTTGGTTCCCTTCAATTGATTGATACACATAGAAAGAAAGTTGGAGTTAGAAATCATCATTTGACCACCACTATAATCATCATCTTTACCACTGTAATTGTTTCAAGCAATAAATCTTTCAGGAATGCTAAAACTACTGGGTAAAACTTTAGAAGAGTAACAGCATACTTACATAGTCTCAATGTATCTATTATTCGAGATTACTTATATAGTCTCAAAGTATCTTTCCAAAAGATATTTATTATAACAAAGAGAAACATAGGGATTGGATGCTAGTGACAACACTTTAACAGAGTGATCCAAGTTAATCTTACTAGGAATGGACAACCACATCATGTGCCTTCTGATATGACATACATCACTTCTATGTATTTCTGCCAAAAATACATAACCTGAATCTCATCTTGAAAAATGGCAGACAAATTAAAATTGAGAAAGATGTTGAAAAAGATGTTTTTTTTAAAAAAAAATGATATGATGGTCATGAAATATAAGGACAGACTGAGAACTATTAAAAATTAAAAGGCTGAAGATTCATAACAGAATGCAATGTGGTACTATAAAAGACATTATTAGGGCAACATCTGAATAAGCTGTGTAAATTAGATAGTATTGTATCAGTGTTAATTTCCTAATTTTGATAATTTTACTCTGGTTATATAAGGAAATTTTCTTTTTGAAACACACTGAAATTATAAATATAAATACATATCATGTATCGTTCTCTGTCCATCTATGTATTGCAGGGGAATTGCAGCTAAAAGGAATCACATTTCTTAGACACCCTTTGCCTGCTAGGGTCTGGATTAGGTTTTGCAAATGAGAAACACTTTTTTGAGATGTTAAACAAAAAGATTTTAACTTCCAAGGCTGAAAGTCTTTGTAAAAGAAAAGGTTCACCAGGCCATTGCTAGGGGGGGAAAAAAGACCAGTCTTGGGACATGGGATGCAAATCACCAGTAGCATGGCTAGGTAGGAAAGACAACATATCTGTGGTCCCCGATGTTTGCATGCGTTTTTGTACATCAAGTAGTGGGGAGAAAGATGTAAGCCGTTCTGATAGGATTTACATTAGCTATAGACAAAGGGGATGGGAGAAGGTGAAGAAGAGGTGTCTGCTCCTGTGAATTAGCTATGGGCAGCAGATTGGAAAATTCGTATGTAAATAAGAAGTGGAGGCTCCTGGAGTTGCAGGACTTGTCAGAGCCGGCCCATAGCTCTTAACAGGCTAACTGTTCTTTCTCTCACTCTCTGGCCACTATAATTTTAATTTAGATCATCTGAGAATTGTTTTCTTGTCAGAGATTATAGGTAAAAGAAAGGTTTCTTTTCTCTTCTGGCTCTGGCAATGGTGATGACAGCGGCACACTCCGAACTCCTTCAGTGGTGAACTTCCTGCTGTTCCTGACCTCAAGTAAAACACTCCCTCCCTGTTTGCATCTTTAGTCCTTCCAGCAATTTTGTAATCTTTTTGATGAAAAAAAAACTAGAATGGATCTGGTTTCCTGTGTGTTGTAATAGCCAAGAGACATTGTTAAAGTAAAAGGCAATAAACAGATGCTTTCAACCATAAAAAAAAAAACAAAACAAAACAGAAACCTCCAGGGAGACAATACTCACTGGCCCTTCTTGAAAAAAGTGACTTAACAGTGAAATCCAGCCAAATAAGAGTTGGATAAAAATAAAGGACACAGAAGGGAAGAACTGTGTGTAAAAGATGGATGATTAAAAATAAAGCAGAGCAACTGGATAAGAAATGCACAGTGCCTGGCATGTAGTATGTACCCAGTATATTAAGTGCCCAGGGTACTTAATGGATGAATATAGGGCAGTTATGGAAGGCCATGCTTATAAGGTGACATACTGAGCAGAAACCTTCATGAATAAGGGAATAAGCCATGGAAATTTCTGGGAAATAAGTTTTCAAGTCAGGTTGTAAAGTGTTACAAACATCAGGAAAAATATCCATCCTTGCTATCTGCATCTTATAATAGAACTAGGTGATTATGGCAGCTACCACCACCTGATGGCAGCACACTCAGGAAAACCATGTAAGGAGAGCGCGTGTCTGTGGTGAAACTAAACTGAATAGAGGCCAATAGCAGAGGCATAAAAGAGTTCTGTGTGGTGTCTCTAGCCTCTGAATCTTAGACTTGTTAGACATTTCATTGGATTTTGTGATGAAATGAGAAAACACACACACACACACACACACACACACACACACACACAATCTCTCCTTTAAAAAGATTTTAGGACTTCCAGATTCCATTTCTGTATTACCAATGGTGAAAAGATCAGATTTAATTTGCCTAACCTGTTACCTTTATTTTTCCATTTTGAAACACATCAAACTAATGTGGTCACCATTGCTTTGGGGTGGGAAGGGGTGTCTTTTTATTACCCAGGCAAACCTATTTATTACCCAGGTTACACAGTCACGTGAAAACCTGCTGATTTTATAGTGTCTCTTTTCCTATAAATAATTGGAGCTCTTGTCTTTGCACTAATTATGTAGGATGTGCCAGTGTTTTGTTAAAACACAAAATTTGACTGAGTCAATTTGTAGAGCAACATCTCATCTAGCAACGGTAAGATTGCTCCAAGGGGTCATACAAAAGGGAAGGTTTCTATTGGAAGAAAGGTAGGGCAAGACAGCTATTGACAAAAGAAAAGAAAGGATTATTTTTAGACCAGGACATCTTTTTGGGGAGAAGACAACAAAAGGCAAGAGTTTTTATCGTGCAGATTGCCTCTTCTTTCTTTGGGGGAATGAAGAGGGCCCACAGGAGTTTACCTTACTGGTGCTTGGCCAGAAAATTCCAGATGATTTGATTAAGATTACATTTCTGGGAGAGGTCGAAGCTGCAATTAGATCAGGTACTAACTCTAGGTTTGGTGTTATGCCATTTTGCACCAGTGCAAAATGCCGCCAGCGATGCCATTTTGGGCCTGTGATTTTTCTCTTTAACAGTTCCCACATCTAAGTACAGAGAAGTGGTGGGCTGGCCGAGTGGCTCAGTTGATTAAGAGCTTGTTCAAGAGTGCGCTCAAGAGTGTGAGTTCTGAGCAACAGCGGTTCGATGCCCGGCCCGAGCTGAGCCTGCCACTGCCAACGGGTGGCAGGATGGCTCAGCTAAAAAAAATAAAAATAAAAATAAAAAGTACAGAGAAATAGTGTCTTAATTGTTCAATTAGACTAATGTTTATGGACAAGCCAGGGTCTGTGTGGAGTAGCACACAGGGTTTGCCTGGTCTGCTCCTGTTTATACTTTGGGTCAGAGCTTGGGTGCTACCTCCACCGGAAGGACTTCCTATGACTTCACTCTTGCTGAGGTTTCCTTCCTAGGTGCTCCCTTAGCCTCATACCCTTTAACTTATCATACTACATTTAATGATTTGTTCACTTGTCTCTCCACCTTTTGCCTGGAAGCTCTGTGAGAACAGGGAAGGTATCTATCTTGATCATGATTGTATTACCACTTCTGAGCACGGTAGCTGGCACATAGTAAGTACCCAGTATACATATTTTCTTTTTCTTTTTTATATTTTTTTATTGGGGAATTGGGGAAAGGGAACAGCCAAATTGTTGTCCTTCAATCTTAGTTGTGGAGAGCGCAGCTAACTCAGCTCCAAGTCCAGTCGCCATCCGGCTGCCTGGCGGCAGCTCGTGACCACCCAGCTCAAGGTGCTTCCTTCAATCTTAGTTGCAAGTGGGCGTAGCCCACAATCCAACAGGCAATCTTGTTGTTACACCAGCTGAGCCATCCTGCCACCTGTTGGCAGCTCAGTGGCAGCTCAGCGCAGCTCACTGGCCCATGTGGGAATCAAACCAGTGACCCTGTTGCTCAGAGCTCATGCTCTTAACCAACTGGGCCACTCAGCCAGCCCTACATATTTTCTTGAATGAATAAATTTCCAGGATCCTTAGACCTCTCTTTTTAAAAAAATTCTCAAAAAGAGTTCCTTTTTCATTATTAATAAAAAAACAATTGCTTAATCCACAGCAACTCAATATTTTTTACACTTAAATTATTTATTTTGTAATTCCTAAGAACAAGGGCAGTACCTTCATAACAACAGTATAATTACCAAAATGAGGACATTAACAATGATACCTCATCTACAGATTTTGTTCAAATTTTGTCATTGATGTCTTCTGTAGCAAAAAAAAATTTTTCCCTTGTCTAGGATTCAGTCCTAGATCACAAGTTGCATCTAGTACTCATGCCATTTTAGTCTTCTTTAATCTAGAGAAATTCCTCAGTTTTTATCTTTCATGACAATTCTGAAGGGTGTGTTATTTTGTAGAATATCCTTCAGTTAGGGTTTGTCTGATATTTCCTCATGATTACAGTTGTGCATTTGTGGCAGGAATATCACAAAAGTGATGTTGTGTCCTTCTCAGTGCATCATATCATGGTGTCTAGTTATCCCATTACTGGTGATATTCATTATAATCACCTGAAAAAAGTGGCATCTATCAAGTTTGTCTACTATCATTAGTAACTTATGGGGCGATACTTTGAGACTAAATACATATCCTGTTTCTCATCATATTTTCACCAATTAGTTTTAGCATTTATTGACGATTCTTGCCTGAAATGATTATAATTCATATGGTTGTCAAGTGATGGCTTCCAAATTCCATCACTGCATCTATATTTGTAATTTGGAATTCTACCTTAACAGTAATTCAGTTATTTTTTCAAAAAGCATTTTCCTTTTTTACCGTAGTTTCTAAAAAAATAAAACAGGCTTTTGAACATCTTTCTACTTCTGCTTTATGCATATACATATTTTACACCCTCCAACCACCTGATGAATTATGGATGCATTATTTCCCATTGCAAAGCCCTTGTAGACTTTCCTAATTGGCTGGTTGCTTATGAGTGCTCCTATGTGGGAGAATCCTGTAGGGTCCCAGAGGACTGTAAGAGCTCCAGAAAGGACTTTGAAACAGGGAAACCTGGACTCAAATGGTTTTAGCCTCCCACCCCCTGGGCAACCTCAAGCAAATTATTGGACCTCCCAGGGTCTCACTTTTATTCCTGTCTGCTTGAAGACAGAAACTGCATCTTGACTCCACTTTGAATCCCTCATATAATGTGTGCACAAGTAAACCCACAGTTTGTATCTGCAGAACTGAACTATATCTCTTCTGTAGATATCTTAGTCCATTTTCTTTTTTATTTATTTGAAGAAGCTCCTCTATCTTCAAGTCTTTTTAAAGATTCTTCTAAATTCCTTTGAGGCCATTCAGTTTTTGGTTTACATCTATCTTTCTAAACTTTTAAGCTTTGCTCTTTTTGCATAGGTATGTTTCTACTTTCAAAAATATAAGTATGGTGCTGTTTCTCTATCCTGGCAGTTCCACTTAGATATTTATAAATACTTTTCAGATTTCTTTCTGGCTACTTAATGTTCTGCATTTCTACTTTTTTTTAAACTCACACTTTTTCTCTTTTTTTTTCCAGAAATTAATATTGCTTTCAGATAAAAGGATGGGGAGAAATTTCATTCCTGTTTGCAGGGGAACCCATATGGATATTTCCCGTTTCCCAACACTGGGCTAAAGTTAACTGTTTTTTTTGTTGCTGGTACCTGGAGGCTGAGTCAAAATTTCTTATTACCCCTCAATTTCTATTCATTACTTAGGTTTGAAGAGTGTACATAAGGTTGTGCAGCAGCAAATTTTGATCTAGAGATGAGTCCCCTCTATTTTGTGCACAAGTACAATCCAGGAGGGTAGGGAGTTAACAGCCCTGGGAAAATTCTCAACCAATACAGGATGAGAGTAGTGAATAATTGCTCCAAACTCAAGATGGATATCCAGGGGGAACATTCTGTATGTTTCTCAGAGATTCTCAAGGAATAAGCAGTGACTTCAACAATGCACCAATATTGACTTTTTTATTTTCTCACTCTCCTTGACCCATCAATTCTGTTCCCTGGAAACACTTCTCAAGCTACCAGCACCCAAATCATTGTCCCAGAATATGCCTTTGGGGGTGCCCAAACTAAGCCCAAAATTCACTCAACAAATATTTTCTAAGTGACTATTCTATGTTAGGCAGTGAGATAAAAGGTCTAGAAGATAAAATTCCTAGTGCCTGCCCCGAAGTGTATAATGGGAAGACAAACAAGTAAATGGTCACAAAAAAATTACAATATATAGTTGGAGATGCTATGTTATGGTGGCAAGAATAGAGTGATGCATGAAGACATGGGGGAGGAGTCACCTAACCTATACCAGGAGGAGGGGCTTCCTGGAGGATGCATTGTTTGAGCTAATGGATGAAGTGGATCAAATACAGCTAGAACAACTCCATATCATACAAATGTCAAATGAAAAGTCACTTGATACCTTTGTGTGTTATGCTGTGCTCTGTTTGGTATGCAATATATGACATGATTTTAGGTGATACATGGATAGACATTTTAACTTTTTTGTGGTTATTATGTTAATGTGTACTGGAATAAAAATAAGGAACACAATAAATTTGACTTTACAGAGTGTTACAGTTTAGGATGAGGCTTATTTAATGAGTTGAAATTGGCTTTAAAGAAAAATATTTTATTTTTTTAAGATTTTTATTGGGGAATTGTGGGATGGGAACAGTGCTGGGGAATTGGGGGAAGGGGAACAGACAAGTTGCTGTCGTTTTGTTCTTCAGTCTAGTTGTGGAGGACGTTGCTTCACTGGCCCAAGTTGGCACCATCATTGAGCTCTTCCCCGGGCGAGGCAGATCAGTCACTGGCTTCTGGACGGTCACTCACTGTGGCTGCTGGCCGCTCACGCTGGCTGCTGGCTACACATGGTAGCCCATGGCAACCCACTGCCACAGGGGATGCAGCCTACGCCGTCGCCTGCAACTCAGGGCAGCCCAGCTCCAGGTTGAGCTGTTGTTCAGCATCTTAGCTGTGGAGGGCAGTATCACTGGCCCTCATATGTGGGATCCGAACCGGGGCTCTTTGGCATCCCAAGCCAGTTCTTAACCATCGAGCCACTCGGCCGGCCCTAAAGAAAAATACTGAGTGAGTGATAATACCTGGATGCAGATTGGCAAAGACTGTGTGGGTGGTATGCAGATTAATGAAGTTTAGGAAATAGTGCTGTAGCAGAAGGAAAATATAAAAAGAAATTCCTGCTTTCCAGAAACTCAACAGCTTGTTAGGAACACACAGATCTATAAGAAACGATTAATGCTACGATAAATTTAGGAACCTGATACAGGGAGAAGATAGGAAAGTAGTAAGGAGTAAATTGAAGGAGAGGCTAGAGGCTACAAGATCAGTTGGAAGGCTATTGCTCTAGTCCAGGGGAGTGATAATTACTGCCTGAATTAGGGAGTGGCTATAGAAATGGAAGAAAGACAAATAATGTAATAGGCTCATGGCAACAACCATCCTGTGAAAACCTTACTGGTTGCAAGCAGTACGGAGGTGAAACCTGTCCAGCCAAGTCCAGGGCAGTTTTGTACACACACACACACACACACACACACACACACACACACACACACAGAGTGTAAAGCTGAATCAATCAATTAAAAAATCCTATAGTTAGAAGCATACTTTTATTTGGCTTTAGTTATCAGAGCCTTTTAGTGTGAATTACTCCAACATTTGCCTTATTTTTTTCTACTCGACTCAGAGGCTTCAGAAATGCTAACATTATAACGCTTTCTACGTGTAAGAGCTTTATATTCTGCATCCTCATAACAGAAAACTGACTTAAAGGAGGTTAAGTAACTTGCCGGAGGTAATGCAGCTAATAAATGAAGTAGAAAGGATTAAAACCAGGCGTTCTGTTTCTAGAGTATCTATTCTTAATACAACACCAGAATAAATAGATAGGGCAGACAACGCTAAAGCAGGTCAAACCTCAGTGTTGGATGATAAACACTTTTATAGTTGTCAGAAGACCATGTATGTATGTACTGAGGTCACGGTTTCTCCACCTGAAAAATGGAGATAACGACGCTAGGAGTTTGGTGCAAAGAAGGAGTGAGATAATGAATGTGAAAGTGAACTTTGAATTATGTATGCGGCTCCACATACCAGTTTTGCGGAATATGAATACGCGAACTCAACTGCTACGAATCAGTCTGAGAAGCTTGTAGCGCCAGAGCGAGACCCCGCCCCTGAGGCTCCGCCCACCGCGAGCGGCAGGTGGGGCCGACAGGTCTTCTTTGCGCATGCGGAAACTGCTGCCCGCTCCCACCTCTAACCCAGGCTGAGAGTAGCTGCTGTTTCTGAGAGGACGATTCGTAAGGAGGCTCCTGGCGCGGTTTCCATTTGCTTTTCCTTCTGCGGGCCCTGGCCGTACTTCAGCGGTGTGTAGACCGTGGTCTGTTCTTGTCTACCTGCTTGACTTTCTGCAGAGGTGCCTGTCATTGACCCAATAGCTCGCTGTCGAAAGTGCCGGCCCCCGCGCCGGCGCCGGCTGTAGCCGGGTGGGAAGGCTCAAGATGGCGTGCCTGTTGGAGACCCCAATCCGCATGAGCGTCCTCTCGGTGAGTGACCCGCCGCAGCCGCCCACCCGGGAGCTCGGGCCCGGCTCGCAGCATTCACCCCAAACGCGGCGTGCCTCCTGGGCACCACCCCTTGGGGTCGCCTCCGGTTCAGCTTTGGGCTGGGGAGTGAGAGAGGGTGGGCGGGAGTGATAGACGGAACCCCGGCCGAGCCAGAGACGTCTCCAACTCCCGGAGCTTCCACCGGTGCCGGTGCTCAGGACGGTGTCCAGCGGGCGGGGTGGTTGGGCGTGCGGGTAGCTGGCTTGGCGACGCGGCGCCGGCTTTGCCAGGCGCTTCATTGAGCCTTTCTTTTAGC
>NW_017731760.1:1582573-1600229 GCF_001890085.2 Hipposideros armiger | reverse complement strand
CACCTGAAACTTCTTTAATTTTTGCATATTGTTAACTTGTGCATACAATTGAAAATTTTGATTTGTTTCACTTCCTCAGTAAACAATATTTCCTGTAAAATTTTATTCAAAAACTTCTTGAAGAGTATTCCCTACTTCTAGTGGGGGTTTGCTTTAGCCCTAGTCTCATTGGGGGCTTATTATTATTATTATTATTATTATTTTAAGTTTATACAGTCCCAAAGTCTGGTCTGTCCGTTCTTCAGTCCTAGAACCTTGGGAAGTCAGAGCTTTTGATAAATGATTTAAAACTCACCGATTATACTAATTTAAAGTGAATCCTGTTTCATTTCAAAGTACTACCTACGGTGCCACTTTTTGAAACCCACAGTGCAAGTGGAACAGGAAATATTAATCAAATTATCTTTAAAATAATTGATTCCTTTAATAGGCTACTTATTGTGAACCAGTTATGCTCAACACCCTGTAATGTATACTATTGGGAATGTAAGGATGAGATTAGATATGCCCTCACAGAGCTCACAGTATGAATGACTATAATTTGAGCAAGGGGCAAATCAAATGGTTTTTAAAGAATTTTTATTCAAGGCCCTTTATAGGCTCTCCCTTCTGAGAGATCTCATTCACTCTTGTAACCATAACTGCGGTCAGCTCACACATGTACATTGCCATCCTTGACTTTTCTCCATCTAATCTCACATCTTCAATTGTTTGGGTGTTATCCATCACTTTCAACAAAGCACATTGCATCTCCTAAGAGGACTTAGTCATGACTTAACCATTTCTGTTAATGGTACAATCTTTAACTGATAACTCACTGTAAACCCCTTGAATCATCTCTGGCTCTTTCCCTTTTACATGCCCCTATATCTAATCGGTCCTTAAATTCTGTTCGCTCTTTACTCTTAGTGTCTCTCACATCTGTCTGCTCCCATGGTCACCTTCTCATTCAGGACATTATCATTTTGTGCCTGCATTACCACAGTGTCCTTGCAGGTATTTTTACTGCCTCAAGTGTCTTACTCTCTCAGTTCATTCTCCACGTTAATTTTTCTATAGAACACATTGAACGTGCCACGCCCTTTTTCAGTTTTTTTAGTGGGGTTTTATTGCTGCAAGACTGAGAGTTCATTCTCAGCTTTGGATATAAGATTTTTAATCCCCTAACTACATGCACCTTCTATCCCATATAAGCTAGCTTTCTCAAGTTGAAGTGATCTAGGGTTCTTCCAAACTCCAGTAACTCTTACGTCAGCCTGTTCATTTGTACATATGAATTATAGCTTTGCGTAGATTTATTCACATGATATACTTTGAGTCTCTGTCATTTGCATGGCATTGGGTTTGGGTATCCAGTGGCAAGCTACACAGACCTGTCTGCCCTTTTGGAGATTTTAGCCTAATAGTAGATATCAAATGGTCACACAGTTCTTTGTTTATGAGTGGCAGTTAGTGTTATAAACGAAAAATATAGGGTGCTGTTATAAGCACGTAATAGGGGGATCTGATATAATATAAAGGGTAGTGTGGAGAGTTAGGGAGGGTTTCCCTGAAGAAGTGACTGAGAGCTGAGAGTTAAGGATGAGTAAGAACTAACTAGAAAATTAGAAAAGCATTCCAGGCAAAGGCAACTGCTTTTTCAGAGGCCCTTAGGCCTTTACTAGTTATTCTGTCATATCTTCTTAGAGAGTAAATTAATTTATTTTTCTTAATTCCACTACTGTTTATAGCCCTGTCCTCATATACTATGTACTCAATAAATGTTTGATTGAACTATCTATTTTGGGGAATTGGACAAACTCTCCGGCTCTTTCTAGGCTGCACCATGATCACCCATTATCCTCCTTTGGTGTGCACTTAGCATTATAGCACATGAGAGAACTTATAAATTCTCTTATGTTTCCCAAGCTTTTGGATGATTTTAAATTGATTGCATTTTAAAAAACTTTTTATTTTGAAATAATTACAGATTCACAGTAAGTTGCAAAGATAATGCAGAGAAATTCCTGTGTATACTTCACCCAGTGTACTCCCTTGGTTACATTTTATATAACTATAGTACAACGTTGTACAACATTACTATAGTAC
This sequence comes from Hipposideros armiger, assembly GCF_001890085.2. Lineage (NCBI taxonomy): Eukaryota > Metazoa > Chordata > Mammalia > Chiroptera > Hipposideridae > Hipposideros > Hipposideros armiger. The sequence goes on along the minus strand of NW_017731760.1, from coordinate 1,598,141 downwards.
AATGTTGAAGCCAGGAAATTAATATTGGTATAAGTATGTGTATAGGGATGTATCAGTTTATCACCTGTAACTACCACCACAGGCAAGATACAGAACTAGTCTGTTTTGCTAGCCTCAAGCTGCAAATTGACTTGCTCTCTTAACATGGACAACTGACAATAGTTAGAAGTTAAGCCCAACTATCGTATAAGCTTGAATTTGGCATCTGTTGATTGTTTGCCATTAGTTTACTTTACAAGGCACCAATGAGCACAGGGCATGTCTGGAGGTGATCTAAAATAAATTAATCAGTATGAACTTCCTAATCTTTCCTGGCAGTGTGTGAAGAACAGGAGATGCTCATTGTACGTTTCCGGACATCTTGCTCTCTCTGTAAGGAAAGATTGCCCCCTGAGTTCAGACAATGAGTGCTCAAGAAGTCTTCTAAGCTTTACCAAGAATTAGAAACACCTTTGTATAGGGTCTTTCGCTTTCTCTTGGAGAGATCTAGCCTTCCTCTCTCCTCTCATTCTCATTGAGAATTTTAAAATAGTGCCAGGGGGCAGGAATTTCAGTGATTTTTGACTTGTATCTTTTTTATTTCTGATTTGGCAATTGTTTTGCAGTGCCATCTATCATGTTGGTTTCTGGGTAAAGATATGAAATTATTAACAAAGGAAAATTTGCTGTTACTTTCTGGAAATTGGAGAACAGCTGCCTTCACTGAGCAGTGTAACTATGATTCTTGGGACTAGTCAGATAGGAATGAAAGGTATTCCAAATAAGAGCTGTTTTGCAGAAACAGCCTCCACTTGTCTCTTTGATAAAGGAAAACTGTTTTGACCTCATTCCGTAAAATCAAGAGAATAAAGAATTAGCTTAATTTTCTGGTATATTCATAATACAGTTATTGAGGGAAGGGGAATTATGAGACTTCATACTTTCTATTCAAAATGATAAGTTGTTGGTCCAGTGGGAAGAATTTCCAGCCTATAGGATCTGTTAATACATGAAGGTCTTTACCACCTGGAAAATGATTCTAGAACACATGATTCTTTTGCTTTAGGAGTGTTTTAAGAATTTATTAGGCTTTCAAAAAGTTCTAAGTGGTGACTGATTGGATAAGGGGAATGAGGAAAAGGACAGAGCCATGATCATGATCAAGCATGATTCACAGGATTTTTACCTTTGCAACTAGATGATTATCATCTACTAAGATGGTGAGGATTAGGAGAAGAATGTGTTACGGGAGTAAGGAGGAAAAACAAGTTTTATTTTGGATATGCTGAGTTTGAAGTGTTTTCTGGACATCCATTTAGAGGTGTTCAATAGGCACTTGGATATTCTGGAGTGTTTTCCGTACCAAGCAATTCTCTGTATGTACCAGCTGGATTGCCTTTAACTCAATTCTGACACTGTCTACCTGGAGATAGTGTCAGATCCCACAGGTTAAGGACTCAGCCCTGCAAGACTGCCCTTGCTTCAGACACCAGTTGCAAAGCCCAGCCTGTTCTTCTGTGCCTCCGACCAACCAGCGATAAATCAGTTTCTCATGACTCCCTCCTTGGGTTCCATCATTTGTTGGAACAGTTCACAAAGCTCAGGAAAACATTTGCTTACCAATTTATTATAAAGGATATTATAAAAGATACAGATGAACAGCCAGATGAAGAGGTACATATGGCAAGATCCGGGAAGGTCACAAGTACAGGAACTTCTGTCTCTGTGAAATTGGGGTGTGCCCCCCCCACCCCCCGGCACATGGGTGCGTTTACCAACCCAGAAGCTCATCAGATTTTATCAGAGAGTTTTTTATAGAACTTTAATCTCCAGCCCCCTGACTCTTCCCCTTCCCAGAGGTTGGTAGGTGGGACTGAAAGTTCCAACCCTCTAATCACTTGGTCTTTTTGGGTAATGAGTCCCATCCTGCGGCTATTGAGCCTCATCATTCATTAGCATTAACTCTGGTGTGCTCAAAAGGGGCTCCTCATGAATAACCAGAGACACTCTCATCACTCAGGAAATTCCAAGGGTTTTTATGAGCTGTGTGCTAAGAACTGGGTCAAAGACCCAATGTATTTATTACACCATGGATACAAAGGCCTAGTGCTTAAAAGTGGGGTGATGATCATTATTTGGGAGTCGTCGGCATATTTATCAGCGGTTCTTAGCCTTTTAAGGATAGCAGTCTCAACATCCTCTTTCCCAGAAAAACATGCATTTGCCTAAAGAATCACATAATTTCAAGGGGTTCATGGATTCCCTGAAACCCACACATCATCTTGAGTTAGTAATTTCTATTCTCTACTCATCCCAAAGTCAATCACAAAAGCACATATAGGAAAACTTTAAAGTCACTTAAAATCATTTCAGAATGGTAAAAATTGTAACAATGCAGCTTTAAAACTCATGTAAGGTATCATTAGGGGGAACCACACAATCTTTTGCCCAGAGAATGTTAATGATTTTCCGTAAGGTGTATTTTATCTACAGAAAGGGCTTTGTGTAGCAGGCCTGGGAGGCAGAGCTAGACTAGCTGGAGATCCAAGATAGGACAAAGTAAGGCACTGTGGGTCTGGGCACAGGCAGAGTGGAATAGATGGCGATCATTAGTGGCTCATAATATTGGCATGATTGTCACAGGCCACAATGAGGTTGATGGATTAGACAGATCCTGAGTGGTACTATAACAGGAGAGCTAATACACCAATTGCTGGAAGTGGAGAGCTGAGTCTGAGTCAAGCACCATGGATAGCTCCAAGGCAAGTGTGTTGACTGCCTCTAAGAATCTGAAGCAAATAAGGCTATTTTTTGTCAGGAGGCAGCTAGCCTGTCTGGATAATACTACTGAGGTATGCCATGAAATATGGTACTCAGGATCTCTAAGTCATTATGTGATTGCAATCTTGAATAATAATTTAAATTTACAGCCCAGGATAACACCATACCCATATCTGAATAGCCTGACTCTTGTTATGTCAGGATCGAAAAGTAGGCATTTGAATGTATTCTATTAGATTTCCTGGACTATATTATCATCTTGGGAGGCATTTAAATGAACCTCAGCCAGCACAGAGAATATCTCAATCTTTGCAAAACTCCTCACAACCCTTGTCACTCCTATACTCCAGAGATGATTCTTGCTCTTTGGGACTTCCAGATTATGCTGTTTTGCACCATAGATTCTTACTTAGTTCATTTATTCTATTGGAGGGATCTCTTCTTATCCCTCAATCTTCAGACAGTTCCATCTACACTGAAGAGTAAACAAATAGAACTTCATAGTGAGAGGGAACCTTAAAGGTCATGTAGGTCCATAGCGCTCGTAATTTGTACTGTACTTCAAAAGGATAGATGTTGCAGTACCTAATTAGAAAGAAGCATGAATGCTAAATTGCTTTCAGTTTTTGTGACCACAAAAGCATGTTTATAGCAATTGTTGCTATTTACACAAGGCCTGTATTAATATTTTATTACTTAATAAAACCTCACTACCAAAAAAGAAAAGGCTATTCTTTATATCCCTTTATTTTATTTTGTTTATTTATTTTTAAAGATTTTTATTGGGGATTTGGGGGGATAGGAACAGTGCTGGGGAATTGGGGGAAGGGGAACAGACAAGTTGCTGTTGTTTTTGTTCTTCAATCTAGTTGTGGAGGACGTTGCTTCACTGGCCCAAGTTGGCACCATCATTGCGCTCTTCCCGGGTGAGGCCGATCAGTCGCCGGCTTCTGGACGGCCGCTCACTGCGGCAGCTGGCCGCTCACGCTGGCTGCTGGCTACATACGGTAGCCCATGGCAACCCACTACCACAGGGGCTGCAGCCTACGCTGTCGCTGGCGACTCAAGGCAGCCCAGCTCCAGGTCGAGCTGCAGTTCAGCATCTTAGCTGTGGAGGGCAGTGTCACTGGCCCTCACATGTGGGATCCGAGTCAGGGCCCTCTGGCGTCCCAAAGCCAGTTCCTTAACCATCGCGCCACTCGACCGGCCCTATATACCTTTAAATCTAATTGTGCCTGATTTCTCTATTGTGAAAAAGAGATCCCCCCCCCTTTGTGTGAGTGTAAAATTATGGAATCTTTGCCTAAAGAAACCTGCAGATAATCTCTAGTTCATTCTTGGCATTTTTTTAATTGGGGAAAACAGACCCAGGGAGGCTGACTTGCCCACTGTGATATGCTATTACATAAAGGGTCAGGTTCAGATTTCCAAACACCTAAATTAAAAAAAATTGTGTACAGACTTACATTTTAGAATTTTATTTTCAAACTTTATGAGCACTGATTTATTTACTATTTATATTTAAATATGTTATATTACAATGTAAAGCCTGCTTTTCAGTCTTAATTATTTATTGAGCGGTCAGGGTTGCCTCTTATCCAAGAAGATTAAGTTTAAAATTATATATTTAAATATTTTTATGATTGTATTGTGAAATTAAAAGTAGATTATATTCTAGGAATCTTGGTTGTTATAAGTATGTTACATTCTATAATGATGGGACCCAGCCAAACTGTGCAGTGCCGTTTTATAAACTTCCCAAAGTTGCTAGAGGCTGCAAAAAAGCAGGGCTTTGATTAATCTGGAGAGGGATGATGCCATGAAAGTCTAGAAACACCAAGAATGAATTCATGATAAAAATAAAAAAGATAAAAATAGTTACAAAAATACTATGTGATGGGTCTGAAAAAATTTAATGAACATCTAATTGAGTCATAATTTGGCCAGACATTTACCAGAATACAAGAAGTAAAAGAAAAGAAAGCAAACAAAGAAAAAAAAAACCCAAAATCTTGGATTTTAAATGATACTTGGGCATTTTCTTCTGATTTTTCTTCCTTTGGGAAGTGAGTGGAAATTTTGGGATACATTGGAAGGCCATGATAGATAGCTGTCTGCAAGGAAAAAGTTAGTCTTTGTCGATGATGTTATCCTTTTTGTATTTTCCAGAGGGAGGCAGATATTTTGCCTCAAAATTAGGAAAGAATTGTGTAGGAGTTACTTTTGTTTAATAGTGAGATAAATGCTCTGGCAGAGAAGTACTGTGTTTCTCCAGAACTCTTCCAACAGTAAGGCAGTAGTATTTAGGATTTTGTGAGTTTAACTATTCACCAGAACTAAGGGGGAGGCCATATAATTTGAAATTAAGGCAAAGTTCAATAAAATGCTGATATTAAAGTATCCAGCTGATATTCTGGATTGTGACAGCCCTAGTATCTTTAGGAGCAAATACAAACACATCAAGTGTTCCTGGGCTTTGTAATGAGTAACTTGAATTTATGACTGATCTAAGCCATTTATTTGGCATTTCAGAAAATTGTCAAAGTGACAAAAGGAAGCATTGTTTTGGACTGAGAGTTTTGAAGACATTACAAAATCAAATTTTGGTTTCAAGTTGTTTGGGGGATGGGGAATACTTTCTGGGGCTCCCTGTTGACTGGAACATTGGCTGTTGCAGTTAGTGGTTCTCAACTCTGCCAGACTTAACACCTGTTGTGGTACCTGCTTGGCTGCCCTGAAGTGAAATCCATAGATAAGATACCTGTCCTCTCATGTAACTTTAAATAAAGAGTTGGTGTAATACCCCAACTGTATTAAGGGAGAAAGAGCAGGAAACTAATTTATATCATTTAAATAAGTAAATACTCAGACACTACTATTCTAGAAAGAAGTAATAAAGTAGTGATATATGTGCAAATGTGTGTAGTTTGACTATGAATGTGACCTCTACACTATGGACTGACATAGGTATGTTGTAATGGTTACTTAAATGCACTAAGTGGTGGTTTTTTTGTGTATGACTCTCTGAAATGAATAACTTTTGGTAAAGTTCCTAACAGGTCAAAATATAACCTTTTATTTATGTGGGAATTGCATTCTTGGAAAATTGATTGTATAGTAAAATGATACAAAACATATTTTGTGTTTATATGTAAAATAGAGTTAGATTCTAGTCTCAGATAATTAAAAATGGATTTCTTGCCTACATGACTGCATAGTGGAAAGTTTTTTGGGATGCGGGCCAATTGTCCCATGCATTGCAGAACACCTGGCATCCTTAGTCCTTGTCCACTAGGTATCAGTATTACCTGTTGTCATTTTGACAGCAAAACCACTTCCTTGGATTTACAGAATGTATCTTATGGAGTAGTGCTATGCCCGTTTAGGACTGTTGAGAGCATGGGACCTGAATGGTGTGTGTATCTTAGCATACCTCCCTCTTTCTCTGCTGTACTTCTTTCCCCTAGCTTGTGACAGTGTATAGTGTAAGGACGTGGAAATAAAATGTGTTATTAAACATTTTTCCCATAGCATGTATAGCCTCCTAGTCTATATTATTTATTTATTTATTTATTATGTTCATTGCTTTTTGTCTTTCTCCCCTTGCTGAAATGTAAGCTCTGCAGAGGTGGGCTTTTTTGGGGTGGGGGGTGTCCTTGTTCGTTGCCTAGAGTGCTGGCATAGCTGTTTAAATATTTGTTGACTGGCTGAATAATAGTACAGCTTCAGCTTTGTTTTGTATTTCCAAGTGCATACTATATCATTATAATACTAAACGGCATTTTTCAAATGCACCGCATTGCTTCAGAATTCTCTTTTGCATGTGTTGTACTTTCTACCTAGAGTACTTGTCATTTTTTTCCCCTCTCTTGTTGACAAATTAATATTAGTCTTTCCTCACTGCTTAGACATCCCCTTCCATTATTAATCTTGTATCCACTTTTATGGTTATATTTATCATGTGTTACAAGTTACACTTGTAACTTGCTTACATGTCTGCTTCCTTCCTGTGTTGTGAATGCCTTGAGGGTAAGGGACGCTATCTTATCTCTCTATTACCAGCACCGAGCATAATACCTGGTAAATTAAAGATATTCATATGTTGAATTTCAGTCTGAAATAGCTTTTAAACTGAATCTTTATAAGAGTTCAAACATCTTATTTTTTTTTGCTTGTGTTTCTTTCGTCTTTCCCCCAAACCAAGATTTTCCTTGACAATGCCGAATGATGAACATTATGAACAGTTTTCTTTTGAAGTTCTAGTAGTTTGTCGAATAATTAACATATTAAATTTTGATTAGCAACCACTAGTTTAAACATTCATTTTTTTAGGGGTCAGAATTTCCCCTTGATAATTATACTTTAATTTCTAAAGAGCATATGAATTAAATGAGAAAATAGATACGAAATTGTAAACTATAACATACTAAGCAAGTGTCATGTATGATAAAAATATTTGTTATCTGTCTACCTTTTCTTTCTGGTTTGGTTGTATGGGAGAGAGACCACTATAAAATGATTAATTACTCCTTAACTATATACATTGGAATTCTTAATTGTGATCTTATACTGTCTCTGTGTCCATGGTGTAACACCCATAGTTAGTGATAAAAACTGCACAAATTATTACTTTATACATTTTTAGTGATTTTTTTAAAGAATCTCAAGTAATGAAAAGTTTAGATTTTTAAGTTCAGCACTCATCTGCATATTTATTTCTTCCTAAGTACTTAACTTAACTTGCTCTAAGAGAAAGCGGCTGGCTATTAGGTGAGAAAAGGTATTTTTGTCTGAATAATTAGGCTTCAATCCTGAGTATGAATGTGAATAACCAAGAGAGGCATTAGTGCACTTAAAACAATGATCTTTTTTGTACAAAAATAGGATTTCTCTGTAATCAGTATTTGGGTGGCACTTTTACAGTTTACAAGGGGTTTTCCTTATGTTCTCATTTGATCCACATGCTGAGTGAGCTCTGTGGTAACATCACCATTTTATAGTTGAAGAAACAGTCTCAGAATTTTATTTTTGCCCTAAGTCACAAACTTGTAAGTGGTAGGACTCGAACTCCAGTCTTAAAAAATGCCAGATTATGTGTTCTTCCTACCACATAATACCTGAGAGTGTTAGAAATAAAGAACGTTATATTTAATGACATATCATATACATAGAGCAAGACTTTCATAAATAAAACATAGTTTGATATTTTCTTATTAACCTTTAAAGTGTCATTGTTCATTGTCTAATAAACTCCTAATTTCACTCCAAAACTTCTGTTGAACACACTTATTTTTCCTCATTTACTTAGCTGCTTAAAATGTTTATTATCTCTTGGTTTCTGTAGGTCAGGAATTCAGGTGTGGCTTAGCTGGTACCTCTGTCCACAAGTCCCTTGTGAGGTTGTAGTCAGGGTGTCAGCAAGAGCCACATCTCACCTGAGGGCTCAATTGAGGTAGAACTTGTTTCCAAGTTCGGTCACATGGTTATTGGCAGGGCTGTTACATGTGGGCTTTTGGACTGAGGGGCCTCAGTTCCTTGCTGGCTCTTGGCCAGGAGCCTCAGTTCCGTGTCATGTGGGCCTCTTCATAGGACAACTCACAGCATGGAAGCCAGCTTTTCACTGTGTGTGTGTGTGTGTATGTGTGTGTGTGTGCGCGCGCGCACGCGCGCTCGCACGCGACCGCATACAGTGGAGGGGAGAAAGAGGGAGAGGGAGAGGGTGCTGAAATGACATCCCATCACCTCTGCTGCATTCTCCATATTTGCTAGAATCAGGCCACTGTTCTAGTCTTCACTCAAGGGGAGACATTACACTGGGCTTGCATACCAGGAGATGGGATCATTGGGAACCATTTCAGAGGCTGTTTGTCACAGATGGTCACCCTAATAAAAGGGACATTGCTTCCACATTATACTTCACAATGGAATTCAACTCATTACCTGTTTCTGTTTTTGTTTTCCTACAAGAAGAAATTTGCTTCAAGTTTTCCTCCTTCCCTCCCTCCCTCCCCTTCCTCCCTTTCTTCGAGTGATCAGTACCCATTTGTACACACAGGAGATTCAATTCAGTTCGTAGAATTAACTCTAATTCACAAATTTGGTGTCTACAAACTTTCTGCTGAAGGGACCCATGTACATTTTCACATACTATAACTTGGGGTGTACTATTAAGCATAAAATGTCACAGGTTTTTAATACATACATTTGCAGAGGCTGTACTGCAGCTTTGAATGTGTACAATGAGTTCAGAGCCAGGTTTTGAAGACTTGCTAGGTCACTTGTTTGAAATCTTGTGCCAAAAAGGCAGAGGTCACAGTCCGACCCTGGCTGGTTTTGCTCTTTTTCACGGGCACACGCTGTACGCCGAGCTTCAGCCTGGCTGCTTGACATCTTCACTCTGTTGGTTGGAAAAATGGAGGAATCACCACGTACCCAGCCCCTTCCAGCTACGGGAAGCTACACAAGTAGTTTAAAAGGACATTGGTGTTTTGAAGTGAAGGTAAAGCCACATCTTGAGAGGCCAAAACATCAGAAACCTTCCTTACCTTGTTATGGGCAGAAGGGAAGAGAGAACCCCAGTGCTTCTCATATTTCTGGAGTAAATAGGAAGTGGCCAGATCAAACTGTCTCTCCCCAGCGTGCACACTGTTGTTTGCACAAATGAAGAAGCGCCCCCAGATTCTCTCCACCCCTGTGTCTCCCAGTATCACAGCCTCACTCCTGTTCTTTCTCTTGAGGAGGTCATCAGGATCAATCCCTTTATCTCTGTTTACAGCAACTGCCAGAAGAAGTCCAGGACCCTGGGGTCATTCCTCATGCTCATGCAACTCTGTCCATTTGTTTCTGTATCCAGATCCATTGCCTTTCTCCTGCTGTTTTCACTGGTTTCTCTTATCCTCAGCCTCTTCTTTGAAAGGCACCTTCATGTTTTTTAGCCTCAACTGAGCTTTTTGCCTGATAACACTCTTTTTCCCAGCTTTCTCTTGTAATCTTCTCAGCAGGTGGCTTTTTTCCCTCCCACATCCCTCATATCACTCCATCTAGAGATGGAGATAGAGCCTTGTTCCTCCTTGCTCTTGTCAGACCCCTCTCTCCATCTTCTTGAAACACTCCAACTCAGAATCTCATCAGCCTACCTTGTTGTACTCATCTATGGAACCCCTGGGTCATTCCCCCTTGTTTCCTTAAGATTTTAGCTCCTAGCTCATGGTCACTTTTCTAGCATTACTTCTGTGTTCACTTCTGGAAATTTTATTATGTTCGTAGATAATCTTTCTAAAACTCTAGACTTCCCCACTGATCATATTCCCTGTCCTGCCTTTAGGCACTTCTTCATAGTCATTTCCTAGATCTTGACCTTACTAATAATTAAAATCCCTCCATAATCTCAATTTCAAACATCCTGGCCACCACATTCTGTCCTCTCAAAGCATGCCTCCTTCAACCCCAGTGCCAATAATCCTTCAATCCCTCTGTTCCCTATAGTATATAATTCTACAACTTTTATTGGCCTTCAATAGGCCCATCATAATCACAACCTTGCATACATCCTCAACTGAGCTGACCCCTTTCCTCTCGCTTTGTCTGGTGAAATTCCAACCCCCATTAAATTTAGCTCTCTTTTTCGTGTGCATTTTCTGTACATTTTAATGTACCTGGAAGAAAGCCATGCTGACTTGGTCTCACTTTAGATTCATAGTTATCAACCTCAAGAGGGTTAGTGCTGCCTGGCAGTCCTGGTACCTTTTCCTGGCCCATTCAGTGTCTTATTCCTTCTCCTCATTCTTCAAACTGCCAACCTTCCCACTCCGCACCTCCATCCCTGCCATTTTTCATCTCAAAAAATAGAAGTAATTAGAGAGAATGTCTACAAAGCTCTCACTAGCATATCCACCTAATTAATTCCCTCTGATTATTGTACTTTCTTCCATGCTCTACTTGGTCAGTAAATCCCATTCCCCCTCAATTATTTGTGACCATTATCCTGAAAGTTCTCCCCCTGCCCCAATGCAACATCAGTTTTTCTTCTCTATTAAAAAAGTTTCCATCAATGATTAAGCATGCTCTAATTTATTCGATCTTTTGTAAAAAAAGCTCTCCTGACGCAACTTCTCCCTCGAGCTACTATTCCATGCCCTCACTCCCCTTTACAATGAAAGCTCTTGAAAGAGCTGTCTATATTTACTTTTTCTAATTCCTCTTTTCCCATTCTCTCTTAAACCACTTCTGAGCAGGCTTTGGCCGCACCACTCTGCCTATACTGCTATTGTCAAGATTACCACCAACGGCCTCCACATTCCTCAATTCAGTGGTCAGGTCTTGGTCATCACCTCCTGCTACACAGTAGTAGATTTAGCATATGTGATCACCCCCTCCTTGAAACGTTCTCTCATTTGGCTTCTTGGGTTTCTTTCCACCACCCTGACTGCTTGTTCGAGTGTTCCAGAGTTCAGTCTTCAGGCCTTGCTTTAAACAGCTCCCTGATTTGTTCCTGTGCCCCACAACTCCTTTCCAAGCTCTAGACTTATATATCCAACTGCCAACTTGACGTTCTCAATTGAATGTCTAATCAAGTTCTCAATCTTAACATGTCCCAAACTGAACTTTTGATCTTCTCACTCAAACCTGCATCGCCCACAACCTTTCTCATGTCATTAACCAGCAACTCAATCTTTCTAGCTGCTCAGGCAGAAGAAACCTTAAGTGTTATCCTCGGCTCCTCTCTTTTTTCACACCCTACATCTAGTCTGACAGCATATCCAGTTTGGCAGCCATCTCAACTTCAACATTTATCCGGAATCTGAGTGAATCTTACTACCCCAGAACTCTTGCCTAGTCCAGGCTACCATCGTCTTCAATCTGAAATAACAGTATTTCTGATTATTGAAATAGCCCCTACATAGTATCCCTGCTTTTGGCCTCTAGCCCCTCTACATACATTTGTTCCTAAAATGGCAGCTAGAGTGATCCTTTTCAAACAAGTCAGATCATATCTCTGTTTTTCCACCTCGCACCATAAAAATCAAAATTCTTACAGTGACCAAGGCTGTATACCAGTGCTGTGCAGTGGAAAAACAGTGCAAGCCACATATGTAATTTTAAATTTTCTAGCAGCCATGCTATAAAAGTAAAAAGAAAACATGAAATTGATTTTAATACCTTATTTAAACTGATATCAAAGTATTATTTCAACATATAATCGATGTAAGTAATTACTAATGAAATTATTTTTTTTATATATAAAATCTTCAAAATCTGATGTGTCTTTTACACAATTTGGTTACCAAATTTTGATTGGAGATACTTGTTTGGTATTTAGGTTTCATAAAATTTAGAGTAGAAAAAGTAGATTTACACACCCATGTAGTTCTAAACACTCTTAAGAGTTTTCTAATAACTGAATCCAGTGTTGGTTTTTAAATTTATATTTTAATTAAAGTTAAAAATGTTTTAAATTCCGTTTCTAGCCATATTTCAAGATGCCCAGTAGCCATCTGAGGCCAGTGGCTGTCATATTGGCCCACACAGCTTCTCACCATCTGGCCATTCTTCTCTGACCGCGTCTCCTACTGCGTTCTCCTTTGCTCATTCTGCTCCAGCTATGCAATGGCCTGTTCTTTGATCACAACGGACACTTCCCATTTCAGAGCCTTTGCATTGGCTGTTCTCTTTGCCTGAAAAGCTTTGTACCCAGATAGCTGCATGACTTAACTCCTTCACCTTCTTCAGGTATTTGTTCAAATGTTACGTTCTTAGAGAAGCTTTCCCTGACCAACCTATTTAATATCTGCACCAACTGCCTTCTCTCTCAAGTTCTTACATTTCTAGGCTGCCTTTTGAAAGAAACGAGGGCTGAGAAAGAGGTGACCTGATCTACAAAGGAAAGCAGTGCAATACGAATTGTCCCATATGGACAGACAAATGAATATGTTAGGAAAAAGCACAAAGTAAAATAAGATTGAATAAGTGGCTATGTCGCCTCAGCTTGCTCATGCCTAGGCAGGTCGGAGGATTATTTTTTTGTGTACATGACTGACCTTATTAGATTGGAAGCTCCTTCAGTGCAAGGCTCTGACTTAACATTCTCTTCTACCTTCTTTGACACCTAGCATAGAACTTGAACCAAAAGGCGATCTGAACTCTCCAATTACCTGTTGGTTAGCCTTTTGTGTTTTACATTCTGTTGTCACCTCTCTACCCTCCCTCCTTTTTCAGTGCCAGCTACTGGTATACTCGCAGATGGGCGCTGGCTGCACATGCCCTATGGCAGTGATCAATGACACTGATTCTCTGTTTCTTTCCTTGTCTATTCTTGTGCATTCTTACTCATTTTCCAAAACCAACTCCTAAGAAGCTTTCACTGATTCTCCTGGTTTATTAACTCCCTTCTCAGTGTGCCTTTATATGTGTATACTTCTGTTTTGTATTCAAGTAGGGAATATAAATATGTAAACACAATTACAATAGAATATGCGTTATTGAGGGCAGAGACTGGCATTAAATCTTTAATGACTTCCCCAGTGCCTTACATACAGTAGGTACTCAATGCTTGTTAAATTGAATGAACCTGGCATAGAACAGTAAAGAAAGCTGCTACTAATGGGTGAAATTTATGTTGTTTAAGATACAGGTCTTAAAACCAAATACCTTTTTTTAAAACACATTGAGAGGCAAGAGATGTAGAAGCTGTTGGAGAGTGTGGAGAGGAGCAGTGAAATCCAAGATTAGTCCCTAAATAGGAGGGAGGCCAAGGTTCAGATGCTCAGAAGAACTCAGCACATTGGGAAGCCAGGAAAGCGCATATGCTCAAGTGAACTGACAGAACTCACCTGTTTTTATTACAGGACTGCTGCGTTCAGTTTTACCCTGGATTTTGCTCTTGATATATTATTTCTTGATGTATCTGTACAGTTGTTTACATCCCTACTTAACATTTGACAATCTGACATCTGGGTGAAGATCATCCCTCATTTGTTCACCAAGGGATTGGGACAGATCATTATCGAGTCCTAACTCTGTGATTCTTTTATTTTGAGGAAACCAGACCCTGTTAGCAGGTACTTAAATAGTACCCTCATGGGTATAAGAATTTTCATTAGTTATGCTTTTGCTGCCACTGTTTGTTCTTTATAAATGGAGTAAATACTAAGTGTGGGTATTTGAGTTGCGTATGAGGGTATTTTGGTAGCAAGTTTATGCTATGAAAATATGCTTAGGTTTTTGGATTAATTGTATTGTCAGAAATTAGAATTTATGTAGCTTTTCTTCAGAGTTATTTTTCATGACTCAGAAGCCTAAGTTGGCACTGTGTCTTGGCAATTAACTCTTTTCCCATTAGGGGTTCTGGGTAAACTGGAAGAGTATTTCCTCTTCTCTATAATAATTTATTGCGAATGGGTAGCTGTCCATGAGTGTATTCCAGCAGGCATTAGAAAGAAACAGCAAGGGACAAAAATGCTTTTTCTCTGGCTACTTAAACGGATGTTCTGTGTTTATATGTTTATATGTGTAAATAATGTTAAGTATTGAAAATTAAATATAAAAAATCACGATCGCCTCCCCAAAATAAGTATTACAAGAAACAAGATAATAAAGCAAGCTCCAGTATACAAATAAAAGGAGGTAAGTGTCTCCTCTTAACCCATTATGCTCTAACTCTCCCTCTTCTATCCAGCCTTAGCCGGTTCAGACTAGGTAACTGTTTTGGACCTGAAAAATCACTCTAATTCTTCATTGTTTTTCCCTCACAGAAAGGGTGGCAACTCTTTATTTTAGTTTTTCTTTTTTATATATGTCTGCCTCCCAGCAGTGCAGCTACTCTGCATCCGTCGGAGGGTCTTCCTCTTGCACATAAACTGCCCCTCATAGATGGTTCTTAAAGTCCTTATCCTTCTCACTTGCTGACAGCCAGACTTTCTCTGCCTTCAGTGGGTACTAAACAGAAGCAACATTCCTATCTCTTATTTGTATGTAGGTGACCTCCAACACTAATTAACTTAGCTACTTCTTAACACTTATGCCCAGATCCTCTGTTGGCAAAGCTTGCAGGGTTCACCACAAAGGTTCTATTGTCTAGTTGGGTTTTTAGTGAGAACCAGGTATCTTCTTTCTTCCCCGTCTTATTACTTATGTCATCTTATGTCACAAGCTTTTCTCAGAATGATTTAATATAAGTATTTTATAGAATTTCAAATGCATCTACCTTAAGTTAGATTATATAGCTATTTGATGTTGTGGGTGATGCTGTGAATTTGTTATTTGCATGGCTTCAGATGTTATAATTTTTCCCCCCACTTTCTAGGAAGTAACAGCTAGCAGTCGCCACTATGTTGACAGGCTATTTGACCCTGATCCCCAGAAAGTTCTACAAGGTGTCATGTAAGTAGTATGTATTTAAGAGTCTATCAAAAGTCTTGTTTGTTTTCATGTTTGAATCTGCCAAATATTATAATTCTGAAAATGCAGGACTATAACCTTTTTTTCTTCCATTTTGGAAAGACCCCTTAACATTCATGACTTTAATATTGTACTGTGAAAGAATTGTCTGCTGTATAGTTGTTAACTGACATGGTAAGCTTCATTTTTTGGTAGAATACTTGTTTTACATTTAAACAATGTATCCTTTGGAGAATGCTTTTGCGACTTTTAATATCCAGCAAAACCAAGAGCATAAAATTGATGATCTTTTATAATTTGGAAAGGGGTGGGAGAATAGGCCAGACGATTTTTGTTGTTTTGATTTTGGTTAACTCATAGACTGTCTCTTAAGGTTTGAATATCCTAGTGATGTTTTAAATATCAGAATTTA
>NW_017731760.1:1572704-1578218 GCF_001890085.2 Hipposideros armiger | reverse complement strand
AATAGATTATTATCTAATTCTTTGAAAATTGACAATTCACACATGACAATGGTAACTTTAATTGGAATTTAACTATCATTTCCTAACCATGCTGGGTAATAGAAAACTTACTGTATATGTATATTTGGATATTACATTCTCCAAAAAGAACATCATAATAATTATAATTACAGAGACAGAGCAGTGAGTATGTTTGTAATTTTCTAAGACATATGCTATGGTAGACACTGTATATGCAGTTTTAATATTTGAGCCCTTTTTCTTTACCATGCTAAACTCTTTCAGAGCAAAGAATGGAAGGAGAAAGGTTAGCTTACATGTGAAATTAGGTGCCACTTGAATTTATTTGTTAGTGGGCAAATTTGAGATTCTAGCTAGATTTTAGCTGAAAGTGTTCCCTGATAAATGCATGTTTGTAACATCTTAATATTGATTCCCTTTTCCATCCTCAAAGAATGGGATATCCCCAAGGTTTACTTTTATCTTTTCTATCTGGATATTCTTATCTCACCTCAAAGATAATGCAGCGTGTCCAAAATTAAGAGAGATCTCTGTCTTGCTAAGGGATTTATTCTCTAAGCTTCCTGGTGTTCTCAGCACCCAGGGACCCAGGCTTGAAGTAGTCACTCAAGATATGTCACATATCACATTTCCAGTACCTATCAAATCATCTTGTTAACTGCTTCCTCAAAATGTCCTTTGTATCAATGGTTCCTATGGTTGCCACCCTAATCAGTCTCGTAGAATTCGATACCTGGGTAGATTGATTAATTCCTTCAGCCAACATTTGTTGAGTGCCTAGCCAGTGCTAGGTAGGCATCATGTTATTATGGGAGTATATAAGGATAAATAATGTAGTCACTGCTCTGGAGGATCCAGAAATCTAAGGAGGAGACAGATAACTGAAGAGATAGTCCACCGTAATTTGGTTAGTGAATGCTATGATAATGATAAGCACAGGGGGTCTTGAGACCACAGAGGAGGGGCCTTAGCCATTTAGTGCCCCTCTTGACTTTAGTATTATCTGCATTTCAGTCCATTCCACATTCAGCTTATCTTCCTTAGTTATTGCTTCCTTCATGTCCTTTTTCTGATCAAAAACATGATTGCTTCTTAATCCACCTCCCTTTAGTTTGTCTGTTTCCCTATCACTTTTCTAACTTTTATGTTCCATACCATCTTAAAGGGAACATTCTTTTCAATCCAGGCTCCTGGTAGTGCCCCAGAAACATTCCATTTTCATTTCCAGTATGGTATTCTATGGATGGACTTTCTTCTTGCCCTCTCCATCCACTTATCCAAATCCTGGCCATTTTCTAAGATTTATCTTAGTTCCCATCATTGCTTCAAAACCTGTTAATCTTGTCTTTCATCTGCTTTTCTCAGCCCTGTAAGCACTCAATTTATAATCCAGCCTTATATTGTTAGTGTTATTTTTGTCTCCCCAAGGAGATTGTAAACTCTTTAGATCAGGCATCCCATTATGTGATGCTTTTGTATCCTTCATATTCAACTAATTGTTGAATTTCAGTAGTATTAATATATAAGTAGGGCATTCCCCCCCGCCCCCCAACATTAAGAGTTGGTAGACGTGAGATTATATTCCTTTGATCTAGGAAAAGGATGTCTTTGACTGAAAGTTGGAAATACTTTTATATAAAAATGTAAAATTGAAACAGGAGGAAAAAGGGAAACATATTTTGTGAATCCTTTTGTCTTTTTTTTTTCATTGGGGAACAGCCATGGTCGTTGGTTACAGATTGCTTTCATGCTACAATACAATNGGAATGCAGCCAGTTTCATTGCATACACTGTTTACTTTAGTTTTAGTGTTTGTAAAATTGCTTGTTATCCTCCACTACTGACACACATACACACACACACACACACACACACAATCACTTAAGTAAGATTCCTCAATAAATAGTTCAGTTGGAAATGTTAGACTCATTAAGTGTTCAGTGAATGATAGTAGAAGATGATGTTATTATTTTTATTATCACTGCTACTATGGTTGTTTAGGAGAAAAGCTAAATTTATCAATCAAGGATTCTGTGTAAAAGATTTGTATCTTGAGTTGTATCTGATATGAGTAGCTAATTTGAATGTTACTTGTTACTTTTAGAAATTTTTACTTTACCAAAGAACACTGTAGCTTCTTGAAAGTTGATAAAATATCAAATAAAGCATTTAAAAATTGGGAAAAGCGTATTGTGACAACCAGCTAAGGTGTAGTTTGATAGCCTTAGTGCCTCTTAAAAAAAAATCAAGTCTCAGACACTTAGCTGTTAGCTAAGACAGATAAGAAAGTTTTCTGTGAAGATTGTGGAGTAGAAAGAGTATGGGCTTTGGAGTTGGATGATAGTAAGTTCAATTCCTGGTTCTGACATTTTGTAATGGAGTCCTTTCCTAGCGGTGTACTTAGGCGAGTTACTCACTTTGCTTGAGCCTCAACTCCATCATCTGTAACGTGAGAGTAATACCGGCCATCTTGCCAAGTCGTTGGAAGAATTGAGTTGTGGATACCCACAAATTGGCACTTAAGTGGTCAGTCATTATTGTCCTAATTTAAAATAACTTCAAAAATAAGATGATTCTCTTCAAAGAAGAGAAAGGAAAACTTAAATAAAAAATATCAAACAGATAAAACAATTCAAACTGAAGGAGAAGAGGGAGAGGAGCTAGAATTTTTTATTTAGACCAGAGAATGTGATTGATAACACATTCTAGTAAACGTGATTGCTAACATAATACTAAAATAAATCTGTGTATAGTTTGAAAGGGACAGATCACCCCAGAACCATTTCATTTTATGTCAGAATAGATCTGCCTTCTAGGGGTATATGTAGTGTGATTTTGGTAAAGTTTCCTTTTCCCCAGGGAGAAATATTTATTCTTTGTGACTCAGTTTTTTCCTGAACTTTGGAACTGTCTGAAAATTAATTATACATAGTCAAGAGAATAAGTGAATTATATTTTTAACATTTATTTTTAAGTAACCTTGTCTAATACTGGAATAATACCATATTGATAGAGAAAAGGGAGAACCAAAATGAAGTTTAGGAAAAGAGAGTTGACCAATTCTTTTTATACACGTTACGGTCACTATTGAATCACCCAGAGACCATTACTAGACCAAAATAGGTAGGTAGAATAGAAGTGGCCACAGAGTGTAAACAACCAAAGGCGGCCTACTAATTTTAGGGAAGGGAAAGACAGACTGAAGTAATGGGCTTTGAATCCAAAATACCCAATTGGGAAGATATAAAAGAATTGACAATTTGCTTTAGCTACAAGACAACCAGTTTTTATCATTTTCTAGCTATATTAAGCTTGATTTTTCTCAGTAAAGATTGTGAACACGTAAAACATAATAACAGGAAATGCAAAATTGGAGAAATTAAATGTGAATAGTGATTTTCATCATGGTCTATAATCTACTCAGCCGAGTTACAGCCATAGCCCTGCGCATAAAATGTAGGAACTTCTTTGTAGATAACATCATATAGGACCATTTTACCTAGTTAGTGAGCATGCCCTTGTTGAAAAATACTATTAAGCATAAGAACTGCTTAATTTCAATTGTTGAAAAATGAGGAGTTATCTAGAGATAGCTTTTTTGTTAGTAGTACAATATTTAGCATAAGTTTGAATGGATCTATTGTACCAAAGGTTTAAATACAGAATCAAGTACCAAAAGAGCAAAGTTTCAAATGCATAACTGAATAGAAGATCATTAGATATGGAGTAAGACAGGAGCAGACAGAACAGGGAGGTCAGTTGTGTAGGTCACAATCTATAGCCTTTGCAACTACAACAGAGAGTAGGGATATCAAACTACACTGCATTGCAAAGTCTGAGCTTCTGCTAGTGTGGAGATCTGTTGTATATGACTTAAAACAACTACAGGATATTTTTTGGTGAAGTTACTATGGTATTAGCTCAACCATTAGCTTCATGCCATAGTTGAAGAAGAATAACTCTTCAAGTCTTTTTGTAGATTGTGAGTCAAAGCTGCTTCAAAACTGTTTTTTTAACATATCTGAATTAGAGCAGCTGATCTGTTGTTTATATTAGTGATTCTCCATGAAAAGATCAGCAGATAACCCTCTGTGGGCCTGTATTGATATTCCCTATGTTGAAAGGCAAAAGATGATAGATGCGAATAATATGGCTGGCTTTGTAGTTTCCAAGTTGAGTAGAAACAGGAAACTATACTGGGATCTCTCTGGTAAACTCAGGCAGACAGTGTGGATACTATAGAATTGTTGTGTGGTTTTTCACAAAGTATCCATTTCTAAAAAGTATCTTCTGAAGTATTGGGTTGTTGGAAAAGTCATGACGCATTTTTGCAACGAAAAACAGAAAAACTAAATCATGACTTTTCCAACAACCCAATAATTTAATGTACTGATGATATAAGTTTATTTTGGTAGTGATTACTCGATTTTCTGGGAAATTATGTACCTCTGGTTTCAGTAGGATACAGACAGGTTCTATTTTCTTACATGAGCTAAAGATATACGCTCCCATAATGAAGCATTTGGTTTTTAAGTTTTAGATTAAAGGATAAGTTTTAGGATAATTCATAAGAAATATCCTAATAAAGAAATTATACATGTGTGTGTATAAATGTATATTTATCCCCTAATACTTCTTAATCAGTTACTTTTAAAAGCATTGTAGGTAAATATAAAGATGACCTTCATACAAAATGAAATGGAGTGATTCTGAGTCTTACTTGTTTAAAGCTATGTATCCTGAGACAATTCTGTCAGAGAATTATGGCTTAAGGCTGGTAAGATTCTCCAGAAATTATTAGATCAAATTGACATAGCTTTTTCATGTAGATAAGTTGTTTGTGTATGTGGTATTAACTTTGATATCAAGAAGAGCTGTATATGTGTATATATCTTTTTGTTTTTCTAAACCACTTAACTGTATGTTACCATATTATCCCACAATGTTCTAACACATTTTTGATGTTCTTTGGAATGATTCCATATATATAAACTTATTAATATGCCATAAAATATTTGGACATTCATTATTAATGCAATTATTAAGTTGCACTCTTCATTATTGGAGAATGTCTGGTGATTTATAATCAGATAAAATTGATATTGATAAAATAAAGAGTTAAATACAGCAACTCCTCATTTCTGAGCTGGTATTTATACAAATTGGAACTGTATCTGAAACTACACACATTCCAAAAATCTACACCACAGGTAATTTGTTTGTAAGAATGAACTAAATTACAGCCAGTTCTCAGTTCTGTTCAATTTATACATATAGTAGGTGCACAGTAAATGAAGTTCACTATAAATTTTTCAAGTGCCTTCTGAATCAAAGCCTTATGTTAAAAATGACTTTAGTTTGGACCGGCCGAGTGGCGCGATGGTTAAGAACTGGCTTGGGACCCCAGAGGGCCCCGGTTCGGATCCCACATATGAGGGCCAGTGACACTGCCCTCCACAGCTGAGATGCTGAACAACAGCTCGACCTGGAGCT
>NW_017731760.1:1562228-1567874 GCF_001890085.2 Hipposideros armiger | reverse complement strand
CAGTCCTAGTTGTTGATATTTTAAAAGGAACTTTCCCCCGCCCCCTCTGTTTTCTACTCTGCTTTTCTACAAGATTATGGTTTGCCAACTATAGAACTTTTTCAGGATTGTAACTCTTCAGGGTTGGCAAAAAGTCCCTATATATTATAGAGCTCTGCTGCCTAAAAGAGGGGAATTCAAAAGGGATGCTGGACGACTCTCTGGGGAACTTACTTTGGGATATGAAAGAAATGGGTGTGCTAAGAACGTGGAGGCTATATAGCAATAGCATTGGTCTTATAATGCTCTCAGACCTGACTTTCCCTTATAAATATTTTGTAACACCCCCTGTACTTTGCTGAGATTAAATCCATAATAATATAGCCTACTCACGCACATAACTCCAAAAATGCCTGCCCTGCATATAATATAAAGGAAAAATGTAAAAGAAGATAATTAGAATGTTTCACTATGTAAATGCTTAGGCATGGCTATGTTAGAGAGCTTAATGAAGTAGTGTGAAGGCAAGAGCTGCAAATATGGACTAACGTAGTGTATGGTATTGATGAGTCAAATACGAGTGCCACTGTGCTAGTGATCTGATTTTCGAAAGGGAAATAACTTTTAACAAAAAGTATAATCTCCCTTTTATTTACAGTGCAGGTACAACCCTGAAAAATACAGTTTTGTGGGTTTTTTTAACTGCAAAAAATTGTTTGTTTGTAAAAACTATGACCAGAAACTTCCACATAACCTCATACACTTCTGAAAAACCCCTAGGGGGCTGTAATGTCCTCTTTTGCACTTTGAGAACCACTGCTGTATAGAATCACATAGTGTTCCAGTGTTCTATGTTAAGATAGCACCGCTGACCAATTAGGGTAAGTATTTTTTATTAAACATTTTATTAGTAGTATGAGGTTTATTTTGAGCAATTTATTTTTTCTCCACCTGTCCTTTGGGACCAACTGCGTGTTTGTGAACCAGTTGGTCATTGATAGGGGTACTTTTATTGTGGAATAAAGTTTTATTCCTGGCGAAGTAAAGATCTGAGTATAGCTAGAATAAAAAATACTGGTGAGTACATGAGAAATATGACGATTATTTTCTTATTTTTTAATCTCCTTAAAAGATAATTGGCTGCTTAAGCAAAAATAGTAATAATATATTCTGTTGTTTCTAATTTAAAAGTAAAACATGTGACAGTAGCAGCACAAAGAATGGAGAAGTGGAAGTATATACTTGTAAGGCCCTTACAGTGCACATGAAATGGGGTAATATCCCTTGAAGATTGACTGATAAGTTAAAAGATACATCCGTAGATTATAAAGCAACCACTAAAAAAACAATAGAACAAAACCCAAGGAGGTACTGCTAATAAAACAATAAAGGAGATAAAATGGAATCATAAAAAACATTCAGAAGGAGTCAGAAAGAGTTAACAAAGTCATTCTCCCTGAATCAAGGTCAGATGCTTTCTGTGGGCTGGCTGCTTTTACTCTCCACTCCCAGATCTGTGAGTGAGAAGGTGGTCTATATTTCTTTCTATTCAAAGGTTTGGTGGCCTTTTTTGAAGAACTCAGTTGTGTGTGTGTGTGTGTGTGTGTGTGTGTGTGTGTGTGTTGGAAGTCCTTGGCCAGTACTCAGGATATCTCCCTCTCCCCCCACTCCTCTACTCCCCTGCTTTGTAGCCCCGGGTTTACTCAGCATCTACTTCTATCCCTTCTCTTTGGCACTCTAGTGGAAAAGGGTCAATGCTTTGACTTTGTCACTGACTTCTATACTTGCCAATCTAAGATGTTGCATAGTAAAGATAAAATGGAAAGAAATGATCTTTGAGTTTTCTGTGCTGTCTCAACATACCTTACTCTTTTCTCTTCCCCTGAATTCAGAGACATGAAAAATGCTGTAATTGGAAACAACAAGCAGAAAGCCAACCTCATTGTCTTAGGAGCTGTTCCAAGGTACGTTTGCTGTCATCCCCTTTTCTGCTATTCATACTATGTGTCTAATGTATTTTTTATTCTCCGCCATGAGACCTATCTTTTTTCTGGATTACCTGTCCTATTTTTGAAAAGCCTCTTAATTTTTTAAATGCCATGAATTTATGAAGCATCTGTTAAAAAAAAACAAAACCCCACAAATTAAAGCACCAGAGAATGGAATATGAAGCAAATGTATGAGTACTTTTTGAATTCAGGAAGAGCATTGGCCTTCCTTGCAATAAAAGGATGTGTCAGGAAGACAGACAATACACAGCAGCCCGATTCTTTCTCCCCTGTCTTGTCAGAGCCATGGCAGTTTTTGTATGATTGCATAATAGTTTCTTAGGATTCTCAAAACCCTTGTTGAATTAAAAAAAACAAAAAAACAAAAAAAAGTGCTTGGTTTTAAATTCTGATTTTCTTACTAATTTTTAGAATTTGCTGTTTTTAAAGTTAACATAGAAAGTTTGATTTCTTCTGCTAACCTAATAAGCTCCATTTTGGCAGACAGCAACAGTGGTATAACTTCCTGTTTGCCTTTGCTACTCAAAACTAAGTTTTATATGCAGTTGCTGTAAGCTTTTCACTTAGAATCTTAAAATATTTTTTTTTCTCTTTTCTTTCTATCTTTTGATATAGGATTAGTGGTTGTATTGTTTTTATTATAACTAACTACAAATACGCGTCTACAACTTTGGTAACCATAAAGCACACAGTAGCCTTTCTTAGGGAATTAGTGTTCAGTATGTGTAAATATGCTTTAGGGAGAATGAGGGCTCTACCTTAGAACATAGGGGAGACGGTCATACGTGGTGGCTCATTAGAGTTTGGGGAGTAGTTGTTTGACAGGCTGGGCTCGAGTGGAAATGGGAGGATCCCCTAACCCCTCAAATAGGAGCATTGGAGAAAGAAGAGAGCTTCCCTTGCTTGAATTACTGCACAAGGACTGAATATTCCCTCCAGGCTAGACCTCTGCGATCTCTCAACTATGGATATCCAAGGTCCATCTTTAGTCTGATTGTAAGATCCGGCAGCACTTGGCACTGGGAGTCTTCATACCCTGACGTGGCAGATAATGTACTGTGGTGCTGCTGTTTCTACAAAGACCATTTCTGGACAACTTTCAGATTTAGAGTTCTGATAAACTCTGAGATTATATGATAGTTCTTTTGATCAAAATTAAGAAAATCTCTTCTAGAATTTTCCCAGATAGTCCTCTATTAAATTTGCAGCTGACATAAACAAATGAGCATTTCCTGGCATCTGTAAGCTCACCAACCGTATTTTTAGTATGTGCAGTGTATCTGTAGCCTTTTTCTGTCACATCACTTTCAGCTAATTTACTTTTAAATTTTTTAGTCTCTTCTGTTTATCAAGTTCCTTCTTTTTAGATTGTTGTACTTGCTTCAGCAAGAAACCTCAAGCACAGAGCTGAAAACTGAATGTGCGGTGGTATTGGGAAGTCTTGCTATGGGTACTGAAAACAATGTCAAGTCTCTACTAGATTGCCATATTATCCCTGCCTTACTGCAAGGTATGTAGGGAAGTCATTTTCATACAAGGAAACATTAGAATCAGTTTGCAGTGTTTTAAATACAGGTTGAAAGAAGGATGAGTCTCAAATCTATTTTTTAATAATAGGACTACTGTCCCCAGACCTGAAGTTCATTGAAGCTTGCCTCCGATGCCTGCGCACCATCTTCACCAGTCCCGTCACTCCAGAGGAGTTACTGTATACAGTGAGTTTTAGATGGTTTTGAATCAACAGTTGCATTTCACTCACAGCATACTTCTAATTTACTTAGCATCTCAAAACTCATAACTGTTGTGTTATAGAAAAGTCTTAAAAGTACTTGAGTTCTTGCTAATTTGAACTAGGCTTTGTAATGTTCTAGGCCTTGTAAAGAAGTGAAAGATAGTCTCAAACCTTGAGCTATTTATAAGCTTTTTTTTTTTAAAGACCTATTTGATCTCTTAATATAAGGCAGTATATTTAATGCTATTAATAAATGAGCGATAAGGAGTTCTACTCCCTCTAGGTTAAATCCAGCAGAAAAGGCTTTACAGAGAAGCCAGAATTTGACCTGGGTCTTGCATAATGGATAAGATTTAGAGAATAAAGAGGCCAGTCAGGAAAGATCTGTGTAAGAGAAGATGCAGCACAATGGGCAGAATAGTCTAATGTGAGAAGGACATCAGTGTTAGCTTCAACTGGAGAAGTGAAGCAGTCTCGGCTTGCAAAAGCCAAGAGGCTTACTTGCTAGGCAAGAATCAGAAAATACATGTGAGAGAATCCAAAGATCTTTGGAGTTGTTCAGTAGTTTTAAAAAACCTCAGGGATTATTAGAGGGTATTTTTATCTGTTGATTACATGGGGCTTTCTTAATGATAATTATCCGGGTCAATATTTTTCAAATACACTTATTCATAATCCACAGTAAGGAGCATATGTGTGAATTTGTGTGTGTGTGTGTGTGTGTGTGTGTGTGTGTGTGTGTGAGAGAGAGAGAGAGAGAAAAAAAAAAAAAAAAAAAAAAAAAAGAAGCTGGTTGTGATTCTCTGAGCTAACACAAAGAACCAGAATGTCAAATGGGACACATAGGAATCAGAGATCTTGTCCAGTGTCACACTTTACAAATAGTTGAAGAATATAAGCAATCACAGGGCATAGGCAAAGTAAGCAGGAAGAGGGGACATGTCCTGTGACTCCATAATCCATCCTTCNAAAAAAATGAGTATATGTGATGATTATCAGCTCGGCTTTAACTCTTTCCTACAAATGATCTTACAGTGTCCCTTTATAGTAACAGCTGAATAGAATTTATTTGCTGGGCATTAGCATCTGTTCTTCTCTAGAATAGATATGTTTTACTTATTAGAGTCAGAACAATAATTGTTTTCTTTAGACATTGGTCCATTTTATTAATTGTGTCCTCTTTACTCTGGATTTACTCTGTAACTACCAGCTGTCTCGCATCATGCACTGTTTGCAAACTATTAAGAAAACTGGACAATTGGTCTTGGAGGGATTTTTGTTTGCTTTTGTCTATAAAAAAAATTCACTCTGGCATGGTTTCAGATATTTGGAATGTGTTTACATGGTAATGGGGGGTGAGGAGGGTGCGGATATCTCATTTCTGCTTAGTTTAGGATGAATGGGGAGAAATCCCAGAAAATGTTACGGTTGGGAGTTCCAGAATAGAGAGAATATCCAGAATGGCACCTGGTATAAAATACACTCTCAGTGGATAGGTGCTGAGCAAATGAATGTGCTGCATTAATTAGGTAGAACACTTTCTGAGAGGAGAAGATGATGAGAGTACGTGACAAACAGCTAGGTAAGTAAGGTCTGTAAGCTGATGATTGATTGCTAAGTAAGTCTCTAAGAAAACCGCAGGCATCCATAAGGAGGCAGGAGCCTACTCTCTGTCACCAGCTATCCTTTGCTAAATGAGGCTTTGCTATCACATAATTTTGTAAACATGTATCAGAACGTGCTGAAAACCTTAGTAAGCCTCAATCAGTTTGGTCCTATAAACAAAAAATACTCCTACATATCGCCTGTGAACCATATGGAAGATCCGAGGGATAGTTTATAGAGAAACATAGATCAGGCCCTGAAAAGTAAACCTACCCTCAGGCACTGAGCTAATGGAAGACTAGGCAGTTACAGTGTTTGGCT
>NW_017731760.1:1505585-1557198 GCF_001890085.2 Hipposideros armiger | reverse complement strand
CTTTACAAATAGTTGAAGAATATAAGCAATCACAGGGCATAGGCAAAGTAAGCAGGAAGAGGGGACATGTCCTGTGACTCCATAATCCATCCTTCACACATCAGGCACATTCTCCTCTGGCCTGTAATGATACATAAGGTCTGTAAGGGAGATTTGTGGGTCACCTTGCACAACAGGGAGGCTGTAGATTATGAAATACCTCAATTTTATACCTCAGGGGGCTGGAGCCATGCCTCATAAATCGCGGAATTGTTTACTATAGTGGTTCTCAAACTTGAGCGTAGTGAACGGTTCTCCTAAGGTCTTCTTATTTTAAGAAATTAAACCAGCCACTGTCTTCTTTACTCTAGAAGCTCCTGCCCAACCCCCAGCCCAGTAATAGAGGGAGAAATGGACCCTGGCCAGCTGTTTTAACTCCTTCCTCCTCACTTCCTAAACTATTTGGTTGTCGGAAAAGTCGTGACGTATTTTTTCTGTTTTTCATTGCCAAAATGTGTCATGACTTTTCCGACAGCCCAATAGTTTCATGACACGCTAATGAATTGCGGGGCATAATTGGGAAAACTGTGGTGTATGCCAACTTAACTTTTTTACATGAGAAAAATTAAGAACCAGGGACATTGAGTGACTTGCACAGTAAGAAGATGTAAATTTTGAAATATCTCAACTTTTATGCTTCAGAGACAATGGAGAGTTCATGAAAAGCATTGGCTAGGATAATGACAGAGAGTAGTGTTTTAGTGTAATTAACTGAGGCCTATGAGTTGGATTGTGTAGAGGCCCGTTGCCATGGCAACTTGGGCACTAAACTCAAGATGGTGGTCAGATAGAAAGAGGGCAAGATGTCTAGTTTGAAATCTTGTTTATTCGATGGGTGACTTTGGACAAATTATGTAACTATTCTTTGCCTGTTTACTTACCTGTAAACTGCAGATATATAACACGGTCGGAAGAAAGCGGGGCAGATGTCAAGAAATGGGATGGGGCTGTTGTGACAGAAATACTGAGGGATAAGAGAGCGATAAAGGAAAGGAAGGAGGTGGAAGTGGTTTTAGGAGCCTAACAGAGTCTTTTTTTAATCTTCCTCTCGATTGCCTGTTCTGTCTTAGCTGCTACCTCCTTCCCTGTCTCTGCCAATGGAACCAACCACTGTCTCCGCGCTCCCCAGTGAAATAGACACATACCTGACATTCTGATGTTCTCTCTTCGCTTTCTTTCTATGCATTTAGTACCTGACTTCTTTTTTGAGGTTTTCTAATTTTTCCATTTTGTTTTTAAACTGTTTTTGACAACACAGAGTGTTATACTAAAAGCAAGAGGAAAGTCTTCTACTTCTAGGGAATCAACAGCCTTCCGTTGTTTTTTAACTTAGTTTTTCTATTAGGTATTTTTTTCATTCTAAGGGAAACCCAAAATCTTGTTCATCCCAACAGTGGTATTCTTGTAAGTTTTCTTCCTTGCCCTCTGTGTCTTTTTGTCAAAGTGTGGTCTGTGTGGCCTCATTTGGGAGCTAGTTAGAATGCAGAACCTTAGGTCCTATTCCAAATCTATAGAGCCAGAATCTGCACATAAAGAGTATTCCCTAGGAATTTGCATGCACGTTCGTACTTGAGAAGCACATCTCTAGGACTCACGACAGCATTCACTGGATGCTTGAGCTAAACCTCCTTTGCATCTGTGGTTCAGTTCAAATCCCCTTTCAACTTTTTTTTTTTAAGATTTTTGTTTGTTTGTTTTTTTGTTGTTGTTGGGGAATTGGGGGAAGGGGAACAGACAAGTTGCTATCCTTTTGTTCTTCAGTCTAGTTGTAGAGGATGTTGCTTCACTGGCCCAAGTTGGCACCATCATTGCGCTCTTCCTGGGTGAGGCAGATCAGTCATTGGCTTCTGGACAGCTGCTCACAGCGGCTGCTGGCTGCTCACTGTGGCTGCTGGCTACACACGGTAGCCCATGGCAATCCACCTGCCATCGCCAGCGACTCACGGCAGCCCAGTGCCAAGTTGAGCTGTTGTTCAGCATCTTAGCTGTAGAGGGCAGTGTCACTGGCCCCCATATGTGGGATCCGAACCGGGGCCCTCTGGCATCTCAAGCCAGTTCTTAACCAATGTGCCACTAGGCCGGCCCCCCATTTCAATTTTTAATTCCTTTTGTACTCTGAGAAAAAGGAGATTCTTGGAGAGCCCTGTAGCAGGCTGGTTGGATTCTTCTCTCTCCTGTACCATCATGTATGATGCTAAGTGTCAATAGTAGGTAGAGAGTATGCTGTAAGTGAGGAGTTGCTATTGTGAAGACTGAAATTAGCTAACTTCAGTCATTATGAGGGATTGGTACTGGTTACTGATACTTACCATAACACCTCAGAGATCAAAATTGCCAGATTTTATTTTTATGCAATAATTCTGCCTTATAAGCAATTTATTAATATCTTACCAGTTATCTCACTTTGGGTTTCAGAACAGATTTCTGTCAAGTCTTACTGAAATGATTTTGTTTTATTGTGGGGATCTAGGCTGTTTATGGGGAAGAAATTGAGAATTTCCTGTTCTTGTATTTTATTGTCGAGCATGAATATGAAAGCCCCTCTTCTTGTCCTTTGCCCAGACAGTTTTCATGGCCATGTTGCTTTTGTTTCCCTGTGTTCCTTAAGCAGACTTGAGTTACTGTCACTAAGATAAAAGCTTTGCCAACGTACCTGCCTGTGGAAATAGTGTTAGCTGTGCGCGCAGCGTCCAAGTTCTTGCTTGCTGTGCTCTTCTTCCCTCCCCTCCAGGATGCCACGGTGATACCGCACCTCATGGCGCTGCTGAGCAGGTCCCGCTACACCCAGGAGTACATCTGTCAGATCTTCTCACACTGCTGTAAAGTAAGAGCCAGCATAAGTATTCTCTGTACTGTAAAATCTCCTGTACCCTCAGGAGATGTGCCTCCTTTGTGTATCCTGCCAGAGATAATCTATACATGTAAGCAGACCTATGTATATATTCCCCTCCCCGTTTTTTGGCACAAATGATTGTATACCATACATAGTTCCTGCACCTTGCATTTTTCACTTAAGATATTTTGAAGGCTATTTCGTATCAGTACATAAGGAGCTCCCTCTTTTTTTTTAAACAGCCGTATAGGGTTTTACTCTATAGACGTACAGTAATTTATTTAATGTGTCCTCTATTATTGGACATTTAGCTTGTTTCCTGTCTTATATTATTACAAAACAATGTGCAACAAGTACCTTATATGTAAGACATGGTATAAGAAACGGAATTGCTGACTCAAAGAGTATATACATTTGTAATTTTACCACATATTGTCTTGTACAGAGGTTGTACCATTTTATATTCCTAAGAGTAGTGTGTAATCATGGCTGTTTCCCCACACCCTCAGGTTCCACATTTTTGTAAATTGTTTTAAGTGATCTCATACAAGGAGAAATGAGAGATTCTTCTCTGCTCTTTGTGGAGAGAAATTTGTGTTATTAAAAGGGCCTGAACGTAACTGAAGAATGGTGTGAAGTTCTACTTATTTTGCTTCATAGTTTATACATTCAGTGCACTCCTTTGATAATAGTGGGTGATTATTTATTTGAGACGTTTTATAATTTTTTCAGGACAGCATTACTCACCTAACTATTGTTTATAATACAAATGCAAAGTGAAGAGTCTGGGGAACTTGAGGAAAGAAGGGAAAGAGAAGTGAACACCTGTGTACTAAACTAGGAAGATCACAGACCTATGCCATTTTAAAACAGTTTCCCAAATAAAGTTAAATCATTTGATTCCCGAAAAATTTTCTATTGCTTATAATTTAAATGTTAAAGCCCCTTCCCAAATCCTAGCTGTTTATCACAGCCTATTCAGTTCTTTTTAGAGCATTTAGAATTTGAAATTTTTGTCAAAAATCTTTGAAGTTTCTCTTCCCAGATTGCTTTAACAGTGGGTAAGCTAGCTCAGAGGACCAGGGATGTGAGGTAATCTTTTGTGGTGGGCAAAGAAAAGCTTTGAGAAAACAATTTTGTTGCAGTTCATTTGCCAAAAATGAGCTGAACTAACAGGGTCTAGAATCTCGCAACAATGAAATGATGTCTTACAGCCAGCCCTGGCAGGCAGCAGAGGGGACTCCAGAACCCTGTCCATTGTTAAAGATCTTTGAGCATCTATACCTGAGTGCATCTACTAGTTATAACTACAGTAATCCCAAAAGGGCACTGAAAGTTGGATCTGGATGTATATAACTTCTACATGTCAAATATGTTAAATTATGAGAAGTTTGAATAATCCCATTCCCGAAGTTACCCAGATCGCTTTTAGAAGTATTTGTTAGAAACTTCTCAACACTTTTAGGCTTGCTCATTGGAAACTTCTTAGTTCTGTTTTAGCTGAAATCATAGATAAAGGAATACCGTTAAATCGCTAGTTCTTTTGCTGGAGAGAAACTTAGCTGAGCAAGAATTTACAGACACCCTCATGCCACTAACAGAACTGAAGATGTTATCAGAGAAAATCCTCTTAACTCAGCTTTCTTTGACCCTGATAATTAGCATTTGCCATTGCACTTAAATGTCCAAATTAAGTCTTCTGAGATATAACTAGACCTCAGGCAACATTATTGCATTTATAAATCCAGTGACAATAGAAATAACCTAAAATACAATATTAATTTCTCTACCGATACACTAACAATATGTGTCTTTGAAAACAAGCGGCCTGATGATCTCTGTATTATCATTAATTATAAAAATCTTTTATTTTCATGTTTAGTTTACATATAGGCCCGAAATAAGATTCGTAGTAGAATTTTAAGACTCATTCACAAATTTGCATATACTGGTATCAATATTAAATAAATTTTCATACTTTGGGGAGAGGAGACAAAAAAGGAGAGAATACTAAAGTGTTTGTTTTATAATCATAATAATATCTTTGAAATTCTTCCCCTAATTTATTAAGGAGAAAAAAGCGCTGGTAATAATATTAATTGGAATTCTCACTTCTAAATTATTGCCACTTCTTAAGCAGTTACTCAGATTTCTGAGACCTGTCTATTGGAGTTCAAGATCATGAGGGCTTACGTGTCTCCCACCCTGTGGATGCTGCCCCAGTAACTCCAGGTTCATGCAGGCTGATTTGGAGAGACGGAAGAGAGACTTGATAACAATCAAATGATAGCATCTCTTCTCTAGTTGGTTCAGCCACTAATTCCTTCCTTGAAATTGTTTTACACAACCCTACATATGACCACAGAGAGTAGTGAGAGCTTCTTTTGTAACAAATATTTGCTGCAATCTTGGGGGCAAAAAATGTGAGGGATTAAAAAATACATTATCTTGTAAGCAGTGGCGAACAGTTATGTTCAGAGAATTGCAATGTGCTTGATCTTTTCACCATTATTTATAAGCAATTCCATCAGTGAAGACATTCCAAAAGTGATTTGGCTCTTAGGAAAAAAAAGATGTATGCACATGGATAGTCACTGAAGTGATGTACGAGTATGTAATAGTAAAAAACTGAAAACAAGCTAAATGTCTAACTATAGGGTACTAGTTAAAGTATGTGACATTCATACGATCAATAAGGCCAAAAAAGAAATGAGAAAGCTCTTTATGTACTGATATAAATGGTCTCTGAGATATGTAATAAAGGAAATAAAAGGTTTAGGGCAATATATATGTATTTATAGTACATATAATACTTTATATATAAACCTATATAAATATATAGTATAGGTTTATGTTAAATTTGTGTTAAAATAGGGGGAAAGAATATACTTATGTCATTTTTTGTATATGTATAAATGTCATAAGGATCATAAAATAATCTATTAGTATTAGGTTGCCTCAAAGCAGGGGAGCAATTGGCTAAATAAGAGGTAGAAGAGCAATGAGGTGAAAGGGGTGGAGGCAGCACCCTGCCTACATAGCTGTCCTGCTAAGCACTGCTGGAATTTAACTTGGGATGCTAAAGTTTATAAGGCAGGCAAAAAAAAAATCTTAGTATGCTGACACATTAGCCAAGGCTAACTTAGTCTTATCCTCACAATTTATTTTATTTATCTACTTGTTACTAGGCAGGAAAAAATAGGTCTGATTCTTAGGAGACCCTTCATTCCTTGACTTCCCTATTATAGTCTCCACCACTGTTTTTATAATGAATCAGCCAGAGACTCCTCTATTTCAAACGAGGTAATTCAAGTAAAGCTTCCAGAGCAGTGCCAAGCACATAGCAAGTACCCCGGAAGTAGTACCTGTAATTATAACTGCAGACCCGTGGGTGAGGAAGAGGTAGGAGACAGAGCACACTTCCAGCCTGTGCCCTGAGAATGTCAGTGTTTTCAGTTATTATAAAAGCAAGCTTGCACTATTCTAGATGGGTAGGTAGTGATAAATACATCAAGCAATTGTACTCTGGGAATTTATACTAAGCATCTGCACTGAGATGCAGCTTTAATCAAGTTCAACAAAACTGTTTGTAATAGACATTAGAAACTACCTAAAATATGTAATGGGGGTTTGCTGGAGTAAACTGGAGTCTTATATAATGACTAAAAATAGGAAATTAGGAGTTAGAAAATGTATAGAAATGAAGAGAAATTGCTGAAAATTTTAAAGGACCCTTTTAACGGTATATAAAATGTTTAGGGGATTTTTACTTATAAAATAGAATATGGCTATTTTATTATTCAGAAGTATGAATGCTAATCTCCCCACTTGAAATGATGACTATTTTGGTATAAGAAAGAATGAGCGTGCCTACGATAGTTGTTACTTGGCTATATAGTGGATTGGAGGAATTGGTTTGAGAGCTCTTTTTCTAGATGAGTAACTGGCTTCCTCTGGTAAACCCAGACAGGTAGCCTTTCAGTGCTGTTTTTTTTTTTTTCTCTTTTGAATAATGGTAAGTATGACTTACCATCCTTGTCCTGGCTTTAATTGACTTTTCATGATTTGAGTGGGTGGGTGGGACATAAAATGAATGAATAAGAACTGTGGCAAATTGCAAGTCTTGCACAAACCTTTAGCTTCTGCCACTTTAAAGATCTTCAGTAAATCGATTAGTAGAAAACAGTTAATGAAAACTAAAATACCTGAATTTTTCTATTTCTTCATCTTCCTACTCTAAGAAGTAATAGTATTGGGAGGAGAAATGAGATGGAAACAAACCAAAACACACTGTTCACTTCTCAGTTATGGAGTGTTGTGTTTCCCAACATTCATCACTCAGACTTCCCTGATGTGTTGAGATTGATTAGTCTCTGCTCCAGTTCATCTTACAATTATTATTTTAGATATCTCCTGACTAGTTCATCCATCAGTCTTAATTGTAAAAATGACTGCCACTCTCTCCTGTGGGCATAGGGCGAGGGTGTGCACAGGAAATGCAGAATTCCTAGTGGCTCTGTTGCTGTAGGGGTGTCTGTTTAAGGACTGCAGTGGGCCTGTGCCAGGCTTCCTTCTGTGCACCCTTCCTTATTTTGGGGAGAAAAGGCAGCAATTCTGCACTGGAATGGGGTAAGGCATGGCAGCTCCTCCCAGGGCTAAGAACAGCGTCTCCCCTGCCTTTCGAGACGGCTATATGCAAAAGCAGAATTCTCCATCGTATTGTGTGGTTTTCTACATTTGAGTAAATGTTTTATGTAATGAATTATTACTCTTTTTAATGTATTACTATATTCTCTTTTTTTACAGGGTCCGGATCATCAAACAATTTTATTTAACCATGGTGCAGTTCAGAATATTGCTCACCTACTAACCTCAGTATCTTATAAAGTAAGATGTTAAAAATTATGGCCAGATTTTTATACTTTATTTTTGGTTTCTAGAATCTTGATCTAGAAAGAGACCCACATTATTTTACTGCTTCTTCGTTAGCTACTGTGATCAAGAGTAGTATTTTATTAGTAAAATGTTATGGGGCATTGTCTGACCTATAGAATTCTCCTTAAAAAAGAAACTCTACCCTTGGCTTTCCGTTTTTTTTTTTAGGATATGGTTGTGGCATGAGTTGCTGTTGATTTTCACCTGTGATCATTAATAGTCTCCTCCAGCTGTGTGTCTGTGCCAAAGCTGATGCCTTATAGTAATAAGAACAATGGCTTGCTGTATCAGGAAAGACTTGGGATTTCATCTGTGTGACCTTTATTTAGCCACAGTGACTGAAACTTACAGCGTATACCCACACATACATCAACATTAAAAATGTGTTCTGTTTTGTATTTTGAGATAAAAAGTCAAGGGTTTTCAGATTTGTTTATAAATTTTCTTTACTGTTTTTTGTGTAAGCAGCATCATGATACATTATCAGGCATTTAGCTAAAACTGTGGACATTTCATTGTTCAACTAGCAAATTGAAGCAAATATTGGGACATTGTCCTTACTGTGCCAGGAGTTTCCTTTAGAGCAGAGAAGCTGCCATTTTGTCTTCTGTCCACTTGCACCGATCATAGTCTGCTTTTTTGGTCCTTAGCTTTATTGCAGCCTGCTAATATGCATGTTTTTCCTACCTCAGACACCCAAAGTTCACCCTCGGTGAAGAGCTCACAAGGATAGGAGCATTGCCCAAGTGAGGGACAGGATTTTTTCACACCTCAGCTACCTAGCCTGCCAGTCTCAGGTTCCACAAAAGAATATCAAATATGTACTCAGGCTTGGAAGTGAGGATTAGATCAGCTGGTGAAAACTAAACAGAAAAAATGAAAAAGAACAACTGTCATAGAATCCCCTACAAAATAAAAACATGTTGTATGTGGTCAAGAGTTTGAGCCCTTAATGTCATCCCAGACCAGTTACCTGGTTTTAAGGAGTGTAACATAATTTATAGGTGTTTGGTGTTTTGAAAGTTAAATTGGTTTAGTCCTTTTCAAACTTTTATTGTAACTTTGTTTCCTCTCTTCCCCCACCCCCATCCCACTATAAGAGTACTCTTTTTTTTCTTTCTTTCTTTATTTCCCTTCAGTTCACTGTTTTGTAGTTTGGGAAGAAGAAATGTCCCATTTGGAAGGCAGTTGGTAATTAATTGTTATTAAATTCCCTTTGCCTTACCAACATTGTATTTTGTACAGTGTTCTTTTAAATTTGATTAGGGATTTATCTACTTCACATTTACTTCTTCACTGTTTTCTCTGTTACTTCAAAATTAATTTTAACTTTTTATAATTTTAACTTACTGCACGCTTCAGATGCACACACAGGTCTTATTTTTATTCTTTAGTCCTTCCTTTAGTACATTAAGCAGATTTAAAGTAATTTCTTCTGTTTAGATTCTGAGACATTAAAATTCATATTTGCAAAATTAAAATAAATGCTTTGTTTGTGTGTTCATTTATTTTTACAGGTCCGAATGCAAGCACTGAAATGCTTCTCAGTTTTAGCATTTGAAAACCCCCAGGTATCGATGACCCTGGTAAATGGTACGCTGGAACTTTCAGTGGCACCTACAAGATTTTATTTGTGAACTTTGTAGATTTAAAGAATTCCTTAATTCTTGTTGTTTGTTTTACTTCTAGTTTTGGTTGATGGAGAATTATTACCACAAATTTTTGTGAAGATGTTACAGAGGGATAAGCCTATTGAGATGCAGCTCACATCAGCAAAATGGTAAAAGTCAAGACAATGTGGGAAGAAAGACAGTGCTTTATCACTACCTTAGAGTATTTTTGGACAGCCTAATTAGCTCACTTCCAATCCCCACTGTGTTTGGGGATTTTTAGAAAGGCAGTTGTCTCATATTTTCTTAAATGGATGTGAGGTTTTTACTCATTTTACTCAGTAGTGTATAGAACCGGAACTCATTTAACATCTAAGACTATCTGCAAAATATTATTTTTTTACATTCTTTATTACATTTATTCCCTTCTACTTGTATTTCATTTGAAATAATACAGAATGATTGTAGATCAGAATTAACCAACATATATTATGCTAAGTATTAAGCCAGGAAAATATAAAGATATAGAAACACGGAGTGAGAAGTAGTTGAAGTTGATAACCAAGACATGATTTCAGAGAATGTGGCTTTCTCATCTTTTGGAAAAACAAAACAAGGAATCCACGTGGAGATGTGACAGTTTATAAGATAGTTGTATAAAGTTCTTATTCACACAATTCCTGGCTCATAAAAGCCTTCGTTCAGTACATCTTAATTCTGTAATTATTAGCACATTAACAGGTTGAGCAATAGATAGGTTGTGTAGGGTTCTGTGCTAAATGAATTGTTTAGTTTCAGCATTTAAGAAGCTGTGGCTCTCTATTATTTGGCGAGAATGGGGAATTTCAGTGAATTACTCAGGTTCAATGAATTGTTTATTTTTTATTTGTTTATATAATTTGTATATTTTTTATTTGTTTGCTTTTTGTCTTAACTTCAAAACTGAGTATTTGCTTCTTTGTTAGTAAGGTAATCCTCTCATAGAACTGATTTTAAAAAACAACAGCTATAAAAAGTTCAGCCCTCTGCAATATAAGTAAAGAATTTTATGGATTTGTTTATAGCTTTTCCTAGAAGTCAGAACATGGGGTGTTTTAGTTTTCCTTTTTTTCACTCAGCTTACTAAAGGAATCTAATTCAAAAAGGGAATTCATTAATTAAAGTTTCTGAAGTGCCTAATGTTCATTACCTGCTTTGAGAGTACAAAGTAATTTTATTCTTATTGAAAGCCAGATATAATTATGAAGGTAAATTGTTTTTTAATAGAACCAAGTCATTGACTCTCAGAGCCACTACTGGTAACCTATGGATAGTTAGTTAATTTCTATGGATACTTATAAGTGTTACAAGTTAGCTGCTTCTGTGATAGTTCTATTGCTGTTGAAGTTGGAATGTCCCAACTTAACTTCATTTAAACTTAGATACTTTGTTAACTTTATATTTTATTTTTAGTGGGTTTTTTTTTTAATAGAAAAATTTAAACATAAAAAAGTATAGAGAAAAGTATAAAGAACTCCAGTGTACCCAGCATCTAGCTTCAAAATTTATCCACTTATTAGGCCATTTATTTTTAAAACAATTTGTAGTTTTTTAAAAAAAATATATCTGTATATATTAGTTAGTTGTCTTTTGACTATTAAGTTAACAGAACCTCAGATAAATGAATGCCAAAAGATAAATGAGAGTAGTTGTCTTTTTTTTTTTTTTTAATCTTTAAGGCAAGTAATTTTCCTTTAAAAGCTTTAAAACACAAACAAAAACTTAACTTTCTGCCATCTTATTCCAGTTTAACTTACATGTGTAGAGCTGGAGCAATTCGGACAGATGACAACTGTATAGTGTTAAAGGTGAGCTAATTACTTCTCTCTAAAAGCATGTGAAAATTACCCAGTCATAAGTGTTGAATATAAATATTGGTATTCCTATTTGTTTTTACACATTGATCACTATGGTATGTGTGCATAGCATAAAATAATAAAACACTGGTTTTCTTTTCAGTGGAATGCTATGTAGTTTTTAAAAATTGGTTTTAGTTGTATTTTGAAAGTCAAAGTGAAATAGCTCTTTCCTTGTCATACCTTTTTCATTTTTATGGTAATTAAGAGGATGCAGAATTGTAGAAATATGTAAACCTAGGTGAAATAGAAAATATATTAGTCCTTGATATTTATTAAGTTTGTAACACGGTTCACTAGCTCTGCAGATAAAGACTTTGTATCACCCTCATGGCATGTGATCAAATGGCATAATGAGAAAGAATAAGTAAATAACACATGAAAGCAATCATCATTATTGTGGTATATCCAAATCAACAAGGACTCAGCAAAACCCGGATAGGAGGCTAGCCTTAGAAGTCCTAAGACCTGGATTCTGCTGTTAGCACTCCCAACACTGACTAGCCTGGTAACCTTGGGCACACCTCTTATTCTTTTGATGTGTCAGACTCCTAATTATGAAAATGGAGGCAATAATTCCTGCTCATCTATTCCACAGGGTTACGGTGAAAATAACAATATATTAAATACATTAAACGTCTCATTAGCTATAAAGAACAAAACAAGTATAAATAAATTGATTGTCATTTTATGAATGTGAGGTTTCTCATTATCAGTGTTCAAAATGAGCCCACGGTTAAAGAAGACGAATGTTTCCTTTAGTCTTTGGTGAAGCAAGTCAATTAATTTAATGAGCTCTGAGAACCCCCTAAGTAAACAACACTGCAGAGAGTGTTAAGGGCTTCTACGAAGCAAGTGACCTTAGTTCATTTACTTAACTGCTCTACCCCTCCTTTTCTTCCTTATTGGTAACCTGAGTTCATAGTATCTTCTTCGTGTAGTAGTTATGAGCATTAAACTCAATAATCCATGTACTTATGGTATTGATAAATGTTAGTGACTGTCCTGGGAAAATAAGAGTAAGGCTTTCCTCTTGGAAGCCGATGTTTGTATGGTAAAGCCCGAATGAGCCGGAAATCAATAGTGAACAATAAAGTGCTAAACTCTGGGGTAAAGATGTAATAGGAACTCAGAAAAAAGCAAAGCACAGTTGACTGTGGTAGTTAAGGAAGTCTTCCTATAATTGTAATATTTCAATTTCTACTTCCACGTTATCCTTTAAAGTGGATTCATCAGCCTTAGAAATAGTAAAAAGATAGGATATTTTTACTAAGAATCTGATGTAGAAAAATGACCAAACCAGTGCCAAGGTTTTTGAAGGACCTCAGAAATAAAACTGGACTAGTAAGTCTCAGTCTTCCCAAGTAGTTCTTCGGAAAACCTAGGAACTGTGACTGATGCATTTCACTTGCATTATAGGAGAACAGGTGGAATTTGAGTAACAGTAGTATCACCGTAGTTTTAAAGCTGTATTTTTTTTGCAACTATAGATATTAATCTCCAAACCAAAAAAAAAAAATAGAAGTCATCCCAGCCATATTACTCACTAAAGAAAAAATAGCATACTTTTTCTAAGGCAAAAGAATTCCTGATTAAACTGCTGGGATGTCTTTTAGGTAAATAAATACATAGATGGGCAGAAGCATCAGCCATGATTTATTAGGGATTGTTAAATGACTTTCGTAAGGTTGCATAATAACGCTTCAGTCTTGAACGATCGCAGAAGCCGAATGAGAGTTTGTATTAATGTGCTTTGATCATATTAGTTTAGTGTGTTGGCATAAATGATTAATAGGCACTGAATTTTATTTTTACATTCCAAAAAACCGTTTTATTCTTTAAAAGTCTTTATTGAGAATTGGATCACAAACGTGACTCCCAGTAAAAAACATTGAGTTGTTTTTTTATGCTCTCCACCAAGCTTTTGCCTTTACCAAAAAGCAAATAATTCATTTCACTGCCTTCCAGACATTGCCTTGTTTGGTCCGAATGTGCAGTAAGGAGAGATTGCTAGAGGAGAGAGTTGAAGGAGCTGAGACACTCGCCTATCTGATTGAACCAGATGTTGAGCTTCAGAGAATTGCTAGCATTACCGACCACCTCATTGCTATGCTTGCTGATTATTTCAAGTATCCCAGCTCAGTGAGCGCCATCACTGATATTAAAAGGGTATGTTCTCTTTTTCTTTTCAGCAACTCAAGAGAGGTAGTTTTGAAAAATTTTACGGACTGTTCACAACCTTGAAGTAATTGATGATTATAATTCAAAGCCCTTTTAAATAAAGGGATCTTTTACCTTTGGTAACATAGATGATGTTGCTTTATGAGTTTTTCAATCCAATTTGTTCCGTTTTATTGTCAGGAATTTTTTTATTAAGAAGCTAATGAGGAAAGAAGAAAATTGCATCCCTAATTCCCAAATAAAACCCCAAAATAGTGGGGTCTGGTCTCTAAGCTAGTTACTGACATTATATCAGTATTATCTAATCCTATTCAAGTTCTCAGATTCATCTCTGTTGCTATATTCTCATTCTTTAGGTCAAGGGTGATCTTTTGTTATAGGTGACTGAATGACTTTATTTTATTCTTTACCACTATTTCATTTTTCTACCTTTTCTTCTAACTTTTGCCATCTTCTTTTTCCTTTTTGAAGTTTGTACTGTGCTTTGGGTCTGCTAGTGACAACTAAAGCCCCATTTAACCTCTATAGTGAGACCATCAAGTACCACAATGTGCTGACTTTTTCTCAAAATACAAGTTTCTTAGAATAGGTGGATATTCCCTTGACTTTGTTTTTCTCAGCCTGTGTGTCATATCCATTTCTTTAAGCATAAGAGATAAACATTCTGTTAGAGAAAGTTTATTTAAGGAGGTCGTGATAGAGAGAGCATTGCCTCCTAATTAACCAGTAACCAGTACTGTTTCATGAATGTGACTGTATTTTTGATACGAGTGGTCCCAGTGGTAAATTTTTTTAAAACTGTTCTCTTGACGTCTCCCATGCCCCCTGAGTTCCAAAAAAATTCATCTGGCAGACAAGGGTTCATTTAGCATTTAACATTGAAAATAAAATAAACTATTAAGGGTATATCCTTTCTCTGTCTCAGGAAGGGCCTAAAATAACCTTCACTGATATTTGTGTTAATAATGTATACTGCCCTCTACATGTTTAAGTTATGTGCCTGCTCTTCCTACTGAAGGTAGGATCGTTTTTCCGGTAGAGGTGATGGGTTATGTTGAACCAGCTGCCTTGTCTGTTTTCACTCTGGCTACTGCTGTCACTGACACAGTGTTCCACTGGTTCAAAGATACATGAGCCAAGTCCTAACTGTGGCCTCATGAGTACTCTTAGTGAACCGTCCCAGCAAGGCAAACAGAACACTTTGATGGACACAAGAGTGAGGGAACATGGGAGAACTTGCCTACACATCTGTAAATCATTTAACTAGTGTGTAGAAGAGTATTCCCTTCTGTTAAGATTTTTCCATTTTATTTTCATCACAGTAAAACTATAATAATAATAATTTTTTAAATGATCTCCTAATGCCAAACTTGAATATTAAATTCTTACATGTTAATAAATGTGTGATTTTCATGGTCTATTAGTCCAGCTCAGTATTCTAATATATGTGATGACTTGAAAGTAGTTAAAACTTTTAAGAATAAGTATTTTAGAACTTACATGTCAAAATGAGAGTTCCTCATTATATATTGGGAGATTCCTCCCATAACTCACCAATGCCTGCTTTGATCAAAACATTTTCGGAACTGCTTTTAAGGATTGCCTTCAGAACCACCCCAAATGAGTTTCAGTTTTTGTTGTTATTTTTGTTACACTAAATGTTGTCACCCAGCTGGATTTCCCATCTTCACATACCAGAATCAGTGAAAATTAACCAGTGAAAATTAACCTAAAACTCTCTTAGTTCATAAAGATATATTATTGTTAGGGTTTTGTAGCTAACAGGCCACTTAGCTCTTTAGGAAGTTTCAAAAGAGAGTCTCAGAATGTTTTGAACAACACCTGCATCATCTCATAAGGGTGAACCTTTTGGAAAAAGCAATCATTTGGATGAAGAAGTTATATCTCTTAGTTACAAAATTATTTACATTATTGACATGCTTTGTGTATTTATTGGTTTGTAGTCCCTCTTTGAAAGTGTACAGAGAAGATGCTTGTATTTTATTGTTATGG
Organism: Hipposideros armiger; assembly: GCF_001890085.2. Classification (NCBI taxonomy): domain Eukaryota; kingdom Metazoa; phylum Chordata; class Mammalia; order Chiroptera; family Hipposideridae; genus Hipposideros; species Hipposideros armiger. The sequence goes on along the minus strand of NW_017731760.1, from coordinate 1,541,692 downwards.
TAGTTTGGTCAAGTCAGGTGCATGGGAAATCGGTAACTTAGAAAGCTGGTTATGCATATGGAAAGGTGGCATTATTTTATACCAGTAAGTAATATTAATAGATTTGTCCAAAAATGCCCCCAAACATAAATCTCAAATAACTGTAATAGATAGATAGTAATGATTACCATGGTATATTGTTCATTAAGGATTTTCACAAAGTTTTCCTTGTTTCTAAAGGCTGCTGAGATTAGGCTAGCACTACTCTAAATGTTTGGGAAAGCCTGCTAAAGACATTGTTGTAGGAGCACTCAAGTTGTCAGCTGTATTCTGGGGCTTGCCAGGCCTGAGTGTGCGTGCTTTGTTTTTGACGAGAGCATTGCAAAGAGCTGGTGCAAGCAGGCATTGGTGCCACTAAAGCTACTCTGTAGGAACACTGAATTTTTAGGTGGCAGAGGTTTTTCCTATACCAGTGTCAAATGTTGTGGGGTTTACTTTAGACAGAAGCTGACTGCCTGTATTCCAGACCTTTCTGACACAAACACAGCTAGGTCTCAGTCATATGTGAGCAGAACCCCAAAATAATCAGGAGTTCAACGAGAGCACTAAATATTATAATAGCTGTTAAACATTTTTTTGTTAAACTCTACTCAATTAGTTTTGTTGAACATTTAATGTGTGGGTTGAGCTGTAAGTAACATATCTTTTTTTTTGTGCCCGTAGCTTGATCATGACTTAAAACATGCTCATGAACTCCGCCAGGCTGCATTCAAGCTCTATGCCTCTCTCGGAGCAAATGATGAAGACATCCGGAAGAAGGTGAGTCTGGGAGAGGGGCGTCCCCCAGTCCTGACAGCCAGCAGGCAGGGAGTGACGTCAACCTGAAAGTCGTGGTGAAGAGCACTAACAGTGACTGTTTGAATATAATAAAGCAGAGTGACTAAAGGCATAATTGAAGAATGAATGGGACCCGGATTTGGGGGGCTGTTTGTTTGTTTTAGAACATAGAGTGGCATGGCCGTGCTGGAATGACAAATAACTGGTGTGCTTTTTTTGTGTCATTAATATGGATTATTATGTTGCACATTTTTGCATGTGTTCTGATAAAAATCAATTCTAGCACTGTGAAGCTTCTGACACCTTGAAAGACCTAACACTAGAATTGTAAATGTTATTTATGGAAATACTTTCCAATGCCATTGAGAAATTTAAATCTCTATTGTATATTGTTCTTTGATATGTGGCTTAGTTATGTTTGATTTTTTTGCTACTGTGCAAGTTTGATGTGAATAAAATCTTTGTGGAATGATGATTTTATGTTTAGTGAGTGGTCATCTGAATTTCCAGGTCCCAAAAAATGTATCACTGGTATAGCACCTTATATTATTACAGCTTAGTCCAACACTGAAACTCATGTTCTTCATGAGAATAGTTTTAAGGAGGAAGCAAAGTATAGTGGTAAGCTCTGACCTAGCTTCCTCCTCAAACCAAAAGACTGGAGCTTACCACTCAGAAAAATACAGAACCTAATAAATTTTACACAAGTCTTTTAGGAACCATCAGTAAAGTAATCCCACATGTTCTGTCTTGATGAGCCAATGCAGAAAGAGCAAATTGGTCATTGTTTACTGAACATGGCAATATACTAAAATCTCTCCGTCTATACTGATGTTTGAAGGAGCCCTGGGAGAGAAATCACAAAGTATTGGAAATTTACCACGATTCAGATATGTGCTATGGGCTTGTAGAGGGAGAAGTATGGAATGAACATAGGTTTATTGAAATCACTTGAAAAGGAACCATTCTTGAAGAAACTTGAAATAATAGTAAGATTAGATATGTGAGTAGGTTTGATTTAAAATCAGTGCAAGAAACACAACTAAGCTGAATGTTTTCCATGTACCTCAGTTTAGTTCGGTTAATAAGATGTTTTTGACTTGAAGTGTTTTTAGTAAATACTTATGAAAATCCTTCTTGATACTCCTAAGCTTTCATTTGTACACTGTTACTTAAAGGCAAACGTACTAGTAATATGATATTCCCTGTGTCTCAACGTGATTTTTGGATGTTGATTCTGATATGTTTCATTCAGTTTAGGCACATGGTGTATTGCAAGGGAAGAGGCTTTTATAGCAATTCATATAGATAAAACATTTTTTTTTTAATTGACATGGACTGTATAACTTAAATACATAATGATTTGTTTTTGGATGATTACTTGGGCCTGTTAGAAAGAGGAGAAGTATTTTACCCACTCTTTTAGCTCAAGAAGGCCATGCCGTGAACTGAAAGGGAGACAGATAGATAGATAGATGGACCATAATTGGGGGAAATAGGATGTCCATTTGTACTTCTTTGTACTCTTTTGTTAATAAACTATGTTTTGGAATTAATGACTTAATTTGTGATATCATATCATGTTCTAGAAATACTTGCATCATAACAGTCTGATGATCAGTAGTCTATTAAAACTTGTGTTCATAATGTGTATAATTTCCTGGTAAGGCTAAATCTTGATAATTTCTGTAGAAAGATGACAAATAAAGAATAAGTTATAATTATCATAGTTTTTTTGTGTGATGAAGAAAAGATACTGTGACATTCTTATGTAATGGGGATTATACAGAGTTTTTAGGAAGATATTTAATTTCTGGGAAATTAAGTTTTGAATACTTTATAGTTCATAGTAACCACTGAAGAGAGAAATTGTTAAATGGAAAATATAAGTAATTTTATGATAAAATCTACATGAAAACGGTTCTTAGGAGTGGAGAATCCTTATTTTCAGTGTATAAAAAACGATAAATGACAACCCTTTTCCTTTGAATGCATTTATTTCTATTCCATTTTTTGTTGAAATAATTATTTGGATAGATTTTTATTTACTTTATGAAACATTTATTTACCTTTAACACTTACACCTGATGAACTTGGATTATATTTCTTTTTTTGTGCATATTCTTGAAGTACAATGTTTATTATTGTTTTATTTTTTAATGCAGTATTTATGCTTGCCAAGATTGAATTTCTGTTTACTGAGTTAACAAATGGAGAATCTTTGAAAGAAATTTTAAGGACTGTAGACCTATCCCCCCCGCCTCCCAAAAAAGACCCACAAAAGAAACAAAAAAAGGCTTTTTGTTTGTTTCAGGATGAAAATATGTAATGTTCAGTTGGTCTGCCTTTTAAGTTGAAAATGGGAATGTAATTTAATAAATATAGGAAGTAACATATATCCCATTGCCCTGTTATGGTTAGTTAAATAGGAGGCAGAATGGAGACGAGAAAACTAGAGCAAAGACATAGAGCCAGTGAGAGGTATATACACCTAGCTGTAAGGGAGAAAGACTCAGGCCTTCTCCCTTCGTAGAATTCTGTCTCTTACTGCTTCTAAAGACTTCTAAAGGCTACTGTGATTTCATTTCTTGATACCTTCTCTTTGGGCCAGACAAAATTAAGCTCTGGAGCAGTGTCGGTGTATTCCCATGAAAAGAAACCAACTATACAACAGTCCTTGGAACCTAATAAACAATAAATATTTGTTGAATAAATACAGAAATGAAAATGTAGAAATCATACACAGAGTGGCATTTCCTTCAGTATGCCCAGGGCTTTCTTTATCCTTCTGTGAAGAGCAAAGTTGGTATCCTAATTCCTAGCTTTGCATCCTTTATCACTCTGTGGCATACTTACAGATTGCCTAATGTCCTATGGTATTCTGTCAGAGAGTGAAGGAGGGTGGAAATAGTGGTGATTGTGGAAAACATTACCATTGGCTGTGACATGAAGAGGGAGAAGAAGCCCAAGGAAAAAATGAAGGACCACTGAGCTTGACAACAGTGTGGCCTGGCCATATTTAACTTAGAGAAATTCAATCTGGTTAGGGAAAGCAAGTGTAGAGGCAGGAATTGAGAGCTCCGTGAAAGACGGGTCCAGAGCACATTAGCAGTAACTGCACTCACAGCGATGCCGGGTAAAAATTAACTGGAATCTCTGCCGTGGGGAAAGTCTAGTTTCTGAGTGTACCTTTACCCTATATGAATGCTGACTAAGAAGCATAAGTTCAGTTAATGGGACAGTGAAAAAGAAAGAAAATAAGATAGCTAACAAATTCTTTCAGGTAATGGCATTTCCAGTTATAACCCCAGTCAGTAGTTAAGTCATGCAGAGGCAGCGTGGCAAGTAATCCTGTAATTGTGAGGCTGATTCTATTATAGCAAAGAATTGCTCTTATCAAGACCCCAGCACTTGATTGGTAGCTGTTGATCATACATTAGGTTGGAAATTTAAAAGGATTGTCTCTCTTTTACTCTCTTCAAGGAACTAGTAGAATTTATTAGAAATAGAAAGTATAAATGGAGGAAAATTAAAAATAGTGAATATGAATTAAAATTCAAGGAAATGAGTAAACTTAACAGGATGTTATTTTTACTTTTGATAAAAATAAAACATTAGAAACACTAAATGTAGTTCTTACTGTAGCCTTTGCTCCTTTGAGGTATCTGACTAATGGAGCCTTTCAGAAAGCTTTCCTCTTGGATTTTGAGTACTCATGTTTTAGCTAGAGATTCCTTTTGAGGAACTAGAATGTAAGCTCCATGAGGGCAGGGTTTGTTTGTTTTTTTATATATTTTGTTCATCACTGTATTCCCAGCATCTACAACTGCCTAGTACATAGTTGGCACTTAATAAATATTTGACGAATGAATGAATGGACAAAGGGATAAATGAACCATGTTGCAAAATTGCATTGTTAAGCACCCTTAATTGAATAACATATGGGCCTCCCTGCATTAAGAACTTTCATAACTTTACTAGCAATTCTACAGGTAGGTGAAGAGAGGAAATTTAAAATAGGGGGAGTACATATCTGATCATATAGGCAAGAGATTTCACTATACTTAGCATAAAGAAATTGCAGGAAATTCCCATTTTTCAAGAAGGAGATAATCCCAAGGGCATGTCTTCTACTCACTTTGATTTAGATCAAAGAGAACATGTTTTATTGTATGGTACTTGTTTAATTAAATTATTTTTACCATTTCATAGGTGGTTTTTTTTTCCTTTCTAAAGGTGCGATTTAAAAAAAATGCATAGCATTTACAGATGTGAATCTGGACCAATTTTTTTTTCTAGGCAAAAAAGTAGGATTTGATTTATAGAAGTTAGCCTGACTCTCAGGACTCAAACTATACTGTACATGATATACACCTATATAAATTATTATCTTCCCAATTAATGCATGTCAGATTTTTAAGGTCAGTAATTTAATTCAGTTCTACATAGATTGTTTGAACTGCCTACATTGTATAAATATAAACATTGTCGATGGGTGAAGGGAGTGGGACAAGCTGTGTGATGAGATAAAGGGCAATAAGACACGCTCTTAAAACACAGCATTTATAATGAAGCCTCGGAAAGTCAGAGAAAAGTAAGGAATGGCCAGGAAGAATTTGCCAGGGGCTGAAGGAATTATTTGGAGACAATTAAAATGATGATATCAATGGTGCTATCCTCAAATCATTTTGAAAATTAATAATTTAATATTTTTTGTCATTTTTAATTTTTCTAAACGCCCTTTTTGATTTTCAAGAATTGAAAACATGAAATGTTAAGTTTTTGTTCCTTGTGGGAGAAAAAAAGCAATCATAGTGGTTTTACATGACGTGTGAAGAAGGTGATCAAGGGTGGGATGTTTTCTTTTTAAACTGAACAAATATTTTGAGAAGTATAGGCAGAGAAAATAAAAGGAAAACAAAGAAGAATGAGGATTTGTTGTCTACCTTCTTTTTCTTAGCAAAGGAAGTTATATCTGCTGGGTCATTGTGAGGATAAGATATAATGTATTTAAAATATTTAGAATCGTGCCTGTAGGTGCTCAGTAAATGGAAGCATTTGTTAGAACATCTTAAATGACTTCATTGGAAGATTAAAAATAAATATGTATTTTCAGTATTAGAAAAACTGAACATTGGGGCATAAATAAAAAAGGTTTGCAATGAAGACAGTGACTTTATAAATTTTCAATTCCGTTAGTTATTTTATATAGTAAGAAGAATATTTATATTTCAGAAGCGTAGGCTCTTTAGTTTATCTTATTAATGACAAGACGTCTTCTTACATTTATAATATTTTTAAAATTCTGGTTTTCAAAACTTTTTGTTGCTATAGCATGCCTTTCAAAGCACCAGATAAAATGTGGGTTTTAAAAATAAAATAGAATATACAATATAAATCAATATTGGTTAAAGTCATAGGTAGGAAAAGTAAGGAAGCCAAATTCTGACTTTAGTTCTCTAGGTATTACTGTTCATGGTTGCCATAGATGTTTCTCCAAAGAGTTGTCATTCATGTGAAACCATACCCCAAATATGTATGTTCACATTTTGAACAAATGTAAATTCTTCTATATTTTTGAAGTTACAAGATTTTAAACTGTATTTGTATATTTAGGTCAGTATTTCTTAATATCTTTCTGCTATCTCAGAAACTTACTAAGCATTTCACTTTGAACATTTTTATCATTTGGTATAGCTTGATTTTATTACTAGTTGTTCTCCTGGGTAACAGTACAATTATGCCATGAATTTATATTTTTAAATATTTTGCAAAGTTCAATAATTCGAAATGGTCATTTAAAAGGCACAGTGTCAAAATTCTGTATTTGTCTCTGCCGTGAAATCAGGCAGATGCAAGGAATTATTTCTAAGCCTTAGCTTGCATGTTGAGACAAACGCCTTGAACATTTGAAGGTTTCCGACGGTACCACAGAAGTAGCACCCTCCAGGACGTGGCTCTGCTACTGAATAACAGCAAATTCATTCAGAATTGAGAATTCCTTGACTTAATCTGTGGTAAAAATTGTTAGTTATCTTCTTAAAGCTAATCTACCAAAGAATTTTAAACGAGCTCTGCAACATTCATTCATGATGGTAAGTATTTTTAAGGAGTTAACCGTGGCAGGACCAGGTTTTGCCACTTGCCCTCAGTATTGCGACCCTTGGCCTTCTGCACACTGAAAGAAGCAAACCTGGGAGCGATAGTACTATGTACATAATAGAGGTATTTATGAAACCCAGTAATACATTTTTATTTCAGAGTTTCATTAAATGGAGACATAAAATTGAGTATTACACTGTTAATTGTGGTATTGTAGTTGCATAAACCACTGAATTACAATTCCTGTTCTTTTTTTAAAGTATGAAGTACAGGTTGGTTATTTTGCTAGCTGGTTGCAAAACATCAGATTCAGAAAAATTGTGTCTCCTCTCACATAGTTTTTGGTACAAAGTGAATAATGAGATGCTTTAATTACGTCCATTTATTCATCTGGCAGTTATGATATACCTCCTCCTATGTGCCCGGAATGAAGCAGAAGACTGGTGTGTAACTTGTGGGTGTTTACAACTTAAAGTAGCTAAGGAGATGAGATGCTAAATTGCTATGTAGTAACTCTAGGGCCTCATCTACACTGAAAGCCAGTTTTGCCATGATTGATACACCCAGATATGATTAAGATATGACTAATTAAAATAGCCTGTTGTGAATGAGTCTGGAAGAGTCCATCTCCTATAAAGAAGTTTATTTGAAAGCATTCTTCTTTTCTCCTTCCATAATACTAAAATCAGTTGTTTCAGAAGTTTTGACCCACAGAATATGTGTTCCTTCTGCATCAATTGAAAATGTTTCTCTAAGGGAACTGCCTAGATGTGATTACATTGTAAGTTAATGTTCTAGAAAGGAGACATCCAGAGTACATGATGTCATAGGGGTGCTATTTCAGCATTCTATTTTGTAGACATTTTCCATATGAAATAGATTTAAACTTGAGGCAACATTTTTGAATCCTTGGAACATCTTCCTTGTCAAGCTAAAATGTTAATAACTAGAACGTAAGCTCCATAGAAGCAGTACCCGGCATACAGCAGCTTGTATTTACTGAGTAAATTGTGTATGTCTGGATGTTAAAATTCAGCCACAACCTACAGGACTGTTGTGTGCATGGCTGTATATAGAGAGGAGTAGTGGCTAGCAGGGCCATTGTATCACACAGTTCTCAGCGCAGCGCATCATTCAGGTCCCTGGGAAACAGTAAGAGATGTGGGGAGGTTTCTAGTTCTGTTATTTGAATAGTAATTTATAATGGTGTTTTTTCTGTGCTCAAATAAAAGCATAATTCAGCAGCTGTTCATGTTCTATTCTGCCATTAAGCTAATGATTGAACTTGAAAAATTGAACTATTACATGTAGAAAAATATTTTTTGGTAGAGGAAATATTTTTAGACATTATAAGTATTTCTAACACTAAGTATTTCTGACACAGTGTGTTTATATTTTTGGTTTTAGGCGAAGGAAAAATCAGGCCGAGAGAGAACTCCCACTTTTTTGTATAGTGTAGGAAAGTTTAGAACTTTGAGTGTTTCTTTTACACATTTAATTAACATAAGTGAGTTTCCCAGCTATTAAGAAGATAGGTCCTGATGTAGACATTACAAAATAGCACTTAAAGAGGCTTAAAAGCAAGAATGAGATATAGAAGCTTGAGAATGGGCCACCATAAGCACCCTCTCCTCTTGGTTCTCCACCCTGAAGAGAGGGAACACGGCTCCAGGCTTGTCAGGCCCTGGAGAGACTAGCTGCTCATTTAGTGCAGTGCCTTCGACAGAAAGGACCGAAAGGAAGATCAACTCTTAGGAGGTTTTTTTCTTTTCACATCTCTGGGTGAAAGGAGATACACTATTCCCACTCCCCCCCGCTTCCCTCTGCTCCCCACCCCAGGGAGGTTTGGGGCCAGCCGGTTCACATCTCTGCTCCTCCCCCCACCCCCACCCCCCGTCTCCCAAGATTGTGGAATTAGACAAAGTTGATACGAATGTGGGAGTTGATAGCAATGGGAGAGTGAGAGAAAGAAGAAATATTTTGTAAATGTTTACTGAAACTTCAGAATATAACATATTGATCAGTCATCTGTTCTAAGAGAAGCTGTGTATCTTTTAATAAAAAGAGCCTTTGGTAAAAACTATCCTTTATTTAAAAAATAAATAAGGAAAATGTCAGAGAATCTTAACACTGGAGCAGTGGCAGAGATACTATGTGGAATAGGCTGTGGTTGGGAAGGTCTGCAGTTCTCATCCAGAACAGATGGGGTTTGGAGCCTGAAAACAGCAGGATGCTAGTTCCATTTATTGGATTGTCAGGAAAGTCATGACGTATTTTTTCTCTGTTTTTCGTTGCAAAAATGCATCATGACTTTTCCAACAACCCAATAGTTAGTATCTGCAGAAGCTAGATCCTGATTCTAGAATGAAGAGCATTGGGGAATTGAATTGAAAAGTCAGCAGAACTCTTGTGGTTTCTTCACAGTGTTTTCTTGGCTTATCTTTTTTGTCATTGGCTTGCATCCTCTCTGACCCTTGGCATTTGTACCCACAACCCAAGCTGAATCACTGATTTGTCATTTGCTCTCTTGGAGGCCCTGTGAAAAGTATCTTTTTCTTGTCAGTTCAATTGATTAATGATGACCTCTCTTGCTGCTTATGGTATACTAATCTTGATTGGCCTAGGATGTCAGTATATAGTCTAGTTCCCATAGCACTGATAAAGTTTTCAAGTTCTTCTTTTCCAGTTTTCAAAGTCAGATCTCAATTTAGTCATTAAGGCTAAGCAAAAGCCTCATCCTTACAGCACAGCGAGTAGAAAGGACCTCACACCGGAAGTAAGAAAACCCAGGGGAGCCCCAGGTCTGCCCGATGCGCCCAGAGAACCTGGACCAGTGATTTAGTCTTGCCAAACTTCAGAGACTTCATTGATTAGCTAAAGAAGTTGGATGAGTTTATTTCTAAGGCTCCTTCAGGTTTTAACATTATTCAACCAAAAGAACAGCCATAAAAGTGTAGCTCTTTCAGATAGGTCTGTTGTCATTGATGCCATGCAGAAGATGCAGTAAGAGAGTCGGTTTCCCAGTTGAACCTGTTTAGGAGCAAGCACCGCAGCTGCTCTGGCTTGATTCATGGAAGGCCATGTGCTGTTGGGTTTTGTTTGTTTATTTGTTTTACTAAAAGGGAAGTGGCATAAGGATGTCCTCAGGAATGGTAGATATTAGGTGCTCCTGCGTTTCCATGACGTGTGTGGCATCATGTCCTTCAGTTAAGCATTCTGCGGCAGTTAGTGTGATCCCTGCCTGGGAAACCAGGGAAAGTTTGGTTTTCCATTTTGAGGAACGGATGCCTCCTCAAGCCCCTACTGAATCTACTCAGTCCACCACATGAGTGGGTTGTACATGCTTAGCTCACTCTTGTGTCTGCCATGTTACCTCATAACCCCCCTTCTTCCTCTCCAGACTCTGCCTCATTCCCAAAACCAGTCTCTTGATTGTATTGATGTCAGACCTGTGTTCATAGGGCGCATCTCCTTTAAAAAAGAAAAGTTAGCTGAGGAGCCAGACCTTAAATAAGTGGCCCCTCACAGGGAAGACTCACGTGTGTGTCATGGGACTCATCTGTATTGGCACTAATGAGACTTAAGCATTGCCACCCCCCCCCACACACACACACACACACACAGGTTCCGTCTCTATTGTAGATCCTTTTTTCTTACCAAACCTACTTTCTTCCAGACCTCCTTGTACCACACCCTCTTTGGCTGATAAGTCCCTACTGCTTTATCTAGACTTTCTGGATTTTGCTACCTTATTCACTGAGATCTTACATGGCTGCCTCTTCCGACTTACAAAGTTTGATTCCAAGTCTTCACCCTTTCTGCCCAGCTCTGAATTGTTATCCTCTACCTAATTGTTACCTTCTTTCTGGGAACCTTTCACAAAAGCCCATTTGGAATTAAATTGTATTTGCCTGACCATTGTGTACATTAGCATAAATAATTGATGCTAAGAGAATGTCCACTTTGCCATCCAATCCCTTTGACTCCATGCCCGCCTAGTTTGAATTGTATGAGACGTTTGGTGACACCACTAAGAATCTGTCTGATTTCTGTTTCCTCTGCTTCAGTTGGTTTGATCACAGTTCAGGGTCCAAGCTGAAGTCTCTAGTACCTGGGAAATGCTTCATCCTGGATCAGGCTGGAAGAATAGTTGGGTTTACTTTTTTGAAGACTGTGTCTCTGATTCTTTCAGTTCTTTATATGTTCTGACAAAAAGATGGTACATGACTTGGTCACAACTCAGTTATGGGTCCACTAGCGCTCGTGGAGGGCTGAGGATTTCCCTTCTAAGCCAAGGCCATCCTTTTCTTGTTAGCACTCCCATGTGTGCAGTGAACCTCTGCTTTAGGATTTTCTGCGTTGTGCATTTTCTCCATTACCCTCTCGGGGGCCTCCACTTCTCTCCCCTAGGCCATAGCGGTCCCCTGTCCCAATGACAGGGGCCTCAGCTTCTCTTCCAGTAGATCCTATACCCGTGCAAGAGCTGCAGCCAAAGACAAAAAGCAAAAGCATGTAGTGATGAAGACTAAAGACTCCCCAGAGAAGTGCATAGCATCTGGTCCACTGACCTAAAACGTGCTCAGTTTAGGATGCAGCATATTTTTATGTGATTTAATTCTGGAGTTAAATTTACAGTCAGGTCCCTAGAAGAGCAGAGAAAGAGAGATGGCCTCCTCCACTCTGAAGGGTTCAATCCAACACTCATATTCCTCTTGGTGAGGCACAGTGTCTGTGTAACGGAGGGTAATGTCTCTGTCTCTGTCTCTGTCTCTGTCTCTCTTTTTAAAGCAGATCCTAAAAGCTATACCACAGAGCATGTCTGCTGAGCTCTGGCAGAGAAATCTCTGAGAACCATGAGGCATAGCAACTCCCAGCTGCATTTGGCATTGCCCTTACATCCTGAAAGGACCTAAAATCTTTCGCAGGCACTAGGACTTGGCTGTCCATCATTATCAATGCCACATAGCACAGCACTGGGGTCGTGAAAGGCACCGTGGAGACCAGATCAGAAGAGCTGTCTGGTGCTCTGTTAGACCCTCACGTGGGTCAGAGAGCTGTGGCAGCAGCCACTGCCAACTCCTTCTCTGCTGACCTGAAAAACTTTTCTCTGGATTCAATTCCAAACCTTTTCCTGTGTTGCAGTCACATTTTTGTCCTCATTTTGGTCAGTGTATACACTTTATAATGTTCCTTTTATCCCTGCTCAGATGGTCTCAATGTCTTCAAGCATACAAAGCCGCACTTAGATCCTGCTGCTCATTCACATGGCCTCTCAGGATGCCCCTTTGGACTGGAACCGTAGGTTCACGTTTTTATTGTCCCAGGCTGATTGCCTGATGGAGAAGGTGGACCAGACACTCAAGTAGTTTGCTTTCTGGAACCCTAGCAGGGTTACTGGAGTCCCTCCCTAACAAGTTTGGTCACAAATGCAGGCCACCTGCTGCAGATATTGCGATGTAGCGTGACCTGAGAAGGGTTACCGTGTGCCTGAAGGAAAAGCTACCCACAGCTAGTCTCCTTACTCAGGGGAAAGGTTTGCCAGCCACCCTGCAGCTGTACCCCCGCCCAAAGTGTCAGCCGCCACAGCCCCAGAAAACGTAAAGCATGAAGCTCTGCCCCAACATTACAGTGACTGGCTACTAACATAGTTTCCCACTGTCCCCTGACCCGAGCCTGAATATTCTTGGGTAAGGCCATTGGTGGCTATTTCCCAACCGATAGTAAAACTCCCGTTCTTGAGAATGGATGTTTTTCCTGCTTACGATTTGTAGATACTTATATCACTCTGTCTGCCTTAAGCCCACGACACCTATCATTCTTGAATCGCTCTTGCTGACATAGAATCAGGTGCTATTGCATTCATTAAGCAGCTAAGTGCACCTGCTGATTCAAAACTGGACGTTTGGTGGGAGCACGGGCTCTCTTTCCCTCACTGTTATAGGATCTTCAAGTTTTGAAACCATGTGTGGCACTCAGTGGGTGCTATTTATTTATTCAGATATTAGCTGAAGCGGGCATGCAGGGGGAGTTGGACCCTGTTTGCCCTTCTTGCCTTCTCCCTGATTTTGTCCCCTGTCTAACCAGACCTGCGCTATCTCCAGGCTCTTCTAACCTACCTTGCTTCCCATGTTGCTTCTGCACAACATGATAGTCTTGCCCAGACCAACATGATTTGTATTTACCTGCTGATTGCATAGGGTTGGAGGTCAAGTAATCGTTGCTCTATCCTGCCATTTTACTGAAGGTCCAGGGAAGGAAAGTGAGTTACTCAAGATTATAGAGCACGTCTTATATGCTGGTGACGGCTACACCTGCCCTGTCCCTTGGCAGATGTGCGCCTTTGGTTGAATGTGGCCAGCAAACGTTACCCAGAAGCCTCTTTCATGTCTTGCCTGTGCCCAGGTTTCCTGAGCACCTGGAGCCAGTGTTAATAGTATTTCTCAGTTCTTGTAGAATAATCCTGTGTTCCTGCACCCCCTACCCCCCACCACCGCCACTTTTTATTCTCTGTTAATGTAATTACATCAGTACGGGCAAGTGTTTCTGCCAAGTTATCACTTCTCATTCCTCAGTAAAAACAGTTTCCCAAGCCACCAGGAAGGAGCTTTCTGGCACCAGCATCAGCCATTCAGCACCTGAGACTTTTGCCCCTGGTTTAAGTTTCCTTTCATGCTGAGGGTCCTGATTTGGCCTTGACTGTTTCAAGAACAGTGACTAGTGCTTGACTGAAGTAAGCTGTCATCCAGCCAACCTTTGACAGTTGCTGTAGCACAGCAGATTAAATACCTTGGAAAATACTATCACCCCAAGGAAATAGTAATCCGGTCCTAACTAGCTTATTGGAGTGAGAATGATGATGAAATGTATATAAGGTATAGTGCAAAGTCACTTGGTTGAGTATTTAGGAAGAGATATGGAATCAGAATTAACACAGATTTAGTACCTGGGTAACTGGGAGAATAACTCCATTGGGAGGGAGGAAGGGAGAGAAAGAGGGAGAAGGGAGGGATATAGGGAAAGTGCAGGTTTAGAGAGAAGATAAACTCAGTATGGAACATGAGTAGAAGTTCCACCAAACATGCAGATTGTGTTTAGCAGACAATTGGAAATACAGAGCTAGAGGTCAGAAACGAACTCTGGGACAGAATTTTATTATATTAAAATCCCAAGAAGTATCCATATCAAGCCACAACATTGTCATATGCATAGGGTGAGAGATGAATAGAGCCATGGGACACATTTAAGGAAGGGCAGGGGAGAGAGGACTGTAACCTGAAGAGGTTAAATTAGGGCATTTATGTCTTTTAAATACGGGTGGCAGTGGGGGGTGGGGCAGGCCAAGGAAAAGGATAGAGTGGGGTGGGGCCGAGTAAAGATGCAGGAGAGGGGTGGGGAGGCAATTTCTGGATCGGAGTGCAGAGCCCTTTGAGCTTGAAGTACCCAATTTCAGTGTAACAAGAGTAAAGAAAAAAGTATGGAGACATTCGGATGAGAAGAAGGAAGTTGAGGCAACTTGTGTCCCACAGAGAAAGCTATGTCCCTACAAAAATGAGGTGGGCACAAGGGACTGAGGGCGCGAGGGAGGTGGGAATAATTGGAAGCAGGAAGTAAATACCCGAGGGGATACAGGCATCTCCTGCAGGTGAGCCCAAGCCGGGGGAGCCACAGTGGGGTGGCATGCACCGAGGCCAGGCACCCTGGTTTAGTGGTTTTTCTACTGTAGTATCAGCAGTTTGGGATGTGAAGCAGGAACGAGAGGGGGGAGGACAGTGAAAAAGAGCATCTGTCTACTAAGTGGGGATCTGAGCAGGGCGTCCAAGTCAGGGAGAAAGGGGCAGAAAGAGTAGGCAGTGAGAAGCGAAGGAGTCAGGGGCTCGGGGCTCGAAGTGACTGAGGACAGAGCGGGGGGGTGTGCGTAAAGGTAAGGCTGAGATTAAGTTTGGTCTGCGTAGATCGATACGTAGTAAGGTTTCCCAGGCACATTGGAAGCTGGAAATCACTGTATAAAAATGACCATTACTGCCCTACAGCCATGGTGTGGTTCCCTGTTCTTAATAGTTGTTATTCTTATACTGTTCGTTTCAACTCTGTTTTTTCTCTTCCCATTTGGCTTGAACATCCTGAGATTTCCTACCCACTCCTGTTCTGAGGTCAGCCTTCTAACTCCTTTCATTTTAGTCTAGGCCCATGATCCTCAGCCTTGGCTGTACACTGGATTCTACCCAAGGAGCTTTAAAAAAAAGAAAGAAAAAAAAAATACAGGTGCCTGAGCCCCATCCCAGAGAATCTGATTTAATGGGCCTGGGATTTTTTTTTTTTTAAACCTCCCCAGGTGATATTCCCACAGGAGAAATGGCTCCCATTAATGCGTTGCCATATTGGGAACTGCCTGATGGGCACACGAACACTTCTCTAACGAGGGCCATGTTACAAGCATGGCTAAGCACAGGGACTCTGGAGTCAGATGCCTGGGTTCCAGTCTCAGCTCTGGGATCCCAGGCAAGCTCTGTGTTATCTAAATCCTCAGGTTCCTAATCTGATGGGAATAATCACGATGATACCTACAAAAGTGTTAAGTCAGATAATGTAACATGCTTATTATTAGCACAACGCCTGGCACATAGAAAGTACTCAAAACATTCAGTTGTTTTTGTTAATATTTATGTTGAGATTGTGTCAACATTTTTTTCTAATATGCTATTTTTCCCATAGAACCACCCAAGTTGAATTTAATTTCTTCCACCCGCTATTTATTTTTTGTCTATGCATTGCTTAATGAAGGGAAATTATAGACTGTTATTTTTAAATTTTATTAAAAAGCTTCATGATTGTAGTGATTACATTTAGGAGGACTTGGTGCTATAGTGAAAACTGGCAAGGATTACTTTTCTAAACATTTAGCTGAGTTTTAATTTGCTTAGTAATAAAGGCGCCCCAGGTGGCTGTGTCGGAAACCCACAGATTCCATTTCATAAGGGCGGAGTGTGGACCACATGTTCTCTAGAATCTCACTCTGGCAGCAACCTGGCCAATGGTGGTTCAGTTATATCCTTTACTTTTTCTCAAGACTGTTTATGCAGCACCTCCACAGTATTTATGCCATGTAATTATTGTTTTTAAGTGTTTTTAAAAATAAACAAAAACCCCGTAATCTGCCCCTTATGCCTGTCATTCAGCCTGGCAGGTCCATAGTGGGTTAGCCCTACCTTTCTGATTCGATGCCTGCCTCCACCACAAAATGATTATCCAGAGGTAAAAACTTGTGCTAAAAACACCATTAATAGTTTTTAATGATGTTAGCGTACTTGCTTACAAGCAGGGACATTGGTCATCTTCGTGTTGTTATTTATGCAGCATTAACCTTTTTCTCCAGATCATTGAGACTGAAAATATGATGGACCGAATTGTGACTGGCTTGTCTGAGTCTAGTGTCAAGGTGCGATTAGCTGCTGTCAGGTATGAGCTTTAAATGGTCTGAATAAAAATCCTTTGCTGTGTGTTTAACCTTTTCCTTCCCGGACCTTCACCAAGTAAGCCCAGAATCCAGATGTAACTCAAAAGTATGCCCAGGTGAATTTTTAAACAGAGAAGCTAGCCTGAAAAGCCCGTGAAAGGTTCTGACTTAGTTGAATTAACAATGTCTGTAGATATACTTGAAGTATATATTAGTAATTGTGAAATGCCAGCGTGTTTGAAAAGTAAAAGTTTCAGCTTCTTCAGGAGCTAATTTTGATTATTCTTTCTAGATGTTTGCACAGTTTATCTAGATCTGTGCAGCAGCTTCGAACCAGTTTCCAAGATCACGCCGTGTGGAAACCTTTAATGAAGGTAAGAAAAGAAACGGGGAGCAGGTTACACCCATCCCCACAGAGCCTTTAGTGAGCTGACGTAGATGACAGCGCAAGGAGCATGTGTGATTTTTGTGTAGAGAGGGCATTTTGAACAATTATCTCCTCAAATCTCATGTTCTAAGCATCTTTAGATCTGCTGTTCCCTGTTCCTGAGGTCAGCATCTCATGTGTGACAGGGAAGTATGTGCCTTGGTTTTCTTTTTTTAAATAAAACTTGACTCATCTGACCTCCCTATGTGATTAGCATTACATTTTAGGCTTATATTCAGAGTTGTCTTTGTAATTTTTAGTTATAAAAGGAAAGGAATCAGCCATTTACAGATATAACCTGTTCTTAGTCTTCTGGCACTCCCTGGATATTTTTTTAGCACAACTGTCACCTGTTGCTTCTCTACTCCAAAATAACTTCTTTGATCTAAGGTCCTTCCTTGAGGGCAAAAAAAAAAGTTGCTCAGGTTAATTAAATCTTAATTGAGACTTACAGCGTGCATCAAGTTGCTGCTAAAAATATTCCTGATATATTACAGAACCGTAGGTCAACTTGACCTGTTTTGTTTACATTTTTTGTTTTGTTTTTAGTACCTACTAATGAAAGCCTCTGGCTACCAAAATTTGTATACTCTAGAGCTCCTGCCCTCAGCTCAAAGCTTGAGGTTACAGTAGGGGCATCAGTGTGAAATAGTCAGGGGAAGCTTCAGGCTGGATGAATATGGAGTAGGCTTTGGAGACAAAAGGAAGGCAGGAGGATTTTCCAGAGAGAGAAGTGGCATTAACAGAGACACTACATATGGTATGTGCAGGAACCATGAAGAATGCCCTCATGACTAATGGAGGGGTGGGCTATGAGCACCAGGGGAAGAGTTCGACCAATGCTCTCCGGTTAAGTGGTTTTCCTGTTGCCATTCTTTCTTGTCCTTAGGTTGTACCCTTTTCATAGCAGCTTAATCTTGATTTGTTGATTCTGTCCATTCAAGATTTTTTTTAAGCATTCCCTGTTTCCTAGAATAACTTCCATATTTTTCCTCTGGAATAATTTTCTCTGATTGCTTAGCCAAGAGCCCAGCCTCTATCGTATGAATCAGAAATGGAATAACGTGCTTTCTAACTAGTTCTACCTGGGAAAACGTTTGGTGTGCAACCTAGAAGGATTTTGTGGGCTTGGGTACATGTGGCGAAATTACTATCAAACTGCTACTGTTGCACATTTAAAGTATAGTATTAAAAGCTTGGAAGTAAGTCAGTAATTTATTTCAAATATTCCAGTTCCTCTTAGTTCAAAGATGGTTGCATGTCTTTTGATTCCCCTCCCCCCTTTTGCTTTTCCATGTTTTTGACTGTTGGTTAGCAAACCACAGAGTAGCCATTTGATTTTAATTACAAATTTTATTTGTGTTTATTTTTTGTTATTACTTTGGTGCAATTCTATTTGGTCAGCGTTAAATGTTAACTCCTGATTGCACGTGTTATATCTTACACTGCACTGAGTAAATGCTTTTAAAAATTTCATAGAGTCTCTTCTGTTTTAGTTTATCCTTAAATGTTATCTAATTTGAAAATAATCTCTATAAAACAATAAAGATAGTTAAAAAGTGAATCATATTAAGCAAAGCAACTTTTTAAAGCCTTGGTAGGTGCTCGCTTATTTCAACCAGTGATTCTTAGTAGTGTAATTTTGGAAAAATGATTATTTCTCTTATTTCACAAACATTCATGGAGTACCCAGTTTGTGAAATGCCATGTGGTCGATATAGGTCAGGATACATTAGACCGTAGATATATAGACTATTCCTTCAGAAGCTTAAGTCTGGTAATGGAAAAAGAGATGGGCATGGCTACTCATAGAATTTGAATAGTGAGGACAGTAATAAGGGTCCTAGGATGTCACCAACAATGGAAGTGGCTGCCCAGAGGAGGACAGAATGACTTCTGACTGGAAGGGCTCTAGGGGGGCTTCTTGAATGGAATGGTCTTAAAGCCGAGTACTGAGGTGCACCAGAGATGCAGGAAGGTGATCAGGGTCTTGGAGGGGATTGTGGCAGACGCAGAGATCAGCATGCATAATATATAAGATTTGAGCTTCAACAATTCACAGGAGAATTAATACACAATATGGTAGAAGAACTGCCACTATTTTGTAATTCTTGCTTATGCTTAACTTGGGAACTTCAGACTTGCTTTAGCTGAAGAAAGCAGATAATAAATTTAACTCTAAATTTTTTTGTGATTCTCCATTTCAGGTTTTCACAGCTAGAGCTGCTAGGACTCCTTTTGGGATCATAAGCCTGATCCTGCTCTGATCTCAAATGCAAATGATTTAAATGGAGTGGTTTTTGCATACAAGTGGTAGTGTTTATGAAGCCATCTCCCTTAGAATCTAGAAAAAATGGGTTCTGATAATAGTTAAGGGTGACTAACATTTGTCATCATGCTCTGTTGATGCCGTGAGGGTGCATGGCATTTAGTTTCCTGTATATTAATACCTACCATAGGCCTGATACTGTGCCTGATAAGAACAACAGTATGGCAATAAATTACCTTTTTGAAAACCTTACTTATATAGTCATTACTGTGTGCCAGTTACTGTTCCAAAATCTTTTCATTTATTAATTCTCACAACCCCATGAAACAGGTACTGTTATTATCCCCTTTTTACAGCCGAGGAATTCATATACGTATTTAGTGGTTGAGCTGAAATTTGCAGTCACGCAGTCTCTGTTCTTAGCTTTTATGCCATACTGCTTCCCTTATTATTCACATCACATTTATCCTAAATAGTCCTGTCAAGGAAGTGTTGTTTTCCTTAATTCCTCAATTTGCAGGCTTAGAGAAGTTGAGAAATGTACTCAAGTGCACACATCTAGTAAGTGGAGGATTGAGGGTTGGAACCAGGGCTGTGTGATTGCGGTCTCGAGAACCAGTTCCCCACATTACCCTGCTTGTGGAGTGGCTTGATCCATCCATGCCCCTTGTCAAACAGGTCCTTCTAGGGACACGTTAGGAAGTCCTGGGCCCTAGGTGGTTTCATAATTGGCCTGATACGATGAAGTAGAATAAGCTAAACTGCCCCAAAGCAGCCCCATGATCTTCAGACTTTACATAGAACACCCCCCACCCCCTGACTCGTCTGTCTCCTTTTCCGTGCAGCAACCCCATCCTGGCCGTGGGGCTGTAGCTCCTCCAGCAAGGGCCTTAGTCATAATTATAGCTCTAAATAAAGGCCGACCTGATAGCAAGTGGAGCTTTCCTAACCATCTCTCCCATATGAGAAATCAGGTTGAAAGATAAATTTTTTCTCTCACTTATTCTTATGATCCCAACTTCATGTTTACAAACCATTAACAGTATCCCTTTTTTTAATTCCATAGGTTTTACAAAATGCACCAGATGAAATTCTAGTAGTAGCATCTTCCATGCTATGTAACCTTCTTCTTGAATTTTCTCCAAGCAAAGAGGTTTGTATTGATTTTCTCTCCCTGGACATTGCTTGGTATTACCAAGCAATTATTAGTCAAATAATTTTCACAGTAGTTGACATTGAAATTTGAAGTTTGGTTTTAAAAACTACTTGTGGTTTGTTTAAAGATGGGTGGCAGCAAAATAAATTATTTCAGATATGGTTATCATAATTTCCTATTATCCCTTTTATTCTACCTGGCATATTCAGATTATTTAAAAGATATTACAAGTTACAGTCACTCTAAGTGGCCTGCAACTGCGAATGTAAGAAATAATTACACAAATAATAGACTATTTTCAAGCTATATTTACGAAAGAATAAATTAAGACTGTTTTGTAAACCAGGATTATACGTAAGTCATTTCAAGGATATAACTGCTGGCAACAGAAAATAATCTTTTTAATGTTTAGTGTTAATGGTAGTTGTTTGGGGAAGGATTAAATGTGGAGATATCTTCCCCTTTAACACATTGTATAAATTACTTGAGCATGTATTATTTTTATAAGGAAAATTACAGTAAACTTTAATAAAGGAAGGAGGAAACCTTATACAAATAATTTGTCCTGGTAACATATCTCTGGTCTGCCCAATCATGAACTGAGGTTTAGACACTGTCCTTTATTGTGCATTTAGCAGTCCCATTTTTGGTAAATTTCATTTCTGCATTATAATCCCTGCAGGCTTTTGACTATTATTGGTAATTAGGAAGGCGTTAGGAACAAGGTGGAGGTTCAGAGACAGTTAGCTGTTCAACAAGCAAAAATCTTGGAACAAAAGGGGAGAGAGGGATTTGGAGGGAAGGCAAAGGTGAGATAAAATGCGAGAGCTTCCACCTGTTCTTCTCTGCCCTGGTGGTAGTAATCTTGATCTGATGACAATCTGTTTGCAGGCAGTGTAACACCATTAATCATCCTACATAGCTGTTATGTTGCCTCAGATCTACCTTCAAAATATTTAGGGTCTAGTTATGAAGTCAGGTAGATGAGCTCAGGCATAGGATCATTAATGCAATTAGTTTTCCATATTAAAAATAAACTGTACTATAGTTAATAAAACTGTGTTGTGTATTTGAAAGTTGCTAAGAGTAGCTCTTTACAGTTCTCATCGCAAGGGACAAAAATTGGAAGTATGTGTGATGATGGATGTTAACCAGACTTATTGTGGTGATCATTTTGCAATAAATACATATATTGAATAATGTTTTACATCTGAAACTCATAATGTTATATGTCAAGTATATTTCAATAAAAATAAATAAATAATCAACTGGATCTTGAGCTGGAAGGGGAGGAAAGCCTATATTATTGGGCCAGTTGACAAAATTGGAATATGGATTATCAATTCAATCAAAATACTGTTTTAGTATGAATTCTCTGAATTTAGTAACTCTTCTGAGATTATATAATAGACATCCTTTTTCTTAGGAAATACACATTGAAGTCTTAAGGGGAAAAGGGCATGACGTATGCACTCTACTTTTAAATAGTTCAGAAAAGATAAATAATGTGGCTATGGGTGTATAGAACAAGAGATAATGATAAAGTAAATATGACAAATGTTAAAAATTGGTTAATTTGGGAAGAGAATATGTGGAAGCTCCCTATATTCACCTTTCTACTTTATAAGTTCGAACTTATTTCAAAATAAAAAATAAAATACCACATTTTTTACAAGTGGAAGGATGTCGAAGAATTTCCTTCAAAAATGTCATCGTGAAAGGCACTGTCCAATTGCTAGGTATTTAAGTCTGAAATGCTTAAGACATTTCTAGGATCCCCTTCACAGATGGCCTTTTAAGTATTTGTGGTGATGGTAAATCAGTCCTCTAACATTTTAATTTTTTAGAAATTATCAAAACCCATTTTCAGCTGAGTATCATAAATTAAGTGGTCAGGCGAACGCGTGCTATTCTAGGTGTAAGACGTGGTATGACTATAGAAGTACAAGCCTGCTTGACTTGTATGATTGAGAAGTAGTCTTGAAAGTAATTCTAAAAGATGAATTCTGCAGCATATTTGGAATAAGGTTGACTATTTGGAAGGGGGATAGTTAGGGTCTTACGTTCCAATCTAAATCAGACTATTGCTTCATAGTCACAGCTTGTAAACAGCACATGAGATACATGATACACAAAGCAGGAGAGATGGAGTCTCAGAGGATGGTGAGAATCAGAGCGTGGAACTAGATAATGGAATCATAAGGAGTATGTTCAAAATATAGACGATTAGGATAGCTCATGAGTCTTTCAGGACTACAGGGAAAAAGAAAATCACAGGGATTATTTATATTTCGGATTGGAGAGAGAATAATTGTCCTTGCCCTTCTCAAGGTGATTTTTATGGCTCCCACACTCCCTGCTTTGTGAAAGCTACTTGGAATTGGGAAAGAAGTCATAGGCAGAGTGTCAGGGTGTGTACACATTCGTTTACAAACCTGACTTAAAGCTGTGTTTTTTGTTGTTGTTTTTCTTTTCCAATGACAGCCGATTTTAGAATCAGGAGCTGTAGAACTACTTTGTGGATTAACCCAAAGTGAAAATCCTGCTTTACGAGTGAATGGAATTTGGGCTCTGATGGTATGTTTCTCTCTTTTTATGTATGTCACCATTTATAAAGAGAATAGAGCTATTTTCAAAATTCAAACTAAAGAATGTGTTATTTGAATTTTCTTTTTGGCAAAATCTTGCTATTTTAGCCCAGTTTTCTAATGGCGTAGAACTTAGAAGACTCCATATGCAGCTTTCAGATTTGAATATAAGCAAGTTGCATGGCTTACTGTGTGCCTCCCTTCTCCTATTTATTACGAAGAAACGTGGACAGATGTTGAAACTTGACTTACCTAATTTTGGGAAAACAAATTTTCCCAAATTTTGACATCACGAACATATTGATATCTGTACAGAGCCCCCTACTTTACAAAGCACTGTGTGTCTCCTTTGCTCTTATAACAACTTGGTGAAATAAGCTAGGGAGTGTTCATATTTTGCAGATGAATAAGGCACAGAGTGGTTAATAACTTGCCCATGGTGGTACATAAAAGCTTAATAATTTCTTAAGTTTCTAGTAAATAATTTATAATAATCTAAATGTTAAAACTTCATAACTGTGAAGCCAGAGAACCATTTTTCCTTAAGAGATATTAAAAATAAAATTAATTGAAATTGAAAATAGAGTAATCCTACATGGATTTTTAAAAACATAATTATAGTAACAATTGAATTACTATGTACCAGACACTAAGCTAGGTGTTTTATACTTGTTATCTCTAATTCTTATTTTAAGTTACACGAGTATATACCCACCTTGCAAGTGGGAAACTGGGAATCAGGGAGGGTAAATGTCCAAGGCCCCACAGCTAATCAGTGATGGAAGTGGGTTTGAACCTGTCCCAAGCCCCTATTGTTAACCCTGTTCCAGGTTATATCTGCTGTCTTTTCACACAAACTTTGGGATAGACATAATGATCTTCTAAAAGTCACTGAATCCAGCTTCACAGTTGTTTTTTCTCCTTAACTTTGCACCAACTTTTAGCACCTTTCTTTCTTGAAAGTCTTCCCCAGGACTTAATTATTTTTTAATCTTTATTAAATTTATTGGGGTGACATTTGTTAGTAAAATTAAATGCTTCAAGAGTATAATTCTATAATACATCAGCTACATATTGCATTGTGTATTCACCACCCAGAGTCAGTTCTCCTTCCATCACCATATATTTGACCCCCTTTACCCTCTTCTACCACCCTCCCCTCCCCCCTTACCCTCTGGTAACTAAACTGTTAGCTGTGTCCATGATTTTTTGTTTGATTGTTTGTCATTCTTTTGTTGTTTTCAGTTTTATATCCCACATATGAGTGAAGTCATATGGTTCTTGACTTTCTGTCTGACTTTATTTTGCGTAGCATGATAATCTCAAGATCCATCCATGTTGTTGCAAAAATATACAGTGAAGAAAAGACAGCCTCTTCAATAAATGGTGCTGGGAAAATTGGAAAGCCATGTGCAAAAGAATGAAACTAGATTGCTATCAACCATATACCAAAATTAACTCAAAATGGATTAATTCCTTTTTTACCTCACTTTCTGCCTAGCCTCCTTCTCAACAGCCTGCTCAGGGGACATTCCCCCAAGTTTCAATTCCTGATTTCCGAGTCCCTTTACACTTAAGTTTCAGGGATTTCATTGACTCTCATGGTTTCAATTCCCACTAACAGAAGAGGTTGCTTTGAAATACACATATCCAGACGTAACTGTCCCCTATCTCCCAATTTTATCACTTAAACAACCTATGGGACTTTATTTGAGGGCCCCCTAACATGTAAAATTTTAGTGTTGACAATTGAACTTATCATTCCACTCTTCAAATCCATATTAATGTCTTACGCTAATCAATCTCCATATTATCAGCTGTTATGTTCTCTATCCACAAAGTATAAAACCTTGTAATCATGTCTCTTGACATTCAGCCCAATACTGTTTTTGCTCTTCCATGCCACCTTTCATCATTAAGTGACTTGATCTTTCATGTCTTAGCTCCTTAATTAAAAATAAGTTCCTGGGGGGCTGGCCGAGTGGCGCTTTGGTTAACAGTTGGCTTGGCAACAAGTGGCAGAATGGCTCAGCAAAAAAAAAAAAAAAAGAAGTTGGCTTGGGACACCAGCTCTGAGCAGCGGGACCCCATTTCAGATCCCACATTAGGGCCAGTGACGCTGTGTCCTCTACAGCTAAGATGGTGAACAACAGCTCAACCTGAAGCTGGACTGGAGCTGGAGATGGCGTAGGCTGCAGTGGAACTGCAGTGGGTTCCTGTAAGCTACCGTGAGCGGCCGGCAGCCGGGTGAGCTGCCAAGAGCTGCCATGAGCAGCCGTCCAGTGACCAGCGAACGATCTGCCTCACCCAGGAAGAGTGCAGTGATAATACCAACATGGGCCAGTGAAGCGACGTCCTCCACAGCTAGACTGAAGAGCAAAAAGGACAGCAGCTTCTCTGTTCCCTCTCCCCGATTCCCCAATGCTGTTCCCCTCCCCCAATTCCCCAATTTAAAAAAAAATCTTTAAAAATAAAATAAGTTCCTGGAGGGCAATAGCCACATATTTCAATGAGTCTCTAATTTATAAGAGCTTTTTGTACCGAAAGTTGATTTGTGAGTTATTTCGAATTTGCCTTTTTTTTTTTCTTTCTTCATACCTATTATTATAACTCCAGGTTAGACTAAAATAATAATGTGTCCATAAAGCAGAAAAATAGCTACTGGCCATTTGGGGTTGATAGTGGGGTTGCTTGGAAATACCTCCTACCCGTCTAGAGAGCTTCTTGAATTTCATGGCCTAGCCATATCTTCAGCTAGCATTGTATTGTGAACACAATAGGTGTTTCATACCAGTAAAGTTAACAAATGTACTACTTATTTTCACCCATAATAAGTGAGTACTTTTAAGTAATTCTCAAAATGCATGGCACAGTATAGTTGTTTATAGTCATTTTGTCATTAAAGTACAGAGAAGACAACTTGATAACCACAAGGATATTCTCAAAAGTAATAGTGGATTTTGTATTTATTTGATAAATTTTAAGACACTCAAATGCCTGTGTCAAGAAGTGGTCATGTTCCTCATACAAGAGTGACAGTTATATATCTCTTGACAGAATTATAGATGATTAACAGGAATCAAAAATAATGTGACCTATATTTAAGGATTTTCTGCAGATTCTGTTAGTACTCTGAAAATTATAAATTACTATTAAAATATAATTAGGCAAATATAGACATGATTCTTGAAATTTCTTTAATCCTTTCAGAATATGGCATTTCAGGCTGAACAAAAAATAAAAGCAGATATTTTAAGAAGCTTGAGTACTGAACAGCTATTCCGGTTGTTATCAGATTCAGATTTGAATGTGCTGATGAAGACATTGGGACTTCTTAGAAATCTCCTCTCTACTCGGCCTGTAAGTAAAATCACCCAGGTTTCCAGATTAGCTACCCTTGCATATACATTGTAAAGCATTGCCCTGCCTCTCTGCTCCTGTCAACCTCTGCCCACAAGTGTGATTCAAAAACTCCTTCCTAGAAAAGCAAGGAGTTGATGTCCAGACCTGTCCCCTTCATAGGTATTCTGTGAGCTGCTTCACCATGTAGCCACCTGGTCCTCCATTCCTACACTGCCTGTCCCATCTCCCCCTCTTTCCTCCTTGCTGGATATGAGCCTGTCCTGATTTCTTTATTGTTACCTGGTTTGCTGGCCAGGGTGGGTTTTCTTATCTGCCTAAATCACTTGTCTCTGGGGCCTCTGCGTCTTTCACTTTAGAGACTCTTTCTCAGTGCCATTCATAGATACACACACACACACACCAACACACACCCTCCAGCACACATTTACAGGATTTGACCTCTGAAGAGGTCAGTGTGGAGAACAGTGGGTGTCAGAGCACGAAAGGCTGAGCCTTACTGTGGGGTCCCTCTCATAATGTTCCCTGAGCAACATTGTCAGTGGCCTTCATGTAGATGAAGAAACATGGGTGGTCCCTTTTCTGTGCTTCACTTGTGGTTGTTTTTTATTCGATTTATTTAAACTAAGAAAAAAACAAAAAACTCCAGAACAGTTCACCCATTTCTCCTATTCCCCACCTTCCTGCCTCTGGCAACCACCAAACTTTCTCTGTATTTATGAGCTTAATTTTTTTATTTATATAAAATATTTTTTATATATTATTTATATATAATATCACCTGATTTTTGAGTCTTTGTACATTTGTGCCCCAAAGATAGCAAATATACCTGTACCATACTTTCCATGTCTCTGGCTTCCCCTATCTCCTTCACCCAGTTTTAAGTGCCTCCTTTTTCTTTAATAGCTTTGGGCTTGAGGATCCCAAGTGATTGTAATTCTATATTCTATCTGGCCATGCCTATGTTCTCTTCACTTTTAAGTAATCAAAAAAAAAAATTTTTTTTTTGAAGGCAAAATGCAACTTCAAAATATAATAAACACTGTTCTTCAGCATCTAGTTCTATATGCTGTGGTGTTCACTTTGAAGCAGTTGTGTATTTAGAAGCCTTCTGTTCTTGCCTATGGTTTTTTCTTTGTTCCCCAGATAATAATTGCAGGTTTCCCGTTCTTTTACAGCATATAGATAAAATCATGAGTACGCATGGAAAGCAGATTATGCAAGCCGTCACTCTCATTCTGGAAGGGGAGCATAACATTGAGGTCAAAGAACAGGTATGTGTTCCCCTTTTTTGAGGAATACCTTCTGATTGTACCAAAAAAGATGGTCCACCACCCCTGACACGCTTCAAGAATTCTTCCTCCTGGAATAGGAAGAAACATGAGTTGAGTTTTTTATCCTCTGTGT
This sequence comes from Hipposideros armiger, assembly GCF_001890085.2. Taxonomy (NCBI): domain Eukaryota; kingdom Metazoa; phylum Chordata; class Mammalia; order Chiroptera; family Hipposideridae; genus Hipposideros; species Hipposideros armiger. The sequence goes on along the minus strand of NW_017731760.1, from coordinate 1,514,113 downwards.
CATACATTGTACACACTGTTCTTGTCTCTACAGGGACAGCCCCCTTTGATCATTCTAGAGTGAATCCTTTGCCAGGCCCTCTCTCCCACCACGCTGTGACCTCGAGTTCCTGCAACTCCCTGATGAGCTAATCCCTTATGCTGGAGACAGTTTTTGTTTCTTTACTTTTATGCATCTCTGTTCTTTATTCCCATCCCATACCCCAACTCCTTGTTGAGTATCAGTAGGGCAAGTTTAGGGTAGACATAAAAATACAGAAGCAGTGCATTCATCAGAGGGCAGTTTGGGAAGTACTTTTCTTTATATCCTGGGATTTATTGTAGGATTTTTAATATAGTATATATTTTATTTTGTTATTTTAAAAAAGGTCACCTACAAACTTAAAATTTTAACACAAGATCTGAAGTAAAGATAATGTTCAATTTTCTGGAATAGCTGTTGGCTACATGGGTGCGTTCACTTTCAAAATTCATTGAGCTATATATACACTTACATGTATGGAAGAAACCTGCCCAAGGTCATCAGTGGAGAGTTGGACCCAGAGAGTCTAATTACAGGGCTCATGTGCCTCATCCTCTGTGTTCCTGGGTTAGAGTCGTTCAGCTGACTTCACAAGAATAGTTCAGGAAGTAAGGGCAGCAGGACTTAGGAGCTGTGATTGAATATGTGAGCAAAAACAGGTGATAGATTGTTTGACACAGTGATTTTAAGATGGATATTTTACATGATTTAAAATTCAACAATAAACTATGTTTTTTGATTAACAAAAATGGAACACAGAAAAAAGTATAATCTCATAAGCATCACTGAGGCTAGGCTGAATGAGATTCAGTACTAGGACAATGAAGGAGACACATTGTTCAAAAGAAACTGTTCTACCTGGAGAGCATAGGAATGACTTCTGTCTATAAAGATAGCTCACCTATGTAGAATTCCACTAACTTGAAAAGTGAGGCAAGATTTGGATGAGGGCAAAAGAAAAGGCCAAAACAATAATGTGTTTTGGCAGAACCCAAATGATACTCTCATACAGGTTTTGGTGATGGTCCAAAAGTAGGCAACTACGGGAGGCTTTGTGTGGTTGTAAGCTGGGAGTTTAATTCTTCTCAAAAGCATCTGATAAATTCTGTTTTCTTTCTTTTTTTTTTTTTTTAAGATTTTATTGGGGAATTGGAGGAGGGGAACAGTGCTGGGGAATCGGGGAAAGGGAACAGACAAGTTGCTGTCTTTTTGTTCTTCATTCTAATTGTGGAGGATGTCACCTCACTGGCCCATGTTGGTATCATCATTGCGCTCTTCCTGGGTGAGGCAGATCGGTCACCGGCCTCTGGACGGCCACACACGGTAGCTCATGGCAGCCCACTGCAGCCTACGCCGTCTCCGGCGACTCAAGGCAGCCCATCTCCAGGTCGAGCTGTTGTTCACCATTTTAGCTGTAGAGGACAGTGTCACTGGCCCTCATGTGGGATCCGAACTGGGGCCTTGCTGCTCAGAGCCGGCGTCCCAAGCCAGCTCTTAACCAACACGCCACTCGGCCAGCCCTCTGTTTTCTTTTTTATTGAGGTATATTGACATACAGTAAGCTGCTTATAAATAAAGTACAGAATGTGATAAGGTGACATATGTATGTATCTGTGAAATGATCACCGCAGTCAAGATGGTGAACATATCTATCACTGCCCTTAGATTGGGAACAAGACAAATATGTCTGTTCTTACCACTCCTATTCAACATCGTACAGGAATTCCTACCAAGTACAATATGTCAAGAGAAAGAAAGAAAAGGCATACAGATTGGAAAGAAGTAAAACTATTCCCAGATGAAATGAATGTCTGTAGAAAATGCCATGTACTCATCAAAAAAGCTATAACTAATCAATGAGTTAAACAGCATCACATGATAGAAAAATCAGTTGTGTTTTATATATTAGCAGTGAACAAGTTGAAATTGAAATTTAAAAAACTACCATTTATAGTAGCTCAGAAAAAATGAAATACTTATATAGAAATCTCACAAAAATTATCAGTGTTTTGTAGTTTTTTGTATACAGAGGTTCAAGGTCAGTATATGAAAAATTACAAAACACTGATAATGAAAAACCTAAGACCTAAGTAAATGGCAAAATATACCATGTTAAAATGTCAATTCTCCCCAAGTTTATAGATTTAATACAATCCCAGTCAAAACCCCAACATGATTGTTGGTAAATATGAATATAGGTGTAAATATCTGAAACCTCTGTCTTTACAGATTCCAAAATCTGTTGGAAAGGCAGAGGAACTAGAATAGCCAAAACCCTTTTGAAAAACGAAAGAAAAGAACAACATTGGAGGATTCACAGTACCTGATTTCAAGACTTACTATAAAAGCACAGTGTGCTGTTAGCAAAAAGGATAGTACATGGAGATCAGCAGAACAGAATAGAGTCCAAAAATAGACCCACACAAATATGGCCAGTTGACTCTTGACAAAGGTGCAGAGGCAGTTCAATGGAGAAAGAATGGTCTGTTCAACAAATGGTTCTATAACAACTGAAAAAAAATTAACTTTGAACTCTGTCTTACACCTTAGACAAAAATTAACTCAAAATGAATCATAGACCTAATGTAAAAGGTAAAACTGTAAACTTTTAGAAAGAAATGCAGGAGAAAATCTTTGAGTTTTAGATTAGGCAAAGAGTTCTTAGACATTAAAAGCATCACCTAGCAAAGAAAGATAAATAGGACTTCATCAAAATTTAAAGCTTCTGCTCTGTGAAAGGCACTGTTAAGAGAATGAAATGATAAACCATTCAAGGGAGGGAAATATTTGCACGTCAGATACCTGACAGATGACTTGTGTCCCAAATATATAAACAACTCTTCAAAACTCAACAATAAGAAAACAAACAACCAAATTAAAAACTGAGCAAAAGATATGAACAGATACTCCCCCAAAAATATCACTACACATCTCTTAGAATGTCTACACAATTTTAAAAACAGACAACACAAAGTGCTAGCAAGGATCCAGAGCAAAAACAGTCGACTATTAATTCCTTCCCAGACTAATTACCCCAGTTAATTCCACCTGTCATGCTCATGTTTGTCCCTTTATAGGCTCTTTCCCAGAGACTAATCAAAAAGAGTGTATATCCACTATGATTAATTTTCTTAAGCATAATGATGGTATTATAGTGTGTAGGACAATGTCATTATTCTTAGTATATTCTAAAATACTTAGAGATGAAGAATCATGGTAATGTGCAACTTTTTTTTGAAATGGTTCAGAAAAAAAGACGTAAAGAAAAAATAAATACTCCTATATACATACACATACATGTTTGCACAGACCCTCACTCTCTAGAGCAAATTGGTACAACGTGTATGGATGCTGAATCTAGGTCTATGGATAGGTGTTCATTGCACTATTTGTGCTTTAACTTTTTTCAGAATTTAGTGACTTTTAATAATAAAAAGTTAGGGAAGAAAATAGGCCGAACCTGTTTATCACCCTTGCTGCCCCCTCATTCCTGAGAAATTGAAGGGTGTTGTGCCTGCCAAGACTTCTGACAAGCTCACCATGTGCCAGATCACTGCGAAATCTCACATCTCCCCCTGATCATCTCTCTCCCACTTCCAGGGCATGTCAAGGTCTCCTCATCATGGTTTAAGTGCCCTGGAATAGTTACCAGTACCTGCTCAGGCCTTGGAGTATAAATTGCATTTTCCGTGTCTCCTGTATCCCTGAGGCAGCCTTTCTTGGTTCAAACCTCAGGGCTCACTCCCTAATAGTTTAGTTACTGCTGTGTGTTAATCTGGGAAAAATAAGACCACTCACCCTTTGAGATATCTGAGGTTTGGGCCATAGAAAGAGAACAAGTCTCCTCAATTAGCTATCACCCACAAGCTTAATTAGCTTAAATGTAGCAAAGAGAAAGATTAAAGTTGGAGAAAATTATTTGAATTTAGACCCCATCCCCACCTCTGATCACTTCCTTTGCATGGTTCCTGACTGTGCTCCTGGACTCAGTGTCAGTCCCTCCAAGAAGTACTCTTTGACACAGTATCAAGCAAGTGTGCTTACTTTACTTTGTGTTTTCTTGGGTCCCTGTTTTTACCTCAGTCACATCACAGTGAAATGTAATTGTGTGATGGCTTCAAAGTTCAGGCGTGTGTCTTATTCCTGCCTTGTCCTGATGCCCTGTGCAGGACATGCATGTTATAGGTGCTTAGTAACGTTTGTTGACTTGCTAAGGCTGGCACTGGCTTGGTATCCCTACCACAGTCCTTTCACCTTTACTTTAATTCTTGCCTCCTGCTGGTCTGGCTGTGAGAGTGCAAGAGCTAACAAAAGCAGTCTCTCCCTCTGAGTTTCTTCCTCTGGTACCGATGTGATGCTTGTCCTCAAGATGTGTGTCCTGCCAGCTGGCACAGGCTCCTTCTGATCTCCACAGTAGTCCCACCTGGACTAAGCTCCTTCACACATTTTGCTTCCCTTTCTGTGCCTCTAATAGGGTTCAGAAAGTCAAGAGGTCCTAATTGCATATGGCTAATGGACAGGGTTCAGGCCTTTACCCAGGAGGTCACGTGCTTGGGCACAAGTAGCATTTGGAGGGAGAGGGAGCGGACAGGGAGTTGCAACACCTATGAAGCTTCCACCAAAGAGACACCTCTCTGAAGAAACCTGGTGGGTTAGTGACAGAAGCTTCCCTTAGAAGTAGAGTTTACAAGAAAATAGTAACAAATTATGTTTTCCCTTTGATTTATGTGATAGCATGAACTATAAGACATGCCTGCCTTTGCCCAGAGATGGCATATGCCCAGAAAGAACCCCCTGAAATATTTGGGTTCTTTTGGGTAGACTTTCCCTAGGCATGGTTACTTTTGTTGGCAGTGAGGCCACGGCGTGAGAAATAAAGGCCTTCAGAGTGGAACCTGTGAGAATCCACGCACTTCAGGGGAGAGATTGCCCAAGTTCTTGAGAGACCTTGAGCCTGGGGACAGAAGAGCTTTCCTGATCATTGGCCCTTTGTTCTTTTCCAGACACTGTGCATCCTAGCCAACATAGCAGATGGGACAACGGCAAAAGAACTCATTATGACCAATGATGACATCCTGCAGAAAATCAAGTATTACATGGTAGGCCTTTGTCCCTTTTCACTGTTCTTCTTCACTAGCTGCACATTAGAAGGCAGTGACTATAGCATTGTTAGGGCAAAACAAGCCATGCAGAGATTATCAAAAGAAGAATAGACTACTGTGAAATAGATTCAAGGAACTCTCTTCCATCCTAAAGAAAAGGAAACAACAGCAAGTCCTTGAAGCTCGTGCCATTGGCAGTATCACCACCAGCTCCACACTCCCACCCGTGTCATCTGATTGCGTGTTATTCAGTGGAGACTTGGGCCTTGGGCTTTCTCTCAGCCTCTGCAATCCTTGTCTTCCCTCTCAAGGCTTTCATCTTATGCAGATGACCCTCTGGCCTCTGGTACCTGTTCTTTCACCTGTTTGCTTTCAAACAAAATCTGCCACCTACTTCCAAACATCTCAGCCACCTACTGTCATGACAGTACCCCGGATCTTATCACCAGAAACTGCCTATTGCCAAAATCTGGATAGCAAACATCCCGCCTCTTTTTATTCTGTTGATGTCTTCTACCAAAGCCTAACCATGAGTGAGCCTGTCTTCTTTTTGCCTGCCATGCCCAAGCTAACAGTTGTAGAGAATGGCGCAGAACCAGGCTGACTGGTTTCATGTTAAATTCGTATTTACATAACCCAGATAGGCACTCAGCACAGCTTCCTCCTGTGGCTCTCCAGCAAGCTGGCGTCCCCATTCTCTACAAGAATAGGTTCTTACCTTCTCCTCATTGTTTAAACCTTACTTCTTGTCTCTCTCATCACTCTTAGTAGTGACCTCACTTTTTGTTTTATTAAGAGAGTAGAGGCCAGAATCATGCAGTGGCTCCCTGCGCTGTGAATAAAATCCATACCCCCTTATGATGGCCCGTGAAGTCCTGCATGACCTGATTCATCCTTTTCCCCAGTTCATCTCATTCCCCTCTTCCCTTTGTTCACTACACTGACCTCTTTCAGATCCTCCAAAACGTCATGTGCTTTGCTCCTCAGGACCTTAGCACATGCTGGCTGCTCTGCCCAGAACACTGTTCTCCCCACTCCTTCCCGGTGTGCCTTCTCACTGCTCAGGTCTCAGCTCACCTGACACTGCCTCGTGGACTCTTATCTGTGTGGGTTGTTTCTGTGCCTTCAGTGCACTTAGCACAATTATAGTGAGATATGTTGGTTTATTTGTGTGCCTCCTAAGTGTAAGCTCCATGAGGGCAAGGACTGTATCAGTTTTGTGCACAGTTATATACCCATCCCCTTGTATAGTGCCTGGCCCTTACTCTATGCTTAGTAAATATTTGCTGAAGGAGAGCTTGACTGCTTCAACCAGGAACCCCCTTACCTTTCCAATACCAGGACCACATAGTATCTCTCTGTCTTTTAAAAGTTTCTGTTGATTTCCCACACCCATCAAGGTATGCCTATTTCTCCTGATATTCAAAGCAGACTTCTTAAAGCATCTTCCGCGCATGCTATCTTCTTCCTCACCTCTAAATTCACCCTTTAACCCACTTTATCTGGCCTCCACCCCCAGTGCTGTACTGAAACAGTTCTGGCTAAGGCCACCAATGACCTCCATGATGTGACATTCAAAGGGCCATTTTCTTTCCTCATCTTATCTCAGTTACAGCAGACTTCAACACAGCTGAGTGTTTCCTCCGCCTAGAAACATTCTTTTCTCTTGGCATCCGTGACACCATACTTCCCTGCTTAGCCGGACCTTCTTCTGTTCTCACCTCCATGCTCCCTTGAGATCAGTGCTTCACAAGCTTCTTGAACAAGGGAATCTCCTTGTTGGCTGTTGCCTTGTCTGCTTCCTCCTGAGATTCTGATTTACCAGGTCTGGTGTATAGCCAAGGCCTCGGGCTGTTTTTTGGTTTTGTTTTGTTTTTTAAGCTGAGCCGTCCTGCCTCAGCTCAGCTCGAGCCAGGAATCGAACTGGCAACCCGTGTTGCTCAGAGCTCGCACTCTTGAGCGAGCTCTTAACCAACTGAGCCACTCGGCCAGCCCTCCTCAGGGTTTTTAAGAGTTCCTCAGGTGGCTCTTCTGTACATAGTTGAGAACCACTGGTTTAGGGGACTTTCATATACTCCCATGGCTTTTACTATGATCTCTATGCTGATAACCTCCAAATGTATACCTCCAGCCTGGACCTCTCTTTTGACCCCCAGACTTGTGTATCCTCCTGCCTACTCAGCATCTCCATCTCACTGTCGGAAGCCTTTTAACATTGATGTTTAAAAATGAATTTTAAACCTAAATGTCTTCTCTCTTGGACTTTCTGTCTCAGTATAGTGCTCTGCCATCTACCCTGTTGCTCAGATCTGTCAGTCAATCTTGATTTCTCCAGCTGTTTCACCTTAATCCAATTTATCAGCAGGTCGTGTCAGCCCTTCCTTCAAATCTGGTCTGAAATCTGTCTTTATATCACCACTGCCCCTCACCCTAGTCCGAGCCACAGCATCGCATGCCTGGCCCTCTGTAGTAGCCTCCTGCACACCTCTGCATTGTCACACTAATCCCTTCAGCCCAAGTAATCTTCTCAAAATGTCAGTCAGATCTTGTCCCTTCAATGCTTAAATCCTTCAGGGGCTTCCTATCAACTCAGAATGGAACCCAGAATCCTGGCTGTGGCCTCTGAGGGCCCCGGTTTAGCCACGCCTGCTTCTCTGGACCAGTGTCGCCCCACTTTCTTTCTCGGGGCGCATACACTGTACAGCTCCTTCCTGCCTCAGACCCTTTCAGGACATTCTTCTTCTCAGAACCCCTAGCCCTCACCTCTTGGCCCAGCTGGCACCTTCCTATTCTTTTAAGTCTCTGCTTAAATGTTGCCTCCTTCAAAGAGATCTTTTCTGTACATTCCACCTAAATTAAGTTCCCATCCCTCCACCTTCCAGTTTTCTCAATCACAGCAATTTGTTTCCCCAAAAAATATTCATTGAATTAAGAAGTACAAATCGGCAGTTACAAAAATAGTCACAGGAATGTAAAGTACAGCATGGGGAATATAGCCAATAATCATGTAATAACTGAGGGTACTAGACTTTTCGAGGAGGTCACTTCATAAGTTATCCAAATGTCCACTATGGTGTACACCTGAAACTTATATGATATGGAATGTCAGCTGTAACTGAAAAAAAATAATTTAAAAATACTCTTTGAATGAATGATGAATGAACTTATATATAGTAAATGATGATTGTTGTACTGTATATAAGGTCATTTATTCAACAAATATTTACTGATGGCCTGAAACAAGGAGCAGATGATAAGTTTTTTTTGTTTGTTTTTTTAAAGATTTTATTGGGGAATTGGGGGAGGGGAACAGCGCTGGGGACTCAGGGGAAGGGGAACAGACAAGTTGCTGTCCTTTTGTTCTTCAGTCTAGTTGTGGAGGACGTTGCTTCACTGGCCCAAGTT
>NW_017731760.1:1493774-1505444 GCF_001890085.2 Hipposideros armiger | reverse complement strand
ATGTGGGATCCGAACCGGGGCCCTCTGGCGTCCCAAGCCAGTTCTTAACCAATGTGCCACTCGGCCGGCCCAATAAGTTTTGTTTTGTTTTAATGGAGCCCAAGCCGGACACCTCTTAAAAAGTGTTGGCAGGTAGAAGGAAAAAAAAATCACCAACATAGAATTCTAATGGAGGAAGGAAACCAAATCCATTTCTCTGTCTCTGCTTAGTTGACATATAGTCCTACATGGCAAGATAAGTCTGTCCTAGCCTTTAAGAAACCGCTGAGCATGTACCACTGGTATTTCCTTGGATATGCATCATTATTTAAATGTACTAGGGACTTCTTTTTAAAACCACTAGGAAACCCATCTGTAAAGACTGTTTTACCATGGGGTCCTCTGTCATTTAGGAGAAAGCACTCTATATGGATAAATGATCCAACTTAAACAAAAATGGCTGTACTTTCAGTACATTAAGAAAAATAGGTAGAATTGTGTTTCAGATGAATAGGAGGCTCCTTAACAATAGTAGGGACAGTCAAGATAAATCAAGTAGAGACTCAGTCAAGTTATTGGAGCTGTTCCTGTAGAAATAAGAGTAATTTGAATCAGATAGTCAGTAGCTGAAGAGATAAATACCAAATGTACATCCATCCAATTTGTTGGCCACTAGTTACCTGAAAGTGACCTAGTAGAGAAGAAGCACAGCTTCAGTCAGAAGCATAGAATTGTCTCGTGCCAGTGTTTCCATGAGCATGGACTGGAGGGTAACTTACAAACTGCACCTATGCCCTAGAGGTATTTTGTGTGGCCACCCAGAGGGCGTATAAAATTGGAATGTGAATGTGTTGGCTTCACTTCCCAGTTTGCCCCATTCTCCCCCATTCTGTATTTTCTCTAGCCCAGCCCATTCATCCGTGAGTGCTAAGTTTGTGGCCCCTCAAGACATTCGATTTTGAAGCCCATGCTCCAGACTCTTAGGCTGTTGGGATTGCCTTATCATATGTCACACACACACAAAAATGATCTAAAATGAGATTACCTCTATTTTTATTTTCCTTTTCTGCATCAAATAGGGCCATTCGCATATCAAACTGCAGCTTGCCGCAATGTTTTGTATATCGAACCTCATATGGAATGAGGAGGAAGGTAAGAGATGGATGAGATTTGTTCAGAAGAAAACGATGGGAAGGAAGGCTCTCTCAGGGAAGGCAGCGGGGCCCCTGAGATCCTGGGCAGAGGCGCCACTCACTAGGCCCCAAGCACCCAGTAGAGTTGCCTTGAGGAACCATGGGGCCAGCCCGAGGCAGCTGGACAGTTAACATGGAGCCCCCACCTTGGAGGCAACACTGTAGAAGTGGCAGCCCCTGCCCTTGAGAGAGCCAAGAAGGGTAGTGAGATGTATTTGGAGAAAATGAGAGATGAGAGTGGGTGAGGGGATAGGCCTTTCACTGTGTGCAGAGAAAGCACTTATAAGGACTGCAGGCAAGTAAGCTTATTGGAGCAGCGGGTGCGTTGGTGAGAAATGAGCACTGTGGTGTGACTGGTGAAGCAGTCAGGCGTCAGGAGGCCTCTGTTGATCAGAGGCTCTCCACCTTGGCCGTGCGTTACACTCTGCTGGGGATTTTCACACCAGACCAATTACTTATAAATCAGAACCTGTAGGGGTGGGCTTCAGGCATACATGTTTTTCAAAACTCCCCAGATGATTCCAGTGTACAACTACGGTAGGGTAGCAAACAGATGCAGGAGTGCAGTGGGCCTCCGTGCTGGGTTGGCTGCATAGAAATCACTTGGAGAACTTTTTAAAATGTAGCTTTCTGGGCTCCACCCCTAGAGATTCTGGTTCCTTGGGTCTAGACAAGGTCAGTGCGCGCGTGAGTCAACGGCGGCTCTCCAGCGGGGAGGAGGGAGTCCAGGAGGAGTCCTCCGCTCAGCAACTGTGTCCAGAGCAAAGCAGGCGAAGAAACTGGATTCAGCATGCAGCCCTAGCGTCCCCGTACAGTCCGGGTGCCAGGGACACAAGGCGGCCCTCGTGGAGGTTCTTGTTGGAAGATAGACCAGAGCGGTGTGAAGCTGGAACCTGCCACAGGCTAACGAGAGGCAGCAGGCAGTGCTGGACGGTCCGTGGAGGGTGGAGGAGGACAGAAGGGGGAAGACAAAACCTGTTGGGCTAGGAAGAGCCTGGCTTGGTGTGTCCAGAAAGAAGGGATGGAGCTGGGGCCTGATGGCAGAGGATCTTGTGCCAGGCTGAAGAATCTGACCTGGACCCGGTGGTCCATGGAAAAATTAATTCAGGAGCAGAACCTGGGATGGACTGCAGGAAGGAGGTTCAGGAGGCAGAGAGACCAGTTAGAACGCGTTGGAGAATCCAAACATGAGGAGATCCAACTACACTGGGGAGAGTGGAGGACTGGGGGGGTGGATGGGTGGAAGGGGTGAAGAGTGAAGGACACAGGTAAGATGCTAGATCCTTGATTGTGTTCCAAGGAGAGTGGCTGCCTGGGACATGTGCCCAGTAACCTATTAGCTTTGATCTCTTAGGTTCACAAGAGCGCCAGGATAAATTACGAGAGATGGGCATCGTAGATATTCTACACAAGCTGAGTCAGTCACCAGATTCAAACCTTTGTGACAAGTGAGTATCAAAATAAAAGGGCCTTGCTTTGGGGTATGTTGTGTTCTTTTACGAAAGAATTTGAATTGCTTAGTAATTCACATGACCAAACCTAAAATCTTTTAGATCCTTGGATTCCCTTTCTAATTTTCTGTGAGCCAACTGTGTGACATTTGAGTAAGAGATAAACTACTTCTTATTTATAACAATTATATATAATTATTATTTATTGCTAATTAATTAGCAAATTAACAAAGACTCTCGTCTTACTCGGAATTATCGTGAGCCTGGGCCATCTTAGGGGGTACCAGGAGAGGATCCAGCGGCTACTCCCTTCCTTCCCTTAATCTTTAGAACAGAAATGCATGTGGCCTTTTGGAAAGCAGAAAGGAAGGCCAATGATGAAAACATTCAGACGCTCAAAACTTCACTGCGCACCCGCCTTGTGCCAGCCTGGCCTGGCTGCTGGGGATACAGCAGTGAGCACTGTGGAGTCCTGGTCCTCAAAGAGCTCACCATTCACTGGGAGAGGCAAGAGTCCTAATCAGAGACCTCTCTACCCTCACAACAACCAAAAGTGTTCTTAGCTGTGTACCCCCTTCTAACACAGCTTTCACTTTCCAGCTCACTTGTGTACGTAACAGCAGCAAGGAACATCAGCGTCTTCATTCTCCAGACTCTGAAGCATAGCGAAGCCTCTCATAGCTTGGCCCTGCCTTTCCTGTCCCCTGTGTTCTCCCTCAGCCCCGTGCCCACTTGTACCTGCCCTCTGCAGCACCACAGCCTCATGCATTTACACGTCCTGTTTCATCTGATTGGCCATCCCAGTCCCCTCTCCTCTGAACCCTCATTCATTCAACAGATGTTGGTTGGTTTTTTTAATACTAACCTCTACCGGATACTGTTTTAGGCACTGGCAATATAATGGTGAATAACATTGATAGCATCCTTGCCCTCATGGAACTTACACTCTAGTACAGAAGACAGGCAAAAAGCAAATGAATATATAATATGATAGCAGGTAATGAGAAGTACTATGAAGAAAACTAAAACAAGGTAAGGGAATGGAGAGCAAGAAAGTTTCTTATAGGTTAGTAAAGGCCTCTCTGAGGACGTGACATTTGATCAAAGACCTGGATGAAATGAGAGTGTTTGCCAGGCAGATGTTTAGAGGAAGAGTGTTCCAGGCAGAGGGGACGGTGAGCTCAAGGCCCCGAGGCAGTAATGAGCTTGGCATGTTCGAGGAACAGCAGGATTACCGGTGGGGCTGGAGAGAAAAAGGGAGAGCGATAGAAGTGGGAGGTGATGGGGAGCAACTGAAGAAAGGGCCTTGTAGGCCATAGTAAAGACTTTGGGGAATTTTTAGCGAAAGAGCCATTATCTGATCTGAATTTTTAGGAGATCACTCTTGCTGTGTTCAGATCATTTATACTAGGGCAAGAATGGAAACAGCGAGACCAGTTAAAGGCTGTTGCCATGTAGGTAAGAGGTGAGGGTAGTAATGGTAGAACTATTGAGAAGTGGTCAGATTCAGGATTTAATCTAAAGGTAGAGCCAACAGGATTTGCTCAGGAATTCAATGTAGGACGTTAAAGAAAGAGAGGACAGGAAAAGGCCTAGAGTTTTAGCCTGAACAACTGAGTGGTGGGGGTTGACATTTACCAAAACAGTGAAGAATACAAGAGAAATGGGTAGGGATAGGGAGAATGAGAGTTCTTATTTATTCGTGCCAACTTTGGAATGCCCATTAGATATCCAAGGGGCTTGGGAGAGTGGGGCCGAGCATATACATTTGGATGGCATAGAAAGCCATGGAGTCACCTAGGAAGAATAAGAGAGGAGAGAAAAGAAGAGGGCTAGGGACCACTCTCTAGGGTCCTCCAACGTTTAGGGGAAGATAAGAAAAGATCCAGCAAAGAAGTAGAAGGAACAGCCAATGAGGCAGGCAGGGAGCCAGGCTCATAGGTATCCTGAGAACAAGGGAAGAGAATGCCTGGACAATGGCCACTTATCCTCCAGAACTCCCAAAAGCCTTGCCTGATGACATCATCCTCCACCCTACGCCCCAGGCTATGCCAGAGACCCCTTCTGTGCCTCCATAGCACCCACAGAACATAGCACACTCTCGTAGCTGTCAGCTGGCTTGTCTGCCCCACTGAGAGGAAGAGGCACTTGTAACTGCTCCTTGAGTGAATGTCTGTGCCAGACTCTGGAGCACGGGGAACTGGCCCATAACTTCCTGAAGCTTGCCATCCATTGAAAGAAGACAAATCCCTGAATAACTACTGCTCAGATGAATGTCACTTCAAAGGCAAGTCAAGGCCAGCCACATGCTGAGGGCTGGATTTGGGCTGTACCTTGAGAACTGGGACCTCCACCTCCACAGTAGTAGTAACAGCTGCTGACGCAAATGATGGGTTCTCTGTCAGCCTCGCTCTTCTGGCCGAGAGCTTGGTTGTTCCCATGTTTGTTCAGAAATGAAAAGAATTCTGCTGCAAATTATCTCTGAGATGACCTGGACACTACAAGAGGCCTCACCAGCTTGAAATGGGATAGGTTTGAACCCTGGCCTACATTGCTTAGACCAATCTGGTGCTATTTTGCCAAATTTGTATGGCACATAAGTTTTCAACAGTTCTTAAACTCCCTTAAAAGAATCAAGGTCTGAGCTGCCCTAAGTTCTCTAAAGAAAGATGATCTTGCCTCCAAAATCATCCATCTGAAAGACTCCTTAGATAATGATAAATAGCAGAAGGAATAGGTCATGGTCTTGGAGGTCTAATACAATCAAATATAGCCAACCCTTGAGACAAAGACCCACAGGGAGTCTGAATTGGCAGTTTTAAAGAGTTAATACAGAATTTCAGTCAAGACCCTCTTGTGAACATTCCCGCCATGGCACAGTGACGCCTGTGACCTAAAGAAGACATCTCTGAGGTTCCTTCTGTCTCTAAGGCTTTGTGAGCCTTTGACGTTCAGATGAGGAGCTATTGCTGACTAGCTGTCTCCACCTCAGGCTCAGGTGGCCTCAGGTGAGGTGGATGGTCATGAAGGGCTAGCATGTAGCATCGTTAAACTTTTACTGTAAGAAAAGACTTTTAGACTCCAACTCACTCATAACTTGGAGACAGTCTATATAGAGCTTTCTGTTCTGATGAATTGGACTGTTTCCAACTATCGTCTTTCTAAGAGTCTTAGATAATTGCAAGACTATCCCTTAGTATACCACTTTTAAAACTGTAGGTCGTATGTAGTCCTTTGCTATATAGAAACTGCACTTGAGTCCAGCTATCACATGCCCGATCTACTTGGTATACTTTCATCAGCTAATACTAACTGAAAATTTTAGCCTTTTCTCCCCTAAAACCTGACTTCCTAATTCCCACAATTGCAGCATCTTTAGAAACGTTACTAAGCTTATAACAAAAATAGTAAAGGAGGCCTCCTCAGTCCCAGCTCAAAGGAAGACACTTTTACAAGGATCAGGATAGGTCAAGTCACTGCCCGTGTTACATCTTTTCTTCTTCAACTAGCTACCTTCTTTCCCAGTTACCATAACAAACCCACATCTCACATTGATCAGCATCATCAGGCATGATGAAAAGAGCAAGATGAGACTGTAACTGTCTTCCTCAGTTTTGAGACATGGGAACCAGGACAGCCTCATCCCATGAACTCTTGGCCCCTTGCACGGACCTTCTGATCACCTGAACACCTTCCGTGGCCATTTTTCCTCCTCCTTTCCCAGAACCCTAAGTATCCGCCCCGGTGTCCTGTAGCACTAGCTAAAACCTGCATGGCGATAGAATAACATAAAGAATTCCAAATCCATGACAACTATATGCCAGTGACAAAGGAAAACTGGGCTGCAGCTGATGTAAGGGCAAGGACAGCCCTTGCTAAGAGAACCACAGGACGGGGAATGTAGTCAGCATGTGCTGGAAGTGTGTGCCAGCTACATCTCTGCCCCTTAGGGTGGGTGTCCAGCTGGGCTCACCCCAGTTCCCTTTGGACCTAACTTTTTAGGCTTCCCCCACTACCATCTTTGAGCCACAGGTTGGGTTTTTTTTCCCTTTAATTATGCTTCTGAGATGATGGCTAACAGGAACTTTGTGATTTCAGGGCCAAGACGGCACTGCAGCAGTACCTGGCGTGACAGGAGCGCCCTGGGCACCTGCGAGCATCCCCATATCCTTGTTAAAGGAAGTACAGGAACTAGCCTCATTTGATTCCTTCTATTTGCACAAGTCACCTTGGACTGCAGGGAGCTGTTTTGCAAAAGCAATTTGGTAGGCTTAGATCTCAAATTCATCTTGAGAACATATTTTTGAGGTAGTAATTTCCTCAGAGGACTATTGTGTTTTGTTTTTTTGTTTGTTTGTTTTTCTGAGCTACCTGGACTCTTTATTAGAACAATCAATCATTTTTCTTTGGACCTACAATTTTTTGCCTATGCTGCAGCCACTTTGTGAGTGAGGATGAATGTATGTGCACACACAGGTGTGTGTGTGTATGTGTGTGTGTGTGTGCACGTGGGTCAGGATGAATGGATGTGTGTGGGGGGATACCTCAAGTTTTTCTTTTCTTATTTTGTGTGAAAATCTCTTTTCTACAGATTTTCCAGGGTTTAAGCATTGCTTGCTGTATAAAAAACTTTACTGAATTATATACAGTTTGAATGAAATGTTATTTTAAAAACAAAACAATTGTTAAGTGTTCCATAAAGGTTATGTTGAATTTTGGTCAGATGAATATTTGTAAGTAAAAAATATATGCATTTCTGAACCTCAACTTACATAGATTTTCTTTATAAAAAAAGAAGAAAAAGAAAAAAAAAGAAAAGAAAAAAGAAAAAGAAGAGGTTGGTGATAGTTGGCCTGAATAATAGGCACGATATATGGTGCTGTGCAAAATAGTAAGCTAGCATCTTACTGCCGTCAATATCAGCCTAATTCAATAAGCTCTCAGGCTTCCAAGTCGGATGGACAGGGCGGAATAGAGTGAGGGGACAAATTCACCATAGGTGTTTTGAGACATCAAAGGGAAATATAACTACTGATAGCAAAAACCCAGCCGTGACTCTGGCGGGCTACCTTTGGCAGTCACGGGGCACCAGGAGCCTCCCAGCTGCCCCAAATCCTGTCGTTGGTGTAGCAGTATCTGGCAGAATTTAGAACCAGTCATGGAACCTTCTGCTCAAATTAAAGTAGGTCATCACTTCCTGGAAACAAAATCCAATCACCTTGTACTTCCGGAAACAGCGTCTCTCACTGTGAAACTAAAGAACGTTCCGCAGATCCATCTGTGGAAAGAAGCAAATAACAGGATAGTTTTAAAAGCTGTTTTTTCTCTTAGTTCACTCAGCAATTCCATAGTAGTCATTCAGGACTGCTATTCAGTGTCCTTTTGTAAAATGGAATAGAAATTTTAGTAAGAGATGCGGCTAAGATCTTTTCCTGCGCGAAGTCCAACGCACTGAAGTTTGAGAGAAGGAAAGGGACTCTCCCCCAGGAGGACTGAAGATGACTTCTTTTCACAGCGAGCACTGCTTAGCCCTTCTGCAACCCTTAGCTTGGCGCCTGCTCCAACTTCTGGGTCAGCTTCAAAGTGAACTCAACAGTGGTTGCTCTTGACTGTTTGAAGGTAGAACCAGCCTTCCTTTTCCCTTTGTAAAAGGTCAGCGGTATGTGGCCCAGAAGCAAGGTCTGTGGCCCGGAAGCAAGGTCTGTGGCCCGGAAGCGAGGTCCATGGCCCAGAAGCAAGGTCTGTGGCCCGGAAGCGAGGTCTGTGGCCCGGAAGCGAGGTCCATGGCCCGGAAGCGAGGTCTGTGGCCCGGAAGCTTGCCGTGAGTGGGTGCCACTGACAGGTCCCAAGCACACCAGCCGCTCCCGGGGAGGATGCTCGGCTGCAGCCACCCCACCACCATCCTGTACCTTCCTTGGGAGATTCAAATATGTTTGATTGCAAATGAATGTTTTTAAATGTATTTAATGCAATTTTTCCTGTTCTCAACATGACCACCCAAGATTCAAACACAGAGATTTCCAAGTTGTTATTTTTTTCAGAACATCACTGATTTAAAAATCTGTCACAACAGGGATTTGGGTTTTGTGCAGCTATCAGTGTGCTTATGTGAGAAAGCCAGTTTAAAGAAAATCTAGTTTATTGGGAATAAAGCCTTATTTAGGCCCACTCCATTGACTTTTGTAGCCCTGAGAAAATATCCTTGGTTGGCATTTGTAACACAGAACACTATAGAATTGGTATTTCAAAGTACCGGGTAAATATGAAGAAACCAATTATGAATTGCTGAGACAATCTTGAACCCAGGTAGCGTTAGAAAGCTGAAGGCCCAATGAAATAACACTTTCACACTTCAACTCTGTGGGTAAATCTTGCCTGTGGCTTTAAACAGATGCTCAGAGAAAAAGTGCTTTAATTAACTCTTCTGATTTGAATGAAGGAAAATGTATTTATTAAAACAAAGCTGTTTGCTGCTTTACACAGGTGCAGTGTTCAGTCAGCAAGGAGGTGGGAGGAATGGGACCTTATCTTGTGTCTCCACCCAAGTTCTTAACTAAGCTCCTCGCTCTAATACTGCATTCTGTTTCTCCTTTTGTGCCCTGATTGTAACCGAAGACTTATGAACTAGAAAAGAATGTCCAATTTAATAAGTTGCATTTTTTTTCTTAAGCACTTTATGCAGAACAATACATGTTCTTCTGGTAGTGTTTGGATAATATGATTTTAACACATGCTAATAAAAGCCAAGAAAGATCATGGCAACTTCTATAAAGGAGTCTGTTTTCCAAATGTCTAGAACATTAGGAAACATTAGAAAATAATGTGTACTGGCTTCTGCAACCTGTGATTCTTGGTGAATGAGAAACTGGGACGTGACTTTGCATTTCAGAGGGGGTGGCCCATACCCTAGGGTCACTACAGCTTCCAGGGCATCTGCAGCAGTCTGGGGACCCCCTTCTTCTTGGCCTCCTGAAGGCAAGCAGACGCTTTCCAGGTGGCCACTCCCAGCCCCCAGCATCCCGCCTCCCAGTGTTGTTTCCACCCGCTCCGTCCTTCTCTTCCTCCTGTGTATGCCACACCACTGCCACCACCCCCTGGATGAGGGCCCAGAGTTTGGCAGATGCCCAGCTGCACAGTGCACGAGCAGCTGCTGTCCCTCTGTGATGATTTCACTCACCGCTTCCTCCTTTTCCCCGTCCCTAAAATGTAGAGAAGCACCTCCTGTCTCCGGGTCTCACCAGATATAGAGAGGAAGCCAAGGACACGCACCCCAGACCCCAGAACATGGCGGGGAGGATGGCGAGGTGGTTGGCAGGGGAGGGAATTCCCCTGCCACACAGGACACTTGGCAGTGAGGCCTGAGAAAGGAGGGAAGGAAAGGGGGACTGACCCCAGATCCTGATGGAGAGCCAGCGGAGCGCTCCCAACCTCTTGCCACCTGGGATAGGGCTGGTGGTGCCTCAGCCCTGCCCCTTCACACCGACTTTTTCTGATTGCTGGGCAAAGAGGCACATGTCAGTTCCCAGCATGAGGGGAAATTTGGTCCATGATATGGCTACAGAGAAAGCTGAGGAAACCCCCACCGCCAAAGGCCACATTATGGCCTGCCCGAGCCGCCTGCCTTTCCTCCCTCTATCTGCAGCCTCTGGCTCCTGGCCTTGTCTGCCAGGCAGTCAGCCTTCTCGCTGAGGGAGGGCCAGAGCCAGTCTTCAAGAAGCCACCTCCTTGACTTCCTGGAGCTGGGCCTGCCCGCCACCCTGTCAGGCACTCACACCCAGGAGCGAAGAGGCCTTAAGGTCCCGAACAGTGGCCGTCTGTAGCCCCTGGTTTTCTTCTGTTGGAGGAAGCCAACCCAGGGTCTCTGCCAAGGAGTCGGGTCCTCAGAGACTGGGCTGACATTGTCGCCACTGTCAGGAGCCTTATCTCCCCCTCCCACTCCCATTCCTTCTGCCATGAAACTTCTGGATTCTGAGAAAAGAAATACCCTACATGTAATGAAAGGAAGGGGTGTGTCAACGCCCCTCCCACCAGCCTGTCACCTCATGCCCCTCCTGCTTTTTCCCTCTCAGCCCTGCCACTCCGAGCTCCTTCCTGGGAAGGCTTAGAAGTCATCACACACACCAGCACATACCACCCGCCACCCGCCTCAGGCCCAGGTCCCTTACCCAGTCTTCCTCTCTGCCCTCTGCTCTCAGAGACTTTCATTGCTCCGTTTCTCATCTGATCTATCTGGTGATGGAAGATCCTTGGCTTCCCAGCTTCTGGGGAGATCAGATAGCTTGTCAGCTGGGTACACCCCCAAGTAGCTCATTCAGAGGCACACAACACCCATGGTGTAGACGACCAGGCTTAGGGCTCTAGTGCTTGTCCAAGGCATTTATCAGCTCTGAGGTGGGCACAGAGCCATTGAGCCCACTCATAAAGGGACGAGCACAACCCCATGGTGGTCCGGGGGTCAGGAACAGTGCATTCAACTGTCCTGACTTATCCTGTCAGGGAGGGCTCCATTGTTGCACACGGGTCTGTACAGATGCCGATGAACAGAACAGGCATGTGTGTTTCCATCCCGAGGTGACAGTCATGGGAAATGCAGCCACCACCCAATGTCTTAAGCTCTGGTCTCCAGCTTCACACAGCCTGACTCATCCTTCTATCGACAGTGCCAGCCCAGAGTGCCTCATGCTATCGGCTGCGGGAAGAGTAAGGCACCCGGGAAGAGCAGGCTTCTGGGAGCTACCTGCCTATTTAAAGAACTCCAAGTCAGGAGAGCAAGGTTCTCTGGAGAAAACCAGCAAATGAGCAGGAAGTCACTGACATTGGCCTTATGATGTAGGAGAACCCCACCTTTTGCTCAGCCAGAGAGGAAAGAGTATGCCTGGGCTTAGTAAATTTACAAACAAACCAAAAAGCGAGCTGGTAAGAGGGAATGGGTGTGCATGTTAATATTCATGGGGTAATAAGTTACTTTTCACTGAAAACCTGTATCCCTCAAGGGCACAACGATGGAGGGACGGCTAACTCAGGCAATTTAGTTAAAGCTGGAGGCA
>NW_017731760.1:1478874-1493589 GCF_001890085.2 Hipposideros armiger | reverse complement strand
GGTAATAAGTTACTTTTCACTGAAAACCTGTATCCCTCAAGGGCACAACGATGGAGGGACGGCTAACTCAGGCAATTTAGTTAAAGCTGGAGGCAACTTGGCTCCACTAAGAGCTCTCAGGTGTTAAACTTAGGCTTTAGTCAGAATCAGAAGCCCAAAATCCTGGGGGAAGGGAGTGTCAAGAATATCAGATGAACTCTGTTTCCAAATGTAACCCCAACCACTACTTCATGAACGTGCCCTGATTTACGGAGGACCCAGATGGAAAACCTGGCAATGTGGCAGGACTGTCCTTGCGGCTGGGTTACAGCATGAAGATTTAAAGCCTATTTATATCTACTTGCTTCCAAGCCGATATGCCTCAAAGGGTCATATCCAATCTTGTTGCATTGTGTTCAAGTTCATAGTTACCAAGTTAAGCTCTAAAATTGTTTAATCCATAAAGTAAATTTATTGTTGGGGAAACACTATCCTATGTAACTCAGTGTCCCCTAAGAGGATACCATATGACAGCAGAGTACAATAACTGATGTCCATTTATTTTGTAAAATCCCAGAGATAGGAAAAAAAAAAGTTATGTGTTCTGTATATTATTTAATAAGACAGGAAAGTATATATTTTTATTGGCCATAAAAGATAGCTAAACCAAAAACGTATTGGTGCTCAAAAGAGTAAGATCAAATTCTAGAGGTTTCCCTGTATGCAGCAGACACAAGTTCACTGACACCTCATTTCGTAACCTCGCCCCGTCACATGCTCTGGAAGGCAGCACCGCCATCTCCATCCGCGTCCTCGAGGAAGCGAACCTCCTGGGTAGGGCACATGGCTCCTTCCGCCTCGTGGCCTGTGGGACGACAGATGTTGGATAGGACTTCTGAAACAGCCCTGTCCCATGCACCACCCACAAAGAAACAGGAAAAGGGGATCTAACTAGATCACAGATGATAAAGTCAGGGGTCAGGATGGAAGGGACAGCAAAGAGAGGTCCTGATGTGTGTGTTAGGGACTAGGAATGAAAGGATTAAGGAGAATGTGTAACATCTGTTGAGCACTTAATGTGTCAGGCACCTCGCTAAGAACTTTACAACCTTTGTATCCTTTCATCTTCACAACAGCCCTATGAGGAAGATTATTACTATAGAGGTATTATTATGGGGCTATAGTGGACAGTCTGTCATCTCCATTTCACAGATGAGGCCCAAGAAAGGCAAGTAACTTCCCAGAGGCTATTCAGCTGGTGGAGCCAGGATTCAAACTCAGGATTATCTGTCTCCAGCGCCCTTGACCCCTGCCTCTGGACCCTTGCCCCTTAGCAGAAAAAGTGCTGGGCATGACACATCAAATGGGCAGAACATCAGCACCCCAATGAAGCTGCTTCGGTCATGCCCACAGGAGGCTGTGCATTTATTCCCGGGATGTGAGAATAAATGGGCTCAGACCCTTCTGGAATTGCCCCCTGTGCTCATTATCACCTGAGGTCCAAAAGTCAGCCTCATGATCTCCCAACACTCTTCCCAATAACCCTGATGAGGATTCCCCAGCCAGTTTACTCTCCTCCCCCCCAAACTCGGCCCTGGGTTATCCCTAGTTATTTCCAATCACACCCCGCCTCCCCCCAAAGGATGCAGATGTCCTATGACCCTGGGCACATAAGGAAATGCATCATGGGCCTTCCCTGAGGGCAGATCCCCAGAGGAAAGCTGGCCCTAACAGTGCCATCGTCACCACAGTGAGAGTTCCTCCAGCAGGGGGATGGCTTTGAAGAACCATGACAAGCACTTGGAAGTGAAAACTTGGTACTTTCCATGAGTCCTCACTCCCCAACTCCATCACAGTCCGCTTGGCCCTCAGCAGGCAGTGGGCAGCAGCAAGGACTAAACAAGAGCCAGCAGGGGGCCACTCCTGTCCTACCTCACCTTGCCCTTGGACCAGCTCCTCTTACTTGGCTGGATTCAGATCTGAGGAGACCATGAACACACCAAACATTAGGTAAATATTATACATTGGGTTACAACCCAAACATGTAGAGAGACATAGGTTATTAACATTTCAGATCTGCATGCAGCCATCTCCAGAGACTCCCTGCTCACATCCTTTGCTTTTCCCAGGATATTCACCCCCTAGCCCCTCCCACCTCAGCTCAGGCTCAAACCGGAAGGGTGCACCTTGGCAGCAGGAGCAGCGCGGCCAGGCTTGGTTCTCCCACTTGTGGAATGGGGTAAGTCACATGCACGCTGGACTCCTTGGTTTTCTCACCCAGATTCAGAGGTGATGACCCAGCATGGTTTCCCAAAATGTGGGGGCTGAGGGATATGAGGGTCACAGCAGGCTCCCCACAGAGAGCCCCTCTGCTTCTCAGCGACCCCACCAAAAGTTTAGCATGGGGTGTGCAGAGCACATTGGAAGTGAGGGAGTGACATCTGGCCTCTGAATGGCTTTGATGTAGGCGTCCAGAGCATTAGTTAATTTTCCCAGTGTTTTCCACAGGAAAATGCAAAGTAACTTTGCAACGAAAATATGGCTCCAAAGTAGGAATGCGGCAAAAATGTAATGAGGTATTAAAAAGCAACTCTGTTACTCTATGAAAACACAAAACAGATAAGCACTGCGACTGAAGTTATATAATGGCTCCTGTTTTCTGAACCGGTCCTTATCTGATTGAAGACTTAGTTACCACATAGCTATTATCAGTCCCCCCCCCACACACACACACACACACTCACTCCAGATTTAATAAAGTCCAAACCTGCCTCGATGACTTACCCTGAGGGGCTTCCGGAACTTGGTCTGAAAACTTAAAACTGGGGAAGAGCAAAGCCAGTTCTCGGCTGGCGTCTTCTCTATCCCGGCTTCCATGGACCGCATTCAAGGGCATTTCTGTGCCGTACTGAGCGCGGAGACTGGGAACATTGGCAAAATGTACAAGACACAATTGTTTTATTTGCAAAGAAATGTTTTGCTCTCTGGCAACATGGTCACCAACTACCACCAATCAGCACGCTGCATGTCTGTAAAATGCTTTCTGTCTGTTGGAAAGGCCAAGAACAGCAGCAGCCAGGATGATAGTAGCTGACATCCATCCCGTCCTGGAGGTCTGGGCACATCGCTGGGGCTTCACATACGTGCTCTTATTATATTTCATTTGCACCACAGGCCTTGCGGGGGAGACTCTGTCATGAGCCCCAATTTAAAGACACGTGAGTCATAGTGAAAGCCCAGGAGCTGCCATGTTGTTGGTGTTACAATCAGGGCCTGGCACCCTGCCAAGGACTTGATATAAGTTTGCGTAGTTAATCCCCCAGTAACCCTATAAGATAATACTAAAATCGCTAGGACTTCCCGCGTGTCAAGCACTGTCCTAAGTGCTTCATATATATATATCCTCATTTAATCCTCATATCAACATCTGGGACAGGTCCTTTTATAGTCTCCATTTTCAGATGAGGAAATTGAGGCACAGAGAGATTAAAGCATGGCCCAGGGTCACACAGTTAGAAGAAGGAAAGAGATTCTGAAAGCTGTGCTCTTAGCTATGACACTGTACGGCCTCCCATGACAGGTGCTCATATCCCTATTTTACAGATGAGAGAACTGAGGCTCAGAGAAGGACTTACCTGGGTGTGTGATAACCTAAGATCTGATCACTGGGCTGTCTTTCATTAGCCCACGCTGCCTCATATATGAATGTTCCTGGCCCCCTACAACTTACAAGGTACAACCTTAGGTACTTGGCTTCTTACTAATTTCTTTCCTGTTGGCTGGGCTGGTCTCATCTTCAGAGGAAAGACACAGTGGATTTGGCGTTGGCGGTGCCAGGCTAGATAACGCACAGGGGCGAGGAGCGGCCCACAGCAGCCCAGCGCTGTACACAGAATAGGGTGCTCATGCTCTGGACACCCCAAGTGGGGCGTAGGAGTGGAGGCGGTGGAGTCTGCCATGCATATTCCTAGGCCCCACCCACAGCCTCTGACTCCGCAGGCCTGGGTGGGGCCCTGGAGTCTGTATTTCCTGGGTGAGTGTTGCAAGTGGTCCTGGGACCACAATGTGGGCCTCTGGCTCCAGAGGAAACAGTGAGGACGGTCCAGCAGCAGCCTTCAGAAGAGGACAAAGGAGAGGAGGCAACATGGAGGCAGGTCACAGGAAGCACTCGGCAAAGGGCTGGGGGCTGGGTCAGAGGGTGAGGATGTAAAGGTCTCCCCAAATATGTAACACACGGGGGGCTTCATGGCCATCAGAGAGCCCTCTGTGTTACCCAGGGTTGTGGGCTGAGCACCGAGCAGGGCTCTCCGCTTCCTCTGATTCAGGTTTTGAGATGAATGAAAGGACCACAGCTGGTGACATCACCTGTCAGGCTGCTCCCTCCTTGCCACATCGGGGTCACAGGGTCCCATGAGGGTTTGCCAGGTGGTGAAAACGTCCTCAGTGCCCTCACTCCTGGTGAGGATCAGAAGGTGGCTTGGTCCACTGCACATGTGATGTACCAGCTTCTCAAATGCCTCCTGGAACAGCAAGGGGAAACGGACCCAGGGCAGAGGCCCTGGGCCTGCAGAGGGTCAGGGGGCCCACCCCACCCACAGGATGGGAGGGGTCTGTGGGCAGCCGTGCCACCAGCCAGCATGCCTGTGGTGGTGATGCCCTACCGCACCCAGAGAACCCACATACAAGTTAAAGGCAGGAAAACGAGAATTTGAGTTGGCTTATTTTTGGTTGAACATGAGATGATAAAAAATTAGGTAGGGGCATTTGAAAGACCACATATATGGAAATCATGTGGATGCCGGATAACCAAGGGGTGGGATGTAGTTAAGACTTTTTTTTATAGTGCCTTGCAACCCTTCCCCCTTCTTCATGTAACAGCACTCTGGTTTTCTTTTGGGAAACAGCCCTTCCCCATTGCACGTGGTCCTAGTCTGACTGACAACCATGATGCCTTTTCACCTCCACCCCCACCCACACAGCTGTACACACACCTCACCTGAGAGGTGGGGCTGTGACCTAAGCTAGGCTAACCAGACCCTCCCTCCCAGCAGGTGAGTCATAAGCAGACGCAAAGGGACAGTGGCAGCAACTAAAGGGACTGCCCATGAGGTTTTGCTCCTGAGGTCCCTAAAGCTGTCATGGTTCTTCTCCCCAGCATCTTCTGTTCAACTCCCTTCAATTCTCTTCCTTTAGTTAATTCTGGGAGTATGGAGTATCGTTCCAGCAAATTACTTGTTTCATTACTTAAGACAGAGTCAAAATCTCTTCCTTGCCACCAAAGAACTTTTACCTGATACAGCCTATAATCATTCTGAGAGCAAATTTACAGCTCAGTTGCTGTTCATATTCTTCTTCTTCATAATACTATATTTTCTCCCAAACTAGTATCAGCCTATAAACATGATGTTGGAGAAAGAAAGAAATGAATGTGTTGGATGTACGGAAGCAGATGAGCTGACCTCTCCAGCCCTGTGTTGGTAGAAGAGTCGCACTTCTGCTTCTCTCATGGTTCTTTCTTCATTTGTTAAGATGTCAAACCCAGCTTCTTGGATCTGTAGAATATATATATATATATATATATATATTTATATATGTGTATATATATGTATATATACACATATATAAATATATATATGTGTGTGTGTATATATATATATATATGCATATTCTGAAAGTGTAAATCAAGCCCAAATCCATATTTACATGTGTTGAAAAGTAAAGGATAATGGAAAAAGCAACATTAAAAACAGTGAATACCCTCATCTTCATCATATCTGTCCCAGTTAGATTTAAGATTTTTAGTTAAGTGGAATTTTGGTTAA
Organism: Hipposideros armiger; assembly: GCF_001890085.2. Classification (NCBI taxonomy): domain Eukaryota; kingdom Metazoa; phylum Chordata; class Mammalia; order Chiroptera; family Hipposideridae; genus Hipposideros; species Hipposideros armiger. Next base: position 1,487,788 of record NW_017731760.1, on the reverse strand, counting down.
AACTCCTTAGAAGCCTTCTCTTCCCACCAGGACCCTGGTAAACGATGCCCCACCCGTTTTCCCACCAGAGAAGACATAAGAACAGTCCATAGGGTAAGTGTTGTGTCTCTTACCTTCATAATAATCTCATCGGTCTTTCCATGGGCCACTGCATCTGGTTTAATGATTGCCAAGGTACAGGACTTCTCTGATGAAACTGCAATAAGCCAAGGATGGTGCTGTCAGATGCTGGGCTCCCAGCACCCATCTTTGAGGTTCCCAGGAGGCCATTCTCAGGGACCATGCAGCCTCCGCACACAGCCCCCAGGGCTCCCTGGCCTGGCCTCCTGACTGTGCCCCTGCAGACATGGACTCGAGTGGAGGCAGGGGTCGGGCTCCAGACCTCAATCTCAACCTGGCTGGAAGGGACAGAGACATGCAGGGAACACAAACCTGGGAAGGAGGGGAGGCGAGGAGAGGATGGGAATCAAACACCACTCAGGAACAGAAACCCAGAAACAACGGGAAAGAGTTGGCCTGCAGGGGGAAGAGGTGGGGAGCTGGCACAGAGGAATGTAGCACAGGCCACTCTTGTCCCTTCCTGTCACCCTCATGATTCTTGGCCTCTAACTGCTGTCCACTGTGTTCTCCTCTCACTCTGCTGGCTCCTTTGCCAATGCTTTTTTTTCAACTTTCCATGTGGCCAATAATGGCCGTCCTAGGCCCTGAGTCTACATGACTTTGCAGCGCCAGCACCTACAACCAAACTGCAACTTCAGCCTTCTCTGTCTCAATTCAAATTCTCCTGCGAGAAGACCAGATTGGCCAGCTCGTTGTTTGGAGCCAAAGCATCAGTCGTAGCTCACTGACCAGTCTACCAGCTGTCCTCTGGTCAGTGTGCATGGGTCCAATCAGCTGTGGCGCTAAGGGAGGTGCCACATGATTGTACTCTGCTCAGGCCCGCAGAAGCTGTAGGGGGTCCAGTGTCCAGTCCATGAGCCCATCCCTGTTGTATTCCTGTTTGTACGAACTTGGCCTTGGTGAGCTACCTACCCTCTCCACAGGTTCTGTATCCCCATAGCCTATATTCTGTTCTCAACTTTTATATCAGTGCGTTGCAATGAAACGTCACAATATCTGCCTCTGAAAATCTTAAAAACATGTGTAAATCATTTTAAGCAACAAATCCAATCCATTTTTCTGTGAATACTATTTCTAACATCCTATGAACACTTAGATTTTTAAGGGACTCTTACAGTAAATTTCCTTATAAATTAACCAATGAGTGAGATCAGCTAGGGGTGTCAGGTGAGAAGAGAAGAGGCCAGAGCAGGGTCTGGAGAACTCCAGCTTAAAAAGGGAGCAAAAGAAAAGAAGCCAGTGAAGGGGAGGCTGAGGAGAGGCCAGAGACACAGAAGGAAAATGAAGGTTCGTGAAACCAAGAGAGAAGAGGGTTTTGAGAAGGAAGACATTTTGACATCATCCAAGTCTACAGAAAGATGCTGTAGGATATATAACTGGAAATTGCCTGTTGGGTTTGGCACAGAGAAGGTCCCTGGTGCCCCAGTGAGCATCAGTTCAGGGAGAAGCTGGCACATAGGCCAGGTCAGCAGGTCCAGAGCCAGAGCACAGGTGGGGCGGCCCAAGGAGAATGGCTCAAGTTCAGGATGCTCAGGTGGAGAAGAGGACGGCTCAGGGCAAAGGCGGGGTTTTGTTGTTTTCCAGGTGGAGAGATTTGATTTGAGAGGAAATAACCGAGGAGGGCAGAAAGAGGAGATCACCCAAAAAGCAGGCGACAGATGTTTCCTGTGGAAGCCAAATTGATGATTTTCCTTTTCACACGTGAAGTTTCTTGCTCTCCTAAACTGGGCCTCTTTCCTCGTTAGAATCCAACTCAGAAAAGTCCTCATGATGTACACACAAATAAACGGCCTTTCTACTTCACGCAATAATCACTCTTCCTTCTCTTTCCAACTTGGTTCCTGAACTTAGTCCTGGTGTCCCTGGCTTCTCGTGACCTTCCCTTCGTCCCAGCAACAACTTTGCTACCTTCTGGCTTCTCTTCACACTGTCAGGTCAAGTTGTTCTTCTCCTAGTGGAGGTTCAGGAAGAAGAACTGGGATGCCCAGGAGTGTGGAATCCACGAGCTGATACTTGGGGAATAAGGGAAAGCGGGTGCGGGGCTGCGGGGAGGGAAGGTGTTCAGTACAGCTGACTTTCTGACACTTGAGGACAAAACAGGTGAAAAAAAGAAACTTGAGCTCCTTAGCTCAGATAAGGACTAAGGAAACACCAGCATCATTACTTTACATTATTAATGTCACTACCTTTCGTTTTATTAAATGGAGCTTTTCCTGATGCCCGGTAATTGCCATGAAAGTCACACTTGTTATATTTGAACATGATCAGAAAGCTGCGAAAAGTGCCCGGCATGCCAGTCAAGGGCAGAAGGGGGACCTGACACTGTGTTTGAAGTCAGGTGCCTGGAGACAGAATGTTTTACAGTTAATCTTCCCAGAGTTCAGATTGCTCAGTAAGTTGATTACTCCCATATATTTTTTAAAAATATATCAAATCTGAGTCTGCTTTGCTTTTTTGCCCTGCTTGTTGGTTCTACACTCACCCACATCCTCCTCTTCACCATCGTCCTTTTGGTGGGAAAAACGCTCATCTTCATCAGAAAGTGCCTCATCTTTAATCTAGTACGGATTGATCATGAACAGAAAGTCGTTAGCTAATTACAGTTCCCACAGAGACCTTCAGAAACCTACAGAAACCAAATAAGTAAAGGCCCAAAATACAAAACAAATAAAGGTCAGGGTTATCAGTCTTGGAAACAGCAAGGTCCTTTCTTGTAGCTGAGTGAAGGTGGGGGTGGGGAGGACGTTCAAACACAAGGAATTCCATGCTGATCTTAAAGTTTAGATTCTGCCTGTTTTCAAAAACATCGAGCAGAAACTAAGGAAAAAGAGAGACAAAGTAGAGAGTTGGCAACAGGACAAAGGAAGAGTTGAAATGCAAGGAAATACTGAGTGACTGGCTACACAGCACAAGGAAATAAAGAGAGAGCTCGTTTTCCCCTGGAGGAGGCCCAAGCATTTGTGATTGTCTTTTGGGGGGTAAATTGCCAGTTTTCTGAGGGGGGAAATATGGTTTGATTCTAGTCCATTGTATAAAAACAGGCTTTACTATTTGGAATTGAATATGAAAACTTGAACAATGAACATTGAACAAGGTTAAGGCTTGTTTGGCAGATGCTCAAAGCACCAGGAAATACCTCTCTCTACCTAAGGAGGTGTGTCGCTTTTCAGAGGCAGCCAATTCGTTGTCTGTGTTATCATGGAAGTAATTTACCAAAATCACAATGGTCATGACAGAGCTCAATTTCTAAATTCAAGACATGAACCCTCTGCAATCACAAGTAAGTCACCAGGAGAGATTTCACTCTGAGGCCAGAGTTCTACCTACCCGCTATGTGATTCCACAACTTTATTTTCATCTCTGAATTCATTGTCAGTGATCCAGAAACCCGTTACCAGTTAAAGTGGGGGATGCATGGGAAATGGATAAAAGAAGTTAAAGCTTTCTGGATGAAGGCGATGACTTTTGAAAAGAAGGCTGCAAAATACATATGTGTCATAGTGACCATAGCACTTGCTCTCCCCTGAACTCTCAGTGAGGACCTGAGTGGGCATTTAATGAAGCTTCCAGCTGACAGCTCCAGGAAAATTAATGGGGACGGGGAGGGAATGGTTGGCCTCGCCCTGGGAGCAGACCTGTGAGTTTACTGCTTGCAGAAGTGACCTCCTTACCACTTTGCGTTCTCCGCCTTCAGCCAACACTTTCTTTTCGGCGTCTAGCTGGTCTAGGATGGTTTTCTGCAGCAGTGGGGCGTTTGCTCCTCTAACCACAGCCACCAGCTCTCCTCCCTGGAATACAGTGCGCTGCTCAAGCTACATGAAACCCTCTTCCCAAATATTAATCTCTTTCAAGAGCCAGCGAGAGTGTCCAGGAGCTTTGTTTAGCAATGTGCCCGAGGTCAAGGTCAACCCCAGGCCCACAGCCTCCATCCACTTGTCTGCCTTCTACCCCGTGCCTCTCCTTTCAAAACTTCCTTCAGGGCAACAGGGAGTTAGTTAAGGAAGGGACACGGCACACAAGGTTGTGAGTGACGAAGTGTGTCCTGTCCATGACTCATTCTTTCAACAAGTATCTATTGAGCACTTACACTGCCAAGCATCAGTCAGAGGCAAGAGCAGGAACACTAAATGTGGAAAGACATACGGTCAGACAATTAAGTTCACAAAATCATCCTAGAAAAAGTGCTACATATCTTCAAAGGTCACCTTCGAAGTACTCCCTTTGGGAAGCTATGCACCAATGCCAGTGCCTAGTTCACCCTTCGAAGCAATTTGGGAACTTTTTTTCTGGAATGGCCTTTTTTCTGGAAAGGGCTGTCATTGTATTACCCCTGATGTCCTGAATGTCATCAAAATGTCTTCCTGTCAATGTTTCCTTTATCTTTGGGTAAAGAAAGAAGTCACTGGGGGCCAGATCAGGTGAGTAGGGAGGTGTTCCTATACAGTTATTTGTTTACTGGCTAAACACTTCCTCACAGACAGTGCCATGTGAGCTGGTGCATTGTCGTGATGCAAGAGCCATGAATTCTTGGCGAAGAGTTCAGGTCATCTAACTTTTTCACACAGCCTTTTCAGCACTTCCAAATCATAAACTTGGTTAACTGTTTGTCCAGTTGGTACAAATTCATAATGAATAATCCTTCTGGTATCAAAAAAGTTAGTAACATCGTTGCAACAAGTTCGCAAACTTAATTGTCAGACCACATAGTCACCGCAGTCAGTGAATGGGAAACCCAGTGGGCAGAGAAACAATTACATTAGAGTAAGACCATTGCTTTAATAGGCAAATGTACAGAATGCTTGGGATTCTGGGCAAGACTGGATTCCCAGCTCTGTCTCAGACGATCAGGTGGAGGTGGTGTTTGGGGTGATCCTGAGTTTCCTGGTTCAACTTTTCCAGCAATCTCTATGCATGTTACTCACAAAGGAGTGACCTGGAGAGGAAGACGCTCACCTAGAGTGGGTCTTCTTCCATTTCCATCCCTCCCCTCAGGGGACCACCACAGGCTGCGAGATTGTGATGGAGCCTGTCGGCCAGGCACATGTTCCAACACAGCCAATTATGATGATGCTTTAATCACTATGGGCTCAAGCAAGCAAACCACTGTGGCAATGATCCCTTTTCTGCAACTGTGCCCCATGTCAGTTTGGCTGTAGGGCATGTTCATCTCAACTCCTTCCCATTTCTCCTTCCTGCCTCCACCCACGTTTCGTCATATAACCATTCAGTCTCCCTACTAAAATCCAAGGCTCAAATAATGTTTTATCATAAGCTTCCAGTTTATAATACTTGCAGTGCTGAGGGCAGAAACCCAAAGGTTTCCAAACTAAACAATCAGGGCGTAGCTATCAGGAGACCTGGGGAGTGGGGTTGGGGGTTGGCCCCGGTTTTCCTGATGTGTGATGAGGGGGCTGGACTGGATCAGGAGGAACATATCAATTAGTTACCTTCAGGGCCTGGCAGGTGACCTAAACCTAGGAAGCCAGGTGTGACAGGGGCCCTGAGGGTCATGGAGCCACAGCATGGATGTCACACCCAGAGACATCCAAATTACCTTGGAAACACTGATCCACTTGGCTTTCCCCAATAGTCCCTCTCTTTTCTGACTTTCAATAAACATATCTTCACATTTTATGAATCCATAAAGGTGAATGCAGAGCTTGTCCACCCCACAAAGGAGTATTCGTGTTTGCTGGAAATTCCTCTCTACAGCGTGAAGGAGAGAAAGCTTGAAACTCTGCTCTGAGAGTGAAACCTCAGTCAAGAGTGTGTGTGAGCGAGAAGGAGCATACACATTGATGGCTCCTATTCTGTACAGCCAGTCAGGAAGGCTGCCCAAGCCCAGAGTGACCCCGGAGCTGTGTCATCCCCTCCCCCACTTCCCTGCCCGCAAGCAGTGACCTCAGGCTGCCATCCCAGTCAGGGGCCTGCATTGCCATGACTTAAGGACATTAAGCCAAAATAAAGACAGTCAAGGAGAAAACCACATCACTTGTTTGAATCAGCGAGGCCCTTTGGTGACTCTCAGTGAGAATTAATGCCATTGAGACTCATCTATTTGAACTCTAATGATCTGCAACCATCAAATAGTTCTGGGTCTGAAAATGTACTTACTGCGTAAAACAGGAAGGTTGGCTCACACTTCCCGCGGTATTTTTCGAGGACATCAAGACAGTCTGCCTCTGCCTAGAGCAAACAAGCTTTCAGCAGGACCCTGGGGCACAGTGGGTACAGGGGCATGATGGCAGAACTGCACAGGACAATACACACACACCAACACACACACCACACCACATCACACCACACACACACACACATATACACCACATACACACACACATACGCACCACACCACATCACACACCACATATACACACACACTCCACACATATCACATACACACACACCACACACACACATCACACACCACATACACACACACACATACACACACATACACACCACATCACACACCACACACACACACACATATACACCACATACACACACACATACGCACCACACCACATCACACACCACATATACACACACACTCCACACATATCACATACACACACACCACACACACACATCACACACCACATACACACACCACACACACACAGCACACACATCACACACACACACACGTGTGTGCGCGCACACACACATCACACACACATACACACCACATCACACCACACACACATACCACACATGTGCGCGCGCACACACACACACACACACACACACACACACACACACACACACCGTGACTGCTCTCCCAGGTGAAGCTCTGGCTTGCTCTCATGCTTCTATTGTTTTTTCATCAGAATCATAACAACCGTCCTGTCAACATTTGGGCAAAAATTGTTGGCAGCCACTTTTTGAAGACTACGATGAGAAGGAAGCATGGTTTCTCCTGTCCCCCAGCCCGCTACTCCTCCAGCACCGGGAGCTCCACATTCTAACATCCTACAGCTGCCACAACTGCAGCCACCGAGGTGGAAGGCCCTCAAGCTGCCTTCCGTGTCTGAGAAACGCCGTACATGGACTTAACGAGTCCCCGTCCAGGCATTTCTTCCGCACACTCCACAGGAAGCATCAAAACTGACTCCCGAGGGAGGAAGAGCGAAGGCCTTGAAGCCAAGCTTGTTGAGAGATTAGCATAAGGCATGTTTTCTCCTGTGTTGGGTCTGTGAACCCCAAACCTGGGCAGCACACCGAGTGTCTCTTGCACACTTCTCTGGAATGTATCACCACTCCCATACATTAAGCCAAGTACATGTTTGCTAAAAGCTCCCCTTTATGGAGCAGAGGATAGAAACCCTGCATTCTGAAAGTGAAACGTCAGAGTTCCCAGTGTTCGTGAGCCAAGAAGGAGCACATGCACGTATTCTGTCCCCGCATACAGCCTCCAGAGGCTGCCCCAGCCCAGAGGGGACTGTCAGCGAGGAAGCTTCATCTCTAGAGAAATTATGAAGCATCAAGACTGAAACCAAAAAATTCCACAGCTGACGCCTTTTCAATGTGCTGGAAAAAGGCAGCTCAAGCTTCCTGTTCCTGTTTTTCAGTTTTTAATTTTCTTTTACAATGCTCTGTGCCCTTCTGCTGAGAGAGGATCTTACCAGTGCAAAATGCAGGAGGTCCAGGCCCACCTCGATCCTCATCTTCTGGAAGAGGCTGACCACGGGTTTACAGGGGCCACACCAGCCTTGATAGACATCGACAACTGTGTGGAACCAGGAAGCAGGAACGTGCAGTGAGCATCAGCACCCACTAGGTCAGGCCAAATTTATCCCTGCATGTGCTAACGCCCTCAGATGGATATATGTTTGCAGGGCTATTAATGGTTCCAGGAATTTATTATCCCATCAGATTACGAGCAAGCACAGAAAGACAGTTATCCCTCACTCTTAGTAACTCAGTGTTCTGAATTCTAAACATAACGAAGAATCATTTTCTTAACATGGAACCTTTACCCTAAGGAATTTTCAGGCTACATTCGAGGTCAGGCCTAGCCCAGAGTGGCCCTCAATAAATATTTGAGTTGGACTGAAACCATCTATTCTGAAAGGAGGGAGTCACGGGAGGTGACCTGTCAGCATACAATCAACTCTTAGCTACTTTGGTAATAAACACAGATTTGACCTTTCTCCTCAATGAATTAAAAGCCACTTGCTTTCGGTAAAGGGGAGTTTTATTTACTCTATATAGTCAACATTATTTTCCTGGAAAGTGAACCTGATAGAGACCTAGGTGGAAACTTGGATACCTTTTTCCTCTTTGGTCCCAATCTGTGGAGTGTGCCAGGGCTGGGTGTGAAGGAACCCCTCGTCTGCACTTGACCATGAGGCCTGTAAGAAGCTAGGCCAGCTCGTGTGCACTGGATACATATGGGACCTGCCCAGCCCGATCATGAAGAGACAGCAAGTGCTAAATTGTGATGCACCCACGGTCACATGTTAAAGGAAGGGTGTCCTCCAAAAACCTCAACACTCAGAGGTCGTGCCAAATTCACACAGGTGGGCATTTCTGTTCAGCAGCTTGCATGGCACAGTTACAGGGAGATAATATAGACACTGTTTATAAACTATCAGGACTGCCAAGTTTCATAGCATGCAGTTTGTGATTTTATTTTTTGAAGATTCACTTCACAATTTTCACATCGTGTGAGAACTATTAATAAAACAATATAAATTATCATTATTAAAATTGGCATTGGGCCGGCCGAGTGGCGCGTTGGTTAACAGCTAGCTTGGGACCCCAGCTCTGAGTAGCAGGGCCATGGTTC
>NW_017731760.1:1474808-1478389 GCF_001890085.2 Hipposideros armiger | reverse complement strand
GGAGGCCATGGTGGGAAGTATGGGTGGCCAGGCACAGGATGGGGGTCCAGGGGCCCTGGGCAGCTTTCTGGACCAGACCTGCTGGGGGCAGGGTGTGGGAACTGCTGGTAGAAGCCGCTGGAGGAGTGTGGCGGTTTCATCCTCATTTCCTAGGCAATGAGGATTCACAGTAAGCTTTAGAAAGGAGAGGGGGCTAATATTTATCGAGCGGCAAGAGGGTATCTGCACTTGGCTTCTCTCTAAAACAAAACAAAACCAAAAAACCCCCCATGATATGCGTACTATTATCTCACTATAGAGGTGAGGAAACTGAAATTCAAAGAGGTGAAGTAACTGATTCAAGGTAAAAAAAATAAAAATGCTCAAGCAGCAGAACCACGCTTTGATTCCAGGTTTATCCGATGCCATAGCCCAGCTCTTTCAGCTGCTCCAAGAAAGAAGCCAAGATGAACGAATTCAGGAATATTGATTGGTTCAGCCACGCAGCACAGTTTGGCAGAAAGAAAGTGAGAACCAAGCTGGGTTTGGAGGGATGAGGAAGTCAGACACAGGGGGGGTGGTTGGGATGGGAGGGAAGGAATGGAGGGACCCATGAGACTTTGAAAAAGGAGGCGGAAGGACTGGGGGTGAAAGTCATGTGGGTGTGGAAAGGACTCCACGTTTGAGCCTGGCAGAGAAAAAGACGTAGGTGGAGGCAGGGAGGGATTGATTCAGGGAGAAAAGTGAACTCGATTCTAGACACGCTGAGTTTCCAGTACCAACTAGAGTATCTAAGCAGGTAGTCCCAAAGGCAACCAGACATCAGCAGGGGCAGGAGAAGGATTGGGGTTCCTGGGCACCTAGGACAGGGTGAAGCTGTGGGTTTCTTTGAGGAGAACAGCTTCACAGTTGAGGGACTTGGGAGTTTCAGCACACCAGAGTAATGGGCGAGAAAGGCATTTGGGTCAGCTAGGGAAAAGTCCTTAAAGACTTAGAGGACCCTGTAACCAGGCCCACCAAGGACACAGCGGGTTCAAGCCCTAGTGGAAAAGAATTGGGGCCCAGTCAGCTAGAACTCTCTGTGTCAGATTTGCATTGATAGGTCAGCCCGGTCATTTGTATCAGCTTCCCATCACCTCTTGCACACCGTGGCTCTCCAAGGAGTGGTGTGGACAAAGGGGTCGGGGGTGGGCTAGAGAGGAAATATATGGAGAGCTTGACTCTAAAAGACAGGGAGCAAAAACAGAGAAGACACCTGGAAGGAAAGCAATGGCAGAGAAAATGAAAAGGGGTGTGTGTGTGTATAAATCTGAATAGACGATTGTATGCTTGAAGGCAGATGAAAGTGAGCCAGCAGAGGGCAAGCCTTCCAAGATGGAGGCTGACTTTGGAAGCACATTTCTGCTGGCTCTAGAAAGAGGGAAGAGCAATCTTCCTGGAGGCTGCCTGATGAGAAGGGGCACACGAGCCCCTGCTGCCTTCAGTCATCACAGGCCCTTGCATGGCTTAGAGCAGGGCTTGGCAGAGAGCCCCCACATACTGGATGTTAGCTATGGTCACGCAGGGTACTTGGCACACGGCAGATCCTCAAACATTGATGAGTAGTAGTTTTCGTACTGTTGTTAAGAAATAAAAGTAATGGTTGTTTTGCCCTGGAGCCGTGTTCTAGTTGCATAGTCAAGACACATGGACACAGCAGTTAAGACTTGGCACCATCAGAAAAGCTTTAGTAACTCTTAGTAGTAGTGTGTGGCAAGACTCCCATCCACACTATGGAGCAATGCAACCAGGGTTTATTTAGCACCTGCTCAGCCCCCAGCCTGGACAAGTCTGCGACAGGTGGAGAAGAACATGACAATGCCACAGGGTTTAAAGTCTATGGGGAAAGCCACGAGAGCCTGTAGACAGGGAACACCAAGCTGGGTGTGTGCTGGGGGCGGGGGGTTGAGACAGAGTTCCCCCACCCCCAAATGCTCTAGAAGCTCCCAGGGGGAAGTGAGGACACAGAGGTTCAGGAGAGGTCTCCTGCAGGGAGGCCGCTTTTGTGCTGGGCCTGGGAATGAGCAAGATTTCTATAGGTTGTGCTGGCCCCATGACATTCCTGGTAGCAGGAACAACATGCATAAAAGTGAAGAAGTGGGAAAACTTGTGGCATGTTCAGGAAACAGGTTGGAGCTGAGGGAACAGTGGGTTCTGGGGCTAGAAAGACAGATTGAGTCCTGAGAGAGGGGAGGAGAGGGGGCTTGAATGCTGCAGTGATAGGTGGTGGCAATGCAGAGAGGTAAGAGCAGATTCAAGCTGACTGAGCTGGTGTGTTCATAGAGATGAGAACTGCGCAGACACACAGAGAGACATGGAGCCCAGACAGATCTAGAGTAAGTGAAAGAGAGAGATAACGGGGGAGTGGGGTGTGATAGGAAGCCTCTAAGATTCCTCCAGTGATGCCGTCTCCTGGGATTTATGCCTTTGTGCCCTGCCCTGAAGTGCAGGCTGGACCTAGTGACTGGCTCCTACAAACAAAACATGGTTAGGCTACAAAAACACTATGATTTTCATCTCTCTCTTTCTCTAAGCCCTGCTCTGGGGGAAACAAGTTACCATATTGTGAGTAGCCTTACGGAGAAACTGATGTTTCTGAGCAACAGCCAGCAAGAAGCTGAATCCTGCCAATAATCACATGAATGAACTTGGAAATGACTTTGTAAGATCTGCCAAAGCCACATGACCAAGTTCGGAAACGAATCTGACCCGAGCTGAGCCTTGATATTCCCTGTCTTACTCCTTTAATGCAGCCTGGTGAGGGACTACGAGTCAGAGGCACCCAGCTAAGCAACACCTGGATTCGGGGCCCACAGAAACGGGGGGATAGTAACTGTTTGTTGTTTTAAAGTTTTGGGCTAAATTGTTGCACAGCAGTAGATAACTGATACATGGAGAATAGGGGACAAGGAGGCCTAGGGACAGTGGCTGTGCTGTTTCTCAAGTGACTGTGCAGTCCCTGGTTCCAGTCCCTTGGGATGCCGGGCTCTCCTTCCAGCCCTTGAGTTCCAAGAGCTTCCCACATTCCTTCCAATGCATTCCCTTTGTGCCTCAGGTCATTAGAAGAGGGTTCTGTTCCTTAGCACCAAACAACCCCTGAGTATGACAATCGGCTCTAAAACAAGGGAACCCTGTTATCTGCGAGTACTGACTAGTTGCCTGTACTGAACTTACCAACAGATGTTCAAGCCAGATGTACATAGATGTACAAAGAAATCACCTGGTTCTTGATTCATGAAACCCAAGGTTGTAGGAAAATGGTGGCCACTGCAGATTTTTTCTCTTCATGGTTCACTCTGTCACTTAGCAATTTTGAAAAGAATGGATAGAAAACATTGTCTTAAATTACCAGTTACTCCTCTGGAACTGAGCATTTCCTCCCAAAGCTCCTGGGTGCTGATGTTGACCTGACATCAAAGAGGAACAAGCACTGTGTTAACTGAGGGCAGCAATGAGGAGACAATCAGATTTATTTGCTCCAGATCTCTCTCAATCTCCCTCCCCCTCCCCCTCCCCCCCCTCTCTCTCTCTCTCTGAAATAGTCACAACTCAAGCTGCCCTCT
>NW_017731760.1:1462360-1474588 GCF_001890085.2 Hipposideros armiger | reverse complement strand
ACCATATGACCTGGAGCTGGGCGGCCATGAGTCGCTGGCGATGGCGTAGGCTGCAGCCCCTGTGGCAGTGGGTTGCCATGGGCTACCGTGTGTGGCCGCCAGCCAGTGTGAGCTGCCAAGAGCCCCAACATGGGCCAGTGAAGCAACATCCTCCACAACTAGACTGAAGAACAAAAGGACAGCAACTTGTCTGTTCCCCTTCCCCGATTCCCCGGCGCTGTTCCCCTCCCCCAATTCCCCAATAAAAATCTTTTAAAGCAACAAAAACAAAACCAAATATGTTTTGGGCCGGCCGAGTGGCTCAGTTGGTTAAGTGTTCGCTCAAGAGTGCGAACTCTGAGCTACAGCGGTTCGATGCCCGGCCCGAGCTGAACTGCCGCTGAGCTGCCAACAGATGGCAGGATGGCTTAGCTAAAAAGAAAAAAAAGAAGAACTACATCAAATCTCTGGGCTTCCGGTCCAAAGCTCTCTCTCCCCCACATGTGGTACCCTTAGACTGACATTGTTTTCTCACTTTAAATCACTAGGCTTTTGAAATTCACATGCAAAGTATTGGTACCACTGAGGACAATGAAAGAGAAATCATGTGTGTCTCAAGACCACTGCGGCTCTACTTTCCAGGGGGTCCAGATAGCCTGAACATTTATCCTGAAGGGCAGAACTGACTATGAGACACTGTAAAGTGTGCTTTAAAATGTACCCATATTACAGATCGTCCAGATGATCTGTAACAAAGCACTCCCTCCCAATTCCAGGGCCCATGTTTTTAACCGTCGCTTTAGAATCACCCACTCACTACTTATTGTCCAGGACCAGAAATAGAGAACAGACTCTGGCTTACCATTCACTTGTCTGAAACGCAAATGAAGTAAGGCATTTTATAGAACAAATGCACAGCACATAAAATATCAAAACATACTTGTCAGATAAGTGAATGATTGAAGAGAGCAGTCATGAAAGAACTGGGTCTCCACAGAGCACACAGTTACAGATGTATACCCAGACTCAAAAGATCCTATATCATATTCTTGCAGTAAGTTGCAAGTGTGTCACATTGAATTATATTGATCAATATTTTCTTGCTTTTGTACTTTTATTTTAACTCATATTAGGGTTTTAAGGCTGCATATGCACTATAAGCATCAAGAGCTTAAATGCTTTTGTTTGTTTATTTAAGTGCATGAAAAAATTTGTCATCACTAGGGGTCCAAGGTCTATATTCAAGTTTGAGAACACTGTCTGTCATATACTGCTGGCAAACAATATCACTTCTATGTTGCGCTTTCCACTCTACGCCATCCTCCTTATCACCAACCCCAACCAAGTGCTGGAAGCAAGCGCCTGTTGAGACTTACCTGCAGGGCAATTTCTTTCTTCTTGCTGCCCATGGCTCTGCAAAGAAGACAGAAACCTGTTACTGCTGGCTGAAACCTGTCCCGGCCACAGCCTCCTGAGGAATAGCTGCGTGGATCAGCAAGCCTCCTTTAGACAAAGCCCCCCACCCTGCCCCTTTAAAATATAAGTGGCAGCAAATAAATGCATGGATGCAAAAGGAACATCCCACAGGGCAAGCGGAGCCTGCAGCCCCGCGAGCTCGTGGCTTGCGGGAGGGTTTTCTGCGAATTTGTGAAACCCCTTCTTAGTCGCGGAGCCTGCGGAGGGGCGCACACAGAGGCCGGGGGTCGGGGGGACGCCGGACGATGGCATCCGAGCGCCAGCCTATAAATTCGAGCGAAAAAAGGCCACAGAACACGGTTATTCCTACTGTTAAATGTATTCCTAGGAAATTGAACCACCGCGAACGATCCCTCCACAGATACTCGGTCTTAAACGTGCAGCGAGTTTCCAACCCAGCCTGTGGCGACCCAGACATGGTCGTCATGGCAACACAGCCGGATGCCAAGTCAGTCAGGTAATAAACAAATAAGTCACGCCCACTCTGGGCCCCAAAGAAGGCCAGGAGGGAGTCCCGCCCTGAGTCGTCAGAATTGCACTGAAGGAATGCTCTCATTGGCTGAAGTGTTTGTCAGTATCTGAGGGGCATGGACCCCCCCCCCAAGCAGAGACCTTGTGCGTTTAGGTGTTACACAGTTACACCCTTGAATCCCTGCCTCCGTCCTGCCCCACCAAGACTGGTGTGCAGCTTTTATACCATCATTTAGTGCATGCCAGGCAGGGTGGCTCCAGTTTTTGAGGAATAGGGAGGAGTTCCCTTTAAGACACAGAATACAAAATTGCAAATTCAAAAGTAGGTATGAAAGTCAAGTAGAATAAATAGAAAACAGTTACAAACATGGTGTGACTGTTTACACCAATTCAAAGACAGAGTGTCAATGGATAAAAAAACAAGACCCAACTAAGTGTTGTCTGCAAGAAATCCACTTTATAAGAACACAAATAAGGGATGGAGAAAGCTATGCCATGCTAACACTGATCAAAAGAAAGCTGGAATCGCTATATTAATTCAGGCAAAGCAGATTTCAGAACAAGAAAATGTATCAGGGATGAGGAGAAGGCATTACGTAATGTTAAAGGGGTCAAATTCTCCAGAAGACATAACAATACTTAATGTGTATGCACTTAACAGAACATCAAAACGCATGAGGCAAAAACTGATAGAACTGCAAGGAAAAATAGACAGACCAACTATTATAACTGAAGACTTCACACCACTTTTTTAGTAATGAATAGATCCAACAGGCAGACAATGAGCAGGGATATAGTTGAACTGAACAACAACATCAACAAACTTGATCTAATTGACATTTAAGCAATATGTCATCCAACAACAGCAGGATACAGATTCTCCTCACGTTCACATGGAACATTCACCAAGATAGACAATATTCTAGATCATAAAACACACCTTAACAAAATTTAAAAGTATAGATATCATACAGAGTATGCTTCAGACCACAATAGAATTAAACTAGAAATCAATAACAGCTGATGAAAGAAATAAAAAAAGATTTAAATAAATGGAGAGATAGTCCATGTTTGTGGATAGGGAGAATCAATATTGTTAAGATGTCAATTCTTCCCAGTGTGACCTATAGATTAAATACAATTTCAGTCAAAATTCCAGCAAGCTATTTTGTGGAAATCAGTGAACTCATTCTAGAATTGATATGAAAAGGTAAGAGACCTAGAATAGGCAACATGATACTGAAAAAGAATAACAGAATTGGAAAACTTGCACTACCGGATTTCAAGACTTACTCTAAAGTTACAAAAAGCAAGGCAGTGTGATATTAGTGAAAAGAATAGATACGTAGATCAATGGGACAGAATAGAGAGTCCAGAAATAGAGCTATACAAATGTAGTTAACTCATCTTTGACAAAGGGGCAAAGGAAAGTTAATGGAGAAAGAACAGTCTTTTCAAAAAATGGTGTGGAATAATTAGACATCCATTTGCAAAAAAAAATGAATCTGGACACAGACCTTACACCTTTCATGAAAATTAACTCAAAATGGATCACAGACATAAATGAAAAATGCAAAACTATAAAACTTCTAGAAGAAAACAGGAAATCAAGGTGATCTTGGGCTTGGCAATGACTTTTTTAGATACAACACCAAAACCATGACCCACAAAAAGAAAAAAATTTAAGTTATACTTTATTAAAAACTTGTGCTCTGCAGAAGACTTAAAGGAATGAAAAGGCAAGCCATAGACTGGGGGAAAATATCTGCAAAACACATACCTGATAAAGAACTTTTATCCAAAATGTGCAAAACTCAACAATAAGAAAGCAATCCAATTTAAAAATGGGCAAAATATCTTCACCAAAGAAGATATACAGATGGAAAGTAAGCAAATAAACCTCAATTTGTCATCAGGGAATTACAAATTAAAACAATAAGGAGATATTCTACCCACCTATTAGAACGGTTAATATCCAAAAAACTGACAATGTTAAACGCTGGTAAAGATACAGAACAGCCGGTACTCTCATTCATTGCTGGTGGGAATGCAAAGTGGTTCAGCCACTTTGGGAGACAGTTTGGCAGTTTCTTACAAAGCTGAACATCGTATTACCATACGATCCAGCTAGTGCTCCTATCTATATATATATATATAGGATTTGAAAACCTATGTGTACACAAAAACCAGCACATAAATGTTAATAGCAGCTTTATTCATAATCACCCCAAATTGGATGCAGTCAAGATGTCCGTCCGTAGGTGAATGAATAATCAAACTGTGGCACATCCAGACGATGGTATCTGTAAGACACAGCATTGCAAAGCAGGTCCACTACATGCATGTTGCCACAGTATAGTGGTTACTTAAGCTCTTGAATGGTTTGAAATCTCCCTTAGAGCTTAGTTCCCAAAATAAAATTCAAACCAGACACTAAATTCCTCTTGCCAGCACACTGAAAGAAACTTTTTATTCTTTTTGGAAGGGTTAGATTTCTCAGCACGTGGTTTCTACTAGAAAAAGTAGTCACATCTTTGCCAGGCTAAACCACAGAAATAAACTTAAGGGAACTACGTTTCCCCAATTGGCCTGGGGCACCCCAATTTTACACGGGTTGTCCCATGCAATTATTAATAGTAATCCTTTTTACTTTAAAAAATGTACAGTTTGGACAATATGGAGCCTCTTCAATTTTTCCCCAAATGGATCACCTTGGGTCACCCCAGCTTTGTACATCTTGATTTAATGAAATTCCTGCCTTTTATATATTTTATGATATGGGTCAGTTATTTGATTTCTTTGCCCAAAAGTCATATGTCTTTTTAAAAGACATCTGTTTTAATTAGACCTGCCCTAAGGGAGGTCTTTTGTTTGTTTGTTTTGCTTTGTTTCATGCAAAAACTTCGAACTTTAAGGGTCACTACTGTGTTTTGGAGTCTGAAAGATTGAAAAAAAACAAACAAAAAATTCTTTATTCTGTCTCCTGCAAGTCACGTTCATTGCCACAAGGTGGTGACTTACTCAAGGAAAACCCTTGGGTGATCCAAATTGGACACCAGGAACGTTTTCTTGATTAAAACACTTCAAAACTGTGATGTGACTGTACAACAAGAATGAGCCTCCTCGGTTTAAGAGCAAAACCAACACCATCCATGTATTTGCCCAGATAACTTTCAGTTTTTCGTCTTAGACGATAAGACTGTATATCTACATCTTTTTCTAGGCTGATACCTCTCTGCTTCCACATATTATGTTTTCTTTTTCCATGAGTTAACAGCATGTTCCTACTGTGAGAGAGGCAGCTGAGAGTAGCAGAGCTGGGAGCTTTAGAGTCAAACGGACTTGGGTTGGATGCTCTACCTACCATCTCCTATCTCTGTGAGCTTGGGTAAGTTGCTAAATCTTCCTCGGCCTCAGTTTCCTTTCCTCGTCTTTAAAATGGGGCTACAATACCTGCCTTTCAGAAATGTTGTGGAGAGAGATAATGTCTTCTAAACTGTCTTGACAGTAAAGCTATTGTTGTTGTTGTTGCTAAGGCATCATGCTGTCTTTCCAGAGTGTAGGGTAACTGCTGGGAGGCAGCTTCCCAGCCAAGGGTCTTAGTGGCCACCGCTTCCCTTACAGCCAGATGGAGCCATTTGACTAGTTTTCCTCAGTGAGGGTGGCAACGATAAGTTTTACTTCTGGGCCCAAGTGGTAAAGTATCAGATGTGGAATCCTGCACATTCTGGCCCCATCTGCCAGCTTGATGTTACCAAGAAGGCTTTCATGACCAGAAGTTTTAAATTTTTGATAAAATTTAATGGATTTTAAAAATTCTATGTTTATTGTTTTCTCTGCCTTAAGAAATCTTTTCCTAAAGAATTTTTGCCTACCCCTGGTCTTGAAGATATTCCCCTTATTTTCTTCCAGGAGTTATAAAAAAGTTATAATACTAGGAATTAATTAAAAATGATAATGAAAGGAATTATTTAAAATTTACATTTAAGCTTATAATCCATCTCAAATGCATTCTTTAATTGAAATTTTTATTGAGATCGTTGTAGATTAATACAGTTGTAAGAATAACACAGAGAAATTATTTGTATACTGTGCTCAGTTTCCCCAATAATAAAATTTTGCCAAACCATACTATAATGTCACAATCAGTATATTGACCTTGATACAATTTACCCATCTTAGTCAGATTTCCCCAGTTTTAGGTGTGTGTGTGGGGGTGGGTGGGTGAGTGTGTGTGTGGTAGGTTTGTGTATCCACCACCACAGTCAAGATCCTAACCATGAGGATCTTTGTGGTGCCCCCACCCCAATCCCTAACTTATGGTAACTACCATTCTGTCCTTCATTTATAAAATTTTGTCATTTAAGAATGATATATAAATCATATCATACCATATGTCACCTTTTGGTCATCCTTTTTTTGTTTTTCAGAATTACTTCAACTATTCTAAGTATTTTGCTTTTCCTATAAATTTCAGAATTAACCTGTTAGTATTGCTTTTAATCCTGTTGGAAATTTGATTAGGATTGCATTGAATCGAAAGATTGACTTGGGGAGAGTTAACATAATAATATTGAGTGTTCCAATTCATGAATATGGCATATCTTTCCATTTATTTACTCTTTCAGCAATGTTTTATAATTGTTGCAAGGCATTTGTATTTCATTTATTAATGCTATTATTAATGAAACCGCTGTTATGTTTTTCCTTCTTTTCCAATTATGTGCCGATTTTTGTATGTTGACTTTGTATTCTGAGACCTTGCTGAACTCACCTATTAGCTCTAGCCATTTTTTGTTGATTGTGATTGCAAACATAAACTAGTGAGCCCCAAACCGGAAGCAGCCTGTCTCTCTGAGCCTACCAACACAACCGGGTTGTGTTGCATTTTCTTCATGTTTTAGAAGCCTTTGGGGCTTCCCATCAAACTGCTGATCTGTATTGCAAGTCCCTGTAGGACAAGTTGTCCCAGCTACGTTCTAGTGACCCTGTTTTCATGCAGCCTCAGGTTCCCATCATGAATGGGACTGATAAGCCTGTGCACCCACCACTCAGGCTTATTGAGAAGGCTGAGGAGATGGCGATGAGACGTTCTGAACGTTGTAGAGCAGTCTGATCACAGGTTGTCCTGGTGGCAGACATTTCTCCATGGGTCTCTCATGTGTCTGACCATTTACAAACAGAGGCACTAACTGCCTTTATTACTATCTTTTCAGGTATGTTTATACAGTGAACACCCCTGAAAGATAATATAGTATCTTCTTCTAAAACAAAGGGCAGGTTTGCTTCCAGCCTTGGGAGATAGAGGTGATGGCTTCCTCTACAGAAACCGTACTCGCTCTCGGTGTAAAAGCTTTGGTTTCCCGAAGCTCAGGGTTCTTCTCCTATAACACATCCCACTGCATGGGCAGGGGTACCTGGCCCTCTGCATTGTCCTATGGGAATGGAGGTTCAGGAAACCTGTGCAAAAATGCTAATAACCTGGCTACTACTATTGTTGTGAGTAAAACCTAGCCTTCATCTCCAGCCCAGGAGCTTCACGTCTTTTGCCAGTGTCCATCAAAGTATGTGAGGATACCTTGCAAGTAAGGATGAAATCTCAGACCTTCACGGCTCCTGATGCCTCTAGGGATGTAATGAGCTTTGCCACTTGATTGTTTAGGCTCCCCTGGGAGATTGCAGAGCAGGACTTATTTCCCTTATAACTTCCCATTAGAATAGAACTCCTTGCCCATCTATTTGGTCCAACAGCAGAAGCTTTTGAGTCAGTTCCCAAGGACCTCATTAAGGAAAACTGTTCTTCCCCTGCATCCCCTGAAGCATCCTGAATGATTGCCCCAAAGACTGAGGACTGAGTGCTAAATGGCCTTCTGAATTCTCTAAACTTTGCTAATATTTCTCACAAAGATGTACGCACCTTTTGGAATATTACATACCGTGCCCTTATTTGTTTCAATGTAAAAATAATGTTTTAAAATTCGAATCATCAGGGATTTAAAAATTGTTTCCTGTCTTGTCAACGGGATGCTGCTATTGGGTTTCAGAAAATTGGGCTAAATTTAAATGAGCAAACCCTATATTTCAGGTTCAAAATCCAGGCAATTTTTATTTCTCTGACTTGTTATTACAGTATTTCAAATCCTAAGACACATGAAAACATCTGGCTACAAATGACAATAATTTTTCCACTGTTTTGCAAGCTGGGGCTAGATGATTATTGAGAAGAAACGCTCAGGATGCTGGTCTTGGGCTCTAGGTTGCCGCATGCCATCGACAGTTTCTCCTGTGGAGAGGCCAGGCCACGTTGTTCATGGGGCAGGGACTGGCTCTTGGCCAAGCTCTGCTTCTTCTCAGCTCCGGGAAATGTTGATCAAAGGATTTTTTTCAATGGAAAGATGTCTGACTCTTAAAAATTATTTTTTACCCTGTTTTTAGCAGCTTAACATGATGTGCCTGCATGTAGTTTTCTTTGTGCTTACCTTTTTTTGGATTCACCAAGCTCCTTGAATCTATGGATTTATGTTTACACCAGTTCTGAAAATTTTTCTGCCATTTTCTCTTTGAATACTGTTTCTATCCCATTCTCTCTCTCCTCTCCTTCTGGGACTCCAGTGATAGGAATGTTAGGCATTTGAATATATTCATGTGTGTTTTATACTATATATTATCTCCTTTCCTCTTGATCTTCTTTTAGTTTCGATGTATTCTGATTTGTCTTCTAGTTCTTTAATCCTGTGCTCAGCTGTGTTCAATCTGATATTAAACTATTAAACTTAAATGAGTTCTTGATTTCAGTTATTATACTTTCTAAGTTCTAGAATGTTTATTTTATTGTATTGTAGATTCCACTTACCTAGTGACATTTTCTCTCCTTTCATCTATTTTTATCTACCTTTTATTTTATTCAACACATTAATCTAGGTGGGGATAATTTGAACTTTGCAGTGAAATGTGTAAAGTGTGCTGGTCATTAATGCATAACTTGGTGAATTTTCACATTTGTATATATCCATGTAACCACCCCCACAGACCAAGATACATAACATTTCTAAGCACTTCCTTCCCTCTTGGTTATCACTCTCCCCTGCCCAAGAAATAACCACTATTCTGACTTCTATCACCATCAATTAGTTTTACTTTTTACTGGACTTCACATATGTTGCCTTTTGCATCTGGCTCCTTTCACTGAATATAATGTCTGTGAGATTCATTTGTGTTGTTTATGTATCAGTACTGCATTGTTATTTATTGCAGCATAGCATTCTATTGTATGAATAAACCACAATTTATTTATTCATTCTTTAGCTAATAAACATTTGGGTTTCCCCAGTTTTTGGCCTTTATGACTAAAGCTGCTATAAATATTCTTATATGTGGGGTTTTTTTTGGTGAGATATTTACGAATTTCTCTTAGGTATAAACCTAGAAGTAGAAAGGTTGAGGCCGAAGGTAGGTGTATACGTTTTTAGCTTCAGTAGATTCCACTAAACAGTTTTTCAAAGCCAATTGTGCCAGTTATCAATTTATAGCCTCTTAGCTCCAAATCCAACCTTAATTACCTGCTCTGTGGACCCTACAAACATTTCTCCTTTGCCATCTGGCACAATGTTAAGCTTTGTCAGTAGGGAGCACTGACAGCCATTGCAGGAGAAAGGAGCTTCTCTTCCTGGTTCTGATGTGCTCACGTGGCAGGATCCTGTAGTACATGGTTCCTGCACATGTGGCAGCCAGAAACACACAGCACATCCCCACGAGCAGCTTCCTCCATACCCCAGAGGTTGACTTTCCTGTGCATCACTCTTGTGGAAGTTTTTCCAGCAACTTCTACAACATGGCACCTTTCTATGGATGGCTTCCCTCAGCACCCAAGAGGAATGCTTTCCAGTGAATTCTATCTGCATGGAACTTCAGTGAACTTCATCACTCAGTGGGTCATAACTGCACTGGATCCAACAAGGTATGGATCTCAGCCTGTTGGTAGAAGGTGAGGGTCAGGACCTCATACAAGTTTGTTCCTTCTTTGGGTGCTCTGCCTGAGCCCTAGAGGCTCTTTACATCTGCTTTAACTAAATTCTTTAGCGTTCTCCTTTCCCCTTAGTAGACAGGTAGTCCCTTCTTATACTTAATTCTTTATATGAAAATTTTTTTGTCCAAATTACTGTGTGGTTTCTGTATCCTGAGTGAACTTTGGCTGATATGTGGATATACCATTATACCCTTCTACCAGCAATGTGTGAGAGTTCCAGTTCCGCTACCATCAGTTCTTTTGAAGTCTTATTTACTAACTCTAACATCTAAATGATCTGTGTATCTGCTTCTATTGTCTATTTTTTCTCTTGCTTATCAATTAGATTTTTGTGCCTCTTCACCTGACTAGTGTTTTTGTTTTGTTTCGTTTTTACTATATGCAGACGTTGTATACAGAAGGTATAGAGACTTCAGATGATATATTTGACAAAGTGTTCCTTCTTTCTTCTGTTAAGCAGATGAGAGTGAGGAATGATCATCTCAATCTAGTGAAGAATTGAAAGTTGGGGCTGAATTTCAATTTTTGCCAGACTTAATCTATCTCTGGTTTATCGCTATTCCTCACATGTGGATTTTGACTGAGAATCTTGCAGATCTCTGTATCTTCAGCCATGAAAAATGGTGGAGATTCAGCTCTGCCTTACAAAGGTTCCCAATCCAGCTTTCCAGACTCTGTCCCCATGGAGTTTCAAAATCTGGCAAATTTAACAAGGCAGGAATTGACCTTGTGTTTGAGGCAGGCCCCTTCTTCTTGGGGAGCCTTTGTTGTTTTAGGCACGGTGGGACTGTGGAAGGTTTCACTCTGCTTATTAGATGCATTCTCAGGCCCAAAGCACAGCAAATGTCATGTGGAGAAAATTCGTTGTGTTTTTAAGGCCACCTGTGTTCCAATTTGTCATTCTAGTGCCATGTGGCCACTAAAAGCTTTGCTTGTTTCTCTTTCCTCCATTAGAGGTCTTCCTCTTGGGCAAAGCTTGATCATTAGCCAGTGCCCCTATATTGGCAAATGTCCTGCAGGGAGGGGAGAGGGAACAGCTGGAGAGCCTCATCTCATTTCATTGCAACGGGAGCACTGGCCTGCCACAGCCTACTACATCCTGCCTAGAAGAGGAAATTTCCTAGGCTTTTGAAAGTCAAAACTCTTTTCTTTTCAAACTATTGTCTCTAGCATGTGTTTTCAAAGTGTTAGAGTCGACTTTTCTTTCTTGACAAATTTCTGCTGTAACATCACTATTTTGAGGCTCTGGGTGTCAAAATATGAATCAATATTTTTCAGACTATATGTCACAACCCATTAGTGAGGCATCAAATCAATTTAGTAGATCTTGCCAGCATTTTATAGTGGAATAGAATAGAATAGAAGTGTATCACACATAGTAAAGATAAGTATTGTTTCAGGAAAGTTTTGTTTCACTTAAGTGTGTATGTGTGTGTTCTAGTTTGTAATGTAAAACCTATTTGTTCCTATGGGTTTATAAGTCACTGGACTGGTTTGTAATGTAAACCTGTTTGTTCCTATGGGTTTAAAAGTCACTGGACTATGAACAGAGGAAGAGCCAAGGGGGAAACAAACAAATCATCAGAAACAAACAGTTGAGTATGGACAACTTTTTGGAGAAGTTTGGCCATTAGTGGGAAGTAGATTAATTGAAAGCTGCCCTTCTGGCCTCAGAGAGCAAAGGGAGCCCATGTGAGGGATGAACCAGAAGCATCGGGAACCAGAAGCATCAGGGAAGAAAATCTTGGGAGGCCTAGCTTCTAATAGGACTGATGCAGGTGTCTGTGTTTGGAGGGTGGGGTGGAGTGGGGGTTGCAGGAAGAGCTAAAAATGAGAAATGACTGAACCTGGATTGGTAAAGGCCATGTAAACCCTGAGAGAAGACTATGTAGTTCTTGATGCTGTATCATGGGGAGCCCAGGGAAGAAAAGCCTTGTGCTTGGCAAGAAGAAAGCTCCGCTGAGAGGATAAACGGGCGTGGAGGTGGGCGTGAGGTTCTTCTGCTAACCCATGATTTGTGCTTTAGGGTCAGCAAAAGATCTAATTCCATCCACAGGCCTGAAGAGACTGTGACTGGAATGAGTGCTGGTGTCCTCTTCACCTTCCCCTTACTCTCCCAACACACACACACACACACACACACACACACCCCACTGACCTGCCCATCGAGGCCAACAGGCACAGGGAAAAGAGTATAGACTCCGTGGTCTGAATACCTTGTATCTCAGTCTACTGGCTGGGTGGAATTTGGCTTGGGGGGGGGGTCTCCTTATGTC
>NW_017731760.1:1429552-1462344 GCF_001890085.2 Hipposideros armiger | reverse complement strand
GCACAGGGAAAAGAGTATAGACTCCGTGGTCTGAATGAGTGCTGGTGTCCTCTTCACCTTCCCCTTACTCTCAACACACACACACACACACACACACACACACCCCACTGACCTGCCCATCGAGGCCAACAGGCGCAGGGAAAAGAGTATAGACTCCGTGGTCTGAATACCTTGTATCTCAGTCTACTGGCTGGGTGGAATTTGGCTTGGGGGGGGGGTCTCCTTATGTCTAAAACAGGGTGGGTAAGGCCTTCTGCAGGTGTTGGGAGGTGTGCGGTCCCATCACTATGCCCATGTCTGACACACCTTGAGTTCTCAGGACCTCAGAGCTGCTTTCACCCTCAGGGACTACACTGGGGCAGGGAGTTCTGCAGGAAGGTTGTGCCACAATGACCTGGCTGGCTCCTGGCCCTGAAGTCCCCCGGCTCCCCAGGTTTTCCCACTGAACCTCCACGCACCAGCTTGGGTCTGCCCTGAGGCATGGCAGTCAACAAGCCTTAGGCCAGAGAGGCACGCACAGGATATATTGCAATGGGTGAGGCACACTTGCTCATGTCATTGAGCTGAAAAATTCTACTCTGGGTCAGCTCGGTGGCTCTGACATTTGCCTTGTTCCAGGAGCTGGCTCCTGGCCTGTGTCTGGCCTTGGAGCTCCGGGCCTGAAACTTGGGTCTGAGTCCTGCCTGGGTTTTTGGTCAGGAGTCTGGCCTTCTACCATACCCCAAATACACCTGTTGAGCCTTTCAGATCTGCTGGAGTTTTTGGAAAGACTTCAGCTCACTCATGCCTCAGCATATAAGGTTTTCTCGCTCCCTATCAGCCTAGCTGATTGTTTTTGTCCTTTAAGCCCTGGCTCACGCATCACTTCTCGCAGAAAGCCTTCCCTGGGCACTCACCCTGTCCCAGCACTGGGTTAGGTGCCCTTCCTCTGGGCTCCCACAGCCCCTGGTATCTTTCTCTCCCACACCACTTACACCTCAGTGGCATTCTGAATGTGCTTGGAGGTAGGCCTCTGCCACAGTGCCTGGCACACAGTAGGTGCTCTGGCAGCGTTTACTGAATGAATGCACTATCAAACCCAGGCCTCATTTTTCTGCTCAGTGACCCTGTTCTCTAAAGTCCCGATTTGCCAGCAATTGAACCATGTTTTACTTCAGGGTTCAAAGAGCAAAGGAGGCAGCCCAAATGGGACAGAAACCCTGTTATAAGACCCCAGCCACAGTCTGCAGGGTTTAATCTCACCATTGGAGAATGCCAGGCAACTGCGTGTTATTACTAGCTGTTTAGATTCTATTTCTGAAGAGACAGATTATTAAAGATTTGTGCACGAACGTGGTATAAAGACAAATCTTTGACGTTTGTGCAGATATTGTAGCCACTCAAGCTGAGGACAGCAGTCTGGCCACTGTGCCAGTCAGGGCCCAGGAGAGGATGTCTCTTGATGGAGGGAGTCCATGAGTGGCTGACAGACAACCAGAACACATAGACACTTGTCCGCCTCTCCTAAGGCCTGTAGTAAATGGTAGGGGGAGGAAGAGGCAGGTTCCACAGCAAGACTTGACCAGTCAAGATGAACAGCTGTCCCTCAAGCCCCATCCTCAGCCAGTTCTTTTACTCCCTACCAAAGTGACATACAATCCACTTCCCCTGCCATGACGACTCTCGGGGTCCATGGGACCTTCAGAGTAGCAGATGGACTTAGAGATGCAAAGGGCACAACAGCGCTCACCAAATGGCTGCATGGTTACTTGGGATGCCCATCGAAACCTGCATCAAATTGGGAGCCCCAGCCTGGCATGAAGGACTCAAGGCAGTAAGGTCCCCTTAGGCCTGGGGTAGAGGCTGAAGCTCTCGAAATGATAAGGATGGGTTCCCTGGATGTGTAAAGCCGGTTCCAAGTCATCATTGACATCCATCCACAAAAACAACATTCTCAAAAATGACACTGATAATCAAAACTACAATGCGATACCACGTCACCCCTACTAGGATGGCTATAATAAAAAATGACAGACAATAACAAGAGTTGGTGAAAATGTGGAGACATTGGAACTCTCACACATTGTTGGTGAGAATGTAACACAGTGCAGCCACTTTGGAAAACAGTTCAGGGGTCTTCAAAATGTTAAACATAGTAGCCTATGACCCACAATTCTACTCCTAAGTATATATCCAAGAGAAATGAAAGCATACGTTCATGCAAAGATTTGTACATAAACGTTCTTAGCAGTTTTATTCATAATACCAAAAAAAAGTACAAACAACCTGTCTGTCTACTGATGAATGGATAAACAAAATGCAGTGCACACGTACAATGGAATATTATTCAGCCATGAAAGGGAGTGAAGTGCAGCTACATGCTGCAACATGGATAAACCTTGAAAACGTTGTGCAGAATGTAAGAAGCCGGTCACATAAGACCACATGTTGTATGATTGCATTTATATGAAATGTCCTGAACAGGTAAAGCCATAGAGACAGAAAGTAGATTAGTGGTTTCCAGGGGCTGCGGAGGAAGGTGGGAAGCAGGAGTCACTACAAATGGGTACATTTGGCGGGAGGGGGTTATGAAAATATTCTGGAATTAGATAATGGTGAGGGTTGCACAAAGTCGTGAATACATTAAAAACCACTGAATTGTATACCCTAAACGTGGAATTTTATGGTATGTGAATTATATCTCTATTGTTTTAAAAAGGAAAAAATGACGCCAATGGAGGAGTTAGCGGAACTGAAACAATGAAATGGAGCGCGAGTGTCGCCTGTACTGGTTGCATCCATCTGTACGAAATTTGGGCCCAGGAACGGTGCACCAAGAGGGCTTGGAGAAGCGGCACTGGAGGCAGGATCTAGGAGGAAACACGTCCCAGGATTCTAAGGGAACGTGGTTAAGGTGGCTAGTCCCAAACGCTTAGGACTGGGGAGGCGACCCTGGGCTCAGAAGTTGGCCGGACCAAGCGGAGATTTAAAGGTTGGAGCACAGAGGCTCCTCTTAAAGAGGCCGGGGTCAATTCCCATTCTGCGTCCACGTTCAAGCCAGCTAGCCCCAGGGCGCCACGGGTCGGACCCGGGTAAGTGCTCCGGCCCGCGGGGAAGGCAGCGGCGCCGCTCACACGCCCTGCCCGGTCAGGGAGACTCGGCGCGGGTGACCCGGACGCTGCCTGCCGCGTCCTGGAGCCGGGGTGCAGGCGGGGGCGGGGGGTCGCGGCGTGGGGCCGGGCTCCTCCCGCGCCCCCGCAGCGCTCTATTTTTAGCAGGCGCTGTTGCAATATAAGGAATGCGCCGCGCGCCGGGCACTCCCCGCGCGCGCGGGCTGCGCGGTCGCTTTAAGGAGGCGCCGGGGTGGGGACGGGCCAGAGCGACCGGCGGGCCCGCGGGCCGGGAGCCGTCAGTCCGGCGCGAGCATGGAGGAGGCGGCCTGAGGGCCTGAGCCCCGACCGGGCTGGCGCGTGCGGTGAGTGGTCGCGGCCGCAGTGGATGGGCGAGGAGGAGAGGGAAGGGAGCCTGGCCGCGCTGACCCCCCGCCCGGGCTGGCGCTTTGTTCCGGGGACGGAGGTGTGGCCGTCCCCGGCCGGGCCGCGCTTCTAGCGGAATGCGCTCTGGGACTGGCGGCGAGTGGCCTTTTGCCCCTGCAGCAGGCTCCAGCGTTAACGGTGTGCGATTGAGAAATCGGCCACGACCCAGACTCCAGTAGGGAGGGCCTGCCCACCGCCCCAAAAGCCCCATTTGTGATCACCGCCCTCGGGTTCCTTGCCTGCCCAGGCGAGGACCCGCGGGGAGGTGGGCAGCCGACCTCGGGGAGTTGGGGTGCTTTCTCTCCTTTTAAAATGGCGTTAACAAGCTCAGAGCTCCGCCGGGGGGAGTTGTCAAATTCAGCTGAATAACGAAAAGCAGCCTGCTTCATAAACAACCCTTCACTGCCCCAAAGCTCAGGGTTCTGGTCACAACAAGGGCCCGGCTCTCATTCAGT
Organism: Hipposideros armiger; assembly: GCF_001890085.2. NCBI lineage: Eukaryota > Metazoa > Chordata > Mammalia > Chiroptera > Hipposideridae > Hipposideros > Hipposideros armiger. The sequence goes on along the minus strand of NW_017731760.1, from coordinate 1,458,374 downwards.
GACCCGACTTAGTTGGGGCACCCACCGTGTGCGGGGTACAGTGTCAACTCCAGTTCCGCGGGCGATCAGGGGTTATGAGAGCAGACAACGTGGGAAGTCAGGGAAGGCCTCCTAGAGGAGGTGATGCCAGGCAAGACCATGGGCCCTGGACACCCAGTTAGACTGTGGATAGGATGGAGGTCTGTGCTGGCTGGGGACAAAGCTGAGTCTGGAGAGGTGGACAGGGGCCACTTCATTGAGGTCCTGATCGCAGAGCTCTGGGTTTGTCCCTCTTTCCCCCATGGGCCCCTGCTGGTATCTAACCACCTTGGGCTAGAACAGTTCTTACCCCTGCAGGACTCAACTCTGGCCTGGACCTGGCAAGAGAGGAGTAATCAGGAGACCCGTCTTTAAAAGCCCCGAAGCGCCACTGTAATAACAAAAGCCATCAGGGCTTACAAAGACCAGACATGGATGTGCTTGCTCATCATTTGACAAGACTCCTGCAAAGGTTTTGTTATTCCCATATGCAGGTGGGGGACTGGGGCTAAAAGGGTCAGTAATATGCTGGAAATCCTAGAGACCTGATTTAGACCATGTCGCTAGCTGTTCAGGTCCCTCTTGAGAGGCTTGGGCTGTCCTGGGCTTGAAGGCTCCCGGTGCAGCCTGTGTTAATGCTTTTCTGCTCTATTGACATTCACTGGCGGGTTGAAGTGTGGGGTGGTGAGCTGTTAGTAACTGACACGTGTCAGGGGCTTCGCTGTGAACAAAGCACTTCACTAAGACAGTTCTTAGAGTTTCTCCTGCTTCTCGGTTGAGGGAAGAAACTTGAGCTGGCTAACATTTTATAAATCGCCCAATTTCCTGTAAATCGCATGTCCCTGATGACTAGGGTTGGAAATGTTTCAGGCCATGGTTTTCACCCTTGGGTCTGTTCTCACTGCCCAGGGGCCAGTTAGATTCTCTGCCTGTGGTTTATGGTGTAGTTTGTTCTTTCTCTGCCAGGGCAAGAGGCCTGGGGCTTTGATGCCCCCAGGTTTTCAAGGCTGCAGGGTCTGACAGCCTCTTTCTGAGGAGGAGGGGGTGTTGAGTAAGCTGGGTGCTCTGGTGGAAACTGCCCCTCCCCCTAGTGCCTCAACATTTCCTTATGGAGAAGGAAGGGGGGTCAAGGCCCTCTGCTGAGCCCTGGTGAGGCAAGCAACAGCCTTCCAAGGTTGCCAGCGTTGCTCCTGGGTAAGGCAATTTGTATTTTTCCACTACGTACTCATGTTTTCACCTACATAAGACATTTTTGTGACAGGTATAACTTATTATTAGCTCTAACCACAGGTATTTCATGCTTTCAGTTATCTGAGCTGTTTATAAATCAACAAGTCAGTTATCCCTGGGGTTGGTTCCTGAGCTTGATTGATGACCTGGAACTGGGGAGGACCACTGGGCTCTGACGAGCTGAACTAGCTCCTGGGGTGACTGGCTCTAACATCAGTCAGAACTGCATGTTGACCAGCCTACTGGATCGAATGAGTTCTCAGGGAAATGTGACCTCCATTTTATATTTCACATCTGGTATGATCATTGTTCTACCCGTGAAATGCCCCAAATGGAGTGTGCCTCCCTGCAAGTGATTGAAAACATACCTGCTCATGAGAATTGTGTCATTTATACAAACCATACTCATGTGAGCTAAGTGGGAACACATTCTTGTGCAAAGCTGGGATGTTCTCAGGTATCGAGAGGGTGCGCATTGAGTTCCAGAAGCTCTGTACCTGCCAGGCCCAGGGCAGGCATCCAGCTGGCCATAAGGTACAGTTAGTTACTTTTGTCTGGGGATGAGAAAAAGGAAGGAGCTGAGTGAGCTCCCTGTGTGCCCTCGGGCATCTGGCAAGTGCCCACTGTCTAGAGGCTGAGCAGAGAATAAAAGCTTTGAGGGGAATTTTGTTGGTGGACTCTGAGGCCTTGCCAACCCTCATGGTCTTGGGTGATGCCACTTGGCCCTATAGTACTAGATCAGTGGGGATGCTTTTGACTACAAATAACAAAGCCCAAGGTATAGTGGGTTGAGCAGAGTTTAGATCTCCCAAAGATGCTCTCAGCTCATGTGAGGCCTCTGTACACAGGGGGTGGGATACTAGTGCCACTTACAGCAAGTTCCTGTATGGGACAGGCAGCTGAGAAGGCTGAGGGTCTGATGTGCAGAGCAGTGGATGGATTTGACCTTCTTGGGTCACAGCTTCTTTAATATGTCAATAAGATGTCCAGAGAAAAGTTGCTTGGATCTACAAAAGTAGGCATACATTCCAGGGATTCATGGATCTCTGAAAACGAGTCCTGGATCCCAGGTTAGATCCCCTGGCCTAAGCCACATTACTTCACTGTTTACCTGGGACCTATTGTGTCACTCTGCCTGCCGGGCCAGCATGCCATCGTGGTAGAGACAGATGTCAAGAATGAAAATCGAGTGAGATGGTTGTCAGTTCTCAGCCCGTGTTGAAGTCTGTGCAGTCAGCCAGCAGGTCTGTCTTGTGAAACTCTGAACAAGAGGGCAATGCTACTGCCCCCTCATGCTCAGACAGGCCAAGATGACAGCCATGTTGCACTGCTTGGTGCCTGCCATGCATTTCTTGGTGCGCGTTTCCAGTCTTCTAGGTAGCATTCTGGTTGCGCGTGATGAGGTTGTCTTGCCTACCCCCAGAGACCACCCCCTGGCCCTCTTTGACTGCCCCCACCACTGAGCCCTTAGGCCCTTTTCGATGTTAGCATGATCCAAGGCAGCTTTCTGAAGCCATCCATCTTGTAGGGGTCATGAAGTAACAATGTGTATTTAGCTTCTTAATGTCCCTGTTATTGTCATTTAGCATTCTTTGTAGCTTTATGAGGTGGGGCCTGCTGATGGCCAACGGCCAAATGACAATGTGGGTGATTACTGGTTGCTGAGGTGACATTCTGGGTCTGACAGAGGCATATTCTCATCAAGAGAGCCTGGTATCCGGCCACCTAGATGGATAAAACATCTTGATCCACATCTGGGTTTTCTTGTTAATGAGGTTTTTGAGAGTGTGCAGCATGGAGTGGTAGAATGAAGGAGGGTGGGGTGGAGAGTTGGGAGACTGGAGCTCTGATTCCAGTCCTCTGTGACTAGAGGGTCTTGGATGGGTCCTGTGCTGCGGGCACTCAGGCACCATCTGTGACTTCTCTGCCCAGCCCTCTGGGTTGTCATGGGGATTAGATGAAATACACAGATGAGAAAATGCCTAGGAAACCAGAACGGGTTACAAAAATGAAGAGCATTATCAGCATTCAAGCAGCCTTCAGATAACAGAATCATGGCCCCAGAGGGGGCCCCTGGAGCCTGTGTAGTTTGGATTCAGACCCAATAGAGCACATTTCTCATAGTGGTGAGGGAGATGTTTTTAGGTGGGTCCCATATAGCATCTTTTATTTTATTAGTTATATACTTGTTTTAAGTATATGTATAATAAAAAAAAATGCAGATATCATATCAAACGTGCTTGTTTGTTTTTAATGGATATTTAGCTCAGACTAAGGCTAAAGAAAGAGTTTTAAGTGACTCCTTGAGTAAAGGCTGAGAAACTTTCAACAGGGGAGTCCCTCCCATGCAGTCTGTGAGACCTCAGATGGACCCCTCTAGAGATGGGAAGATTGCTGCCCCTCAAGCCAGTCCACTCCATTTGGGGGTTCTCGCATCCCTGCAGAGTCCTGTCCTTTCTCCCCTTACGCTGTCTGCTGGACCTGTCCCACATAAACCTTTGATAGTCATGCTTTTCTCAGGCTTGAGCAGCTCTACTTTCTTCAGCTGCTCCTCAAATGGAATGGTTTTAGAGACAGCCTCTCTGTATGTCCTCCCGCCTTTCCCCTCCCTCCCTCACCTCCCTCTCTCCCTCTCTCCCTCCATCTTTCCTTCCACAAAGACTTGTGGGCTAGACACTCTATATTCACCAACTCTAAACCTCACAAGTTTGCTGTTAGCCTTTTACAGATATGGAAACTGAGGCTCAGGGAGGTTAAGTAGACCACCCATAGCCCTAGTTTGAGAAGCAGACTTTGACCAAGGTCTGCCTGGTCCTGAAGCTCATGCTCCTTCTATCACACTGCTCTGCTCCCAGCACTGAATGACCAAAAATGACCCATCTCTTCTCTCCTGGCGCTCATGGGACATGTACTGTGGGGCATGACCATATGTAATAAGTGCTGCATTGGAGCAAAGGCCTCAAGAGGACAGGAGATAGAGCAGCCCACGCACAGCGACGCCAGAAAGCAGCAGAAGCCACAGGGGTGCAGAGGTGGCTGGTGGGCAGAGAGCCTAGATGGAATGGCTTTTCCGGACGCTCTTAATCATATAGTCAGCAACGAACCCCTAAATCATTTGTGCACTTTGGTACATTTTTTAATCTTGAAAAATAAGAAAAGGAAAAATATAAGGGATAATATAACAAACACCATGTACCCATTACCCTAAATGAACAGATACAACCATTTTGTTTGCACTTGATCCTTTCCTGGTGGGGTCGGACTTAAAACCTATCCCTCCTCAGTAGGCCCGGTTGGTCTGGGCCTGTCCTCCACCTGCGGTGGACTTTTGGAGCTTTGCTCCTGAGATTCCATGAATTGGCTCTTATAGCTAACGTCCCCAGCTAATTCAGTGAAAATGCCACCTAGGTGTCCATCCAGGTTGTTGATCCTTTTGCCGTCTAGGACCACACTGGGAGAAACTACCAGAGAACAGGAAGAATATGCATTTTTTTTAAATTTAACCCTTTTCAAAACAGTTGATTTACCATAAAAAACATCTGCCTTGACCCTTGTGGGCTCAGGCCAGGCTGCAGAGCATAATTTAGTCTCAGCTGCCCAAACTGAACTGTTGTTTTAAATGGTGGATGTATATACTTGGAAAAGAGAGAGAGAACACATGATTTCCTTTTTATAATTAGATGACAGTTTGTTAAGTAGTTCATCTTCATTGATCTTTAACAAAATACATTTTCTATTCTAAAGTATAGAACTGCTTTAAAGGAAGGAAGGCTACAGTACAACGTAGAACCTGTGTAATCCCTAGCTTTGCCTTTCTAGCTGTCCCTGTGCTCAGCTTCCCAGAAAGGACTCCCGGGTGCTTCGTCCCCAGTTGGGGGTGGGGGGTTTCGGAGGGGAGAGGCAGCTCTCCAGCTGCTGAGGGGGTAGCTCTCCATGATGGTGTCTCACCCAACTCTTCACAGCCTCCTCCGTTCCACCCCCTGCCTGACTCTCCAGCTGGAGCCTGACGCCATCCACTTGCCTGGAGCTGGGGCTTGGGTTGGAACAGTAGCAGAGCAGTGCTTTTTAAAGCCGGGCAGAAAAGGTTCAAACACTTCTAGAGAAGCCTCCACACCCAGGCAGATCTCATTTTCAGGGAGTCACGCACAACTGGGGGCAACGATTCGAATGAGTTTCACAGTAGAACATGGGGACCTGAGGTGGTCCCCGAGTCCTCTTTTTTAAGTGGAGAGAATGAGTTGAAGTGTTTTCTGTACCTGAGTTGCTGACAAAGGTCAGCACTGCCTGTTGTCCTTTTCCCTCACCATGACGGAGATGCTGCAAAGCCGGCGAGGGTTGGGAGCCTGAGGACCTCAGGAGAACCTGCCTGGTTGGGGTTTGTCTCGCCGTAGAAGATATCAGAGGCTGTACCAGTGAAGGCAGTTAAACATATTATAAAACCAGCTCCTATGTGATTATACAGAAATACACGTACATGTTATGTTTATAGGCCCACGTTTTTGTGTTTCGAATCCTGACGGTTTGGGTTATTTCTTCTTAAACTCCTCCCCTTATTTCTAATCACGTCTCCTTTGGTGCCAGCCTTAACATCTCTCACTTAGATTACTGCAGTAGCATTGCAACTGTTTCGCTATCTCTAATTTTGCCCCCTCTAAATTCATCCTAAAACTGACCAAAATGAAGTATCTCCAAATCAAACTTGAGCATTTTACTCCCTTACTTATAGACCCTTTCATGAGTAAGGAGAAGGGACTAGACCTACCAGATATGAAAACACACAGATATTGAAACACAAAGCTGGAAGAATTCAAGTAGTATCACTCCTGTCATAGGAATAAACAGGTCAGTGAAACAGAATAGAGTGCCTCCCCCAAAGTGTGCCCCTCCCTCATGCAAATCTTTTTATTTGAAATGAGGCTGTAGGTTCATTTTTTAAAGAAATGTTCTAGGTTTAAAAGAATCTGCTATACATACTATGTGTTAGGCTGCCCATATTAAAAGCAAAAGTACTTGTAGGCGTATAGAGCTGTGTGCAGGTTGCTGAAAGTGGGGTGGAGTTGGGGAGGCCCATTCACCCTTTAGGAGCCAACCATTTGGGGGGGTCTTGGGGCAGGTTCTTGTCTCCCCGAAGCATTATATATTAATTTCAAAAGCAAAATTAATTTTAATTCAGCTTAGGGTTGTTTTTTCCTTTTTATGCTTTTGAATTTCAAAACTCCTTTTTGAAAACTCCCCCCTTTTAGATAACCCACAAATTCACCCCCTTATATTTTCATTCCACTGGAAATGACTTCCAAAGGAAGAGATTGAGGCAAACCCATCTTTCTTGGTGGGTACCATTCTCTCACAAGTAGGCGCAGCAGCCCAAAATAGCCTCTATCATGTTCTCCTTTCAATGCCTGCTTTATTGTAACCGGAGATGATGGAAAAGGGTGGATCCCTGTCCCCAAGCCTTGGGGCATATATGAAAAAATAACTTGTATGAGATCTGTCTTCTCAGCCATCCCTCCACACCACACCCACATTCCTCAGGTTGGGATCTCCTGGGCAGCAGAGCTAGGAAGGCCTTGTGCTCTTCACACCCAAGCCCTCCTTTTCCTGCTAAGGAAGCCAGGCCCCAGGTGCCCTGGGGGTGCTCCCAGGGTTAATGTCAGCTGCCATCAGAACCCTCCCTCCCACCGCCACTCCCTGACCCCCGACCCCACCCGCCCGCCCGCACTGGACAGAGGCTTGAGTCCACTTCTCTGGGCCTGGGTGGGTGTTTCCTGCATGTTTGAGATTTTACGGAGGAAATCAAAATAAAGGAACAAAGCCTTTGTTTTACTTCTGGGCTCAAACTGGGGACAGCTGGAGGGATGGAAAGGGGGAGCAGGAGCAGGTCACTTGGCACGTCAACAAAATAACCATTCTGATGAAGCATTTAACAGGGACTTTTTTCTATTTTGGGTTGCTGTGTGTGAATAGGCAAGCTGGGCGGAGGGCTGGGAGGGCCTCTGTGTGGAAGCAGAGGCCCTGGCAAGGTCTCTGGCAGGGGTCTGGGCCCCCCAGCAGGATGGCAGAATTGGCAGCCAGCGGGGCCTGGGGGAGCTCTCAGTCCTGCCTGCCTTCCTTCCTCAAAAGACCCGCAGGAGAAGGGGCGCGGGCTCCAGTTTCTGCCCCCTTCCTGTTGTCTGTGTGACCTTGGGCGAGTCCCCCACTGCTGTGAGCCTCCTTTGCCATGTTCATAAGGGGACAATGCTGCTGTAACGCAAGTGTCCCAGCCACCCTGTCCCTGTTTTTGCTCTAGTCCAGTTATACGGGGTCAGGCCCTCATCCCACATATGTAGAAATGGGGGAGGTGCTCCCCACAATATTTCATCATTCTTCCCAGAGGATCTCTCCTAGTAGAAGTTCTCTGAGTATATCATTTATTTTTCTTTAAAAATTACCTAAGCATTGACGAAAGCCTTTCCCATCTGCACTATTTCTGGGGATTTCGGAGTGGGGACTGTGCTCGCTGGCCGCTTGGCCACTAGCAGGGATCAGCTGCCAGACTTTGCATGCGTACGATGGTCTTGGCTTCCTCATTTCCTCGCCCCACTAAGCCAGGCTGTTGTATATAACAGGCTTTCACCAAGGCCTTATAGGAAAGGGGGTTACTCATTGCTCAGAACAGGGCAGAAGTTAAAACTAGTCAGACATCTTCTCCTTGCTTGCTCATGCCCTGGGAGAATTTCTCCCTCGCTGTTTCTTTAAGTCTAGTTTACTGCCACTTTTCCAGGGACCAATTTTCCTGGACACTTTCCCCCAGAGCTTCTGAAAACTCCAAATTTCCATTACTTTTGATTGCAGAGCAATCGTGACATTTATTCTAGACTAAGCTGTGGCCGTACCTTTTTATATCTGAAAACAGCCATTTAAGAGCTCGTCTGAACAAGAACTAAAAACCCAGTCCTATACCTTCCCATGACCAGCAGGAGCTCTGGGATTATCACTTTCATTGGTACTGGCCAGATAAAATTTGTAAGTTAGGCCTTTTTTCTCCATGACTAGAGCAAACCCAAGTGTTAATTGTTTTTCCCCTTCCTGTTAGAACATTTTGCAGAGTAGCTGTGGGGATTACAGCTGATGCAGATCAACAGATATTTATTGAGCACCTCCTTGTGCCAGGCACGTGCTAGAGACCTGAGATGCAGTGGAGAATAGAACAGAGAATGGGCCCTGCCCTCCTGGAGCTGACAGTTTAGTGGGGATGACATATCACACCATAACAATTAAGCAATTGAGTACCAGCGTGCAAAGTACTTTCAAGACAGACAGCTGGGTGTTTTGGAATAGTATAACAGTATTCTCACCTAGTCTGGTTGTGGGGGCGATGGGGGCGGTCGGGGAAGTATACGTAAAGTACTTAGCACATGGTCCGGACTTAATAAATCGCATTATAATTATCAGCCCTGGCCACAAGAGTCAGCCTGATCCTACCTCCAGCTGGTTGCTGTTACCATCCACCAACAGTAGTTTTGCCCAGAGAGGTTTATAGTTTTTCCAAGATCACACAGCTAGTAAGTGGGCCTGTCAGATGCATTTCCATGTTCCTGACACCTGCTCTGCCCCACGCTTTACCATCCAGTGATCGTCCCCGCCAGATGGGCTGTAGGGTAGGACATAGGTCCGCAGCTTTCCCCTTTCTTTGCACCCCTGAAACAAGCCAGCATTGTGATCATTCCTCTAGTCATTAGACTTCCTCGTTGAACCCTGGGGGATCCCAGCTGAGTGGCTGGAGTCTCCGTGTAGACCGGATGTACAAAGTGATGCAAAGGAAACGCTCACCTCCCTCTCCTCCCTCTGCCCTGAGCGATTTGGGACAACCTGGAAAACAGCTCCACCAGGCCCCAGGCACCCTTCTGGCTAGTTTGGTGGAGGAGGGCACTGGCAAGGCTTCCTACAACATACTGATGATGATAATACTAGCAAACGCTTCACATGCTGGCCACTGTTCTAAGTACTGTATTTGCATATATTAGCTCACTCTGTCCTTATAACAATCCTGTGAGGTGGTTACTGTTATTAACAGGTGAGGAAACTGAAGCACAAATGCTTTGAGCAATATGCCTAAGGTCACAAACCCAGCAGAGGGGCAAATGCTTTCATTCATGACTTTTTACAAAAGTGCTATTCGTAGAAAAAAGAGGGATGGGAGTCTGCCCCCGCCCCCGCACCCCCACCCTGCCAATAGTGGCTTCTGGATGGGTCCTACCCCTTGAGAGTGGAGCTGCTTTGCCCACCTCTGCCCTCTAGGGCTAGCCACCCAGCCTGGCCAGGCTGCTTAGGAGGGCAGGGAAAATGCAGCAGCTGTTTAGAACTTGGGGAGAGAGGTGAATGGGCTTAAAATCCTGAGCTCAGAAGGGTCCCTGAGAAGTCACCCCGCCCCCCCTCCAGCAGCCAGACCCTCCCTCCTCCTGAGACCGGCTTCACAGCCTTTGTGAGAAAACCCCCACTCCCCTCAGGCTGCTCATTACCATGCCTGCCTCGTTTTCAGGAAGTTTCCCTCTTATTTTGCTCCTTCTCAGCTCTCTGAGTCTGGGAACTCCTCTAAAATGGAGATTGGATTGGCTGTCCCCACTTCAGGGTACAGCCTAGACCCTGTTTCTTCTTATTTTAGGTTAAACATAAAAATTGTCACAGTTTTTATTAATGGTGTTTAACAACTTGAATATAAATGACGGAAACAAATCAAAGCAGCAGTCATTTTTGAATGTGCCTTTCTGCCCTCCACCTCCCCCCGGTTCTGACTTCTGACACACTCCTGGAGTGGGCTGAGCCCACCCCTAGAAGATGGCTGGACTGGAAGTCTCCCTCAGGGCGGGTAACCCCTGCTGCTGCTCCTCCCCACTGTCATTTCCACTTCCTTGAATCGCACCACACTTTATTGCGGCCAAAGGGCTAAAGCCTGGCCAAGCCAAGGCAGTGCAAAGAGTAGCCTGCCTTGGAGTGGCCATGCCACTGGAAGTGTGCATGCTAAGAACCATGCCCCAGGTGGTCAGAGGTGGCGGCAGGTGCCTTTGTTTAGCGTATAGGGTGTAAAACTTTTAAATTGGCAGCCAACATTAAAAAAATCAGTTTCACATAAAAATTCAGATTTCTGGCTATTTTTTAAAAACTTAAACTATCTGGCAATCTTGTCGCAGATATACTCGTGTAGCAACGGTCAGCTGGTGGAGGGTTACAGTGGTCTCCTATTGGCTACAGGCCTCACCTTTCCCTATTGCCTGTCCTTGCCCCCTTCTGTCATTTAGCGACATGTCCCCTGCCAGCACATGAGTTTAGGATGCCCATTTGTTTCCTGAATCCCTCTTTCTGCTGCCGCAGCGTAAAGCAGTTGAGATGGTGGTCAGCCGGTTCTTGGAGGGCTAGCGTTTAGCCATAGTCAGCCCTGACAAGAAGCATCCATCTGGCAGGCAGGGGCTGCTGAGGCTGAGGGATGCCTGCCTCTGGCGTCCAGGCTTTCCCTCTGCTTTCTGTCACCACCTCTGCCCTTCTCCTGGGCTGCTTACCAAAGGGGGCTGCTGAGAGTCCCTGGAGTCCATGAGATAGGACGCTCTGGGCTGGGGCAGCCTGACAGGCAGCCTGTGAAGTTGTGTTCTGGGTAGCTCCACACACCCCCACTCGGGAGAAAGAGTATGAGAGGCTACCTTGCTGCCATGAGGAGACTCTGGGGACGGGGTGTGGCGTCCCCAGCCCAGAAGGCAGAGATGGTCAGGGAACTGCAGGGGCTCAGTGTTTGGGGGTGTGGGGGGCAGGGAAGAAGCTCTTCGTTGTCACTTGCTCCTCCTGCTGGGCTGGTGCCACATGTGTCTCCCTTAGGAGGGCTGCTACCCCACTCCTCTGGGCTCTGTGTGGCCCTTGGGCATAGCGCCCACACCACCTCTGCCCTACCCTACCCTCCACCCAAGCCAGACTCCTGGACGGCTCCCAGTGTCAACCCTGCATTTTGGAAATACAGACAGCAGACAACTGGAGCAGCTCCATGCAGAAAGTTGTGCCAGGCCTCTGGTGGGATCCTGAGATAAAGAAGAGGAGGACCAGTCCTCAGCCCCCCGGCACCATCCTAGCAGTGGAAAGGTGATGATGAAATAGCTCCCAGCTCCTAGAGTTGGGGGGAGAAGAAGAGGGGCACACTCCGAGAAGAGGCAGAATGGCCATGTGGCCCAGCTGGGAGCTTTGTGGTCACTTGCAGACAGAGCTGTGTGGCCTTGCACAAGCCACGGAACTTCTGTGATCTCAGGGTTCCTCATCACTAGCCGGCTAAACAGTGCCTGCTTGGTGAGGTGGCTGTGCGGAGTCCAGCGGCATGATGGCTGCAGGGTACTCCGGCTGCCTGCCACCTGCCACCTGGTCAGTGCGCCACAGATGCAAACAAGGTGGCTCAGGGTAGGAAGCCTCTGGGAGGTAGGAGAGGGCCCAGGAGGGAGCATGAGTTTGGGAGGCTGGGTTTAAGAAAGGCTCCCTGGGGAAGACAGGGAGACTGTGCCTTAGAAGGGGTGTTTTCCCAGGTGGAGGAAAGGGAGTACAGACAGGGAACATTCTTTGGCAGACTTTGTAGTGCCCTGCCAGGGGCTGGAGCCCTGACAAATCAGGCCATCCCTGTCCTCAAGGGTGTTGTATGAGGGGTCAGCAGGAGCAGAGTCTGCACACGGGAGCGGGGGTGCTGGGGCAACGTAAGGCAGGCCCACCTGCCATGTCAGTGGGGAGAGCTTCAGGCGCCCATGGGCGTGATTTCCAGCGGGAGCAGTGTGCTCAAGGGTCAATTGAGGGGCGATAAAGCTGGAGTGTGGGGAGTGCAGTGCTGGTGAAGGCGGGCCCAGGCAGAGGGCAGAGCCAAGCCACTGAGGTGGACATGCCACATGCGGCAGAATTGCTAGGCCTTGGCCTGGATTTGAGTAAAGGGATGTTTGAGCTGCTAGGGGTGGGGGGAGAGGGAGAGTGCCAGGCAAAAAGGCGGGAAACGGGGTCTGGAGGCCACGTGCCTGTGGAGGGCTGTTGAGTCCAGTTTATGAAGGGCTGAGCCTGAGTAGGCCAAAGAGGTGCTGTGAGGAGGCAAGGGGCTCACAGGAGCCCCCGCCCCCCAATGTGGGCTGAGGGGACAGCCTAACTCAAAATGGGAAGGCAGGCAGGACAGCGGCCTACCAGGCTTTGGGGAGCCCGAGGGCCCTCTTTCTGGGGAACCCTAGAGTGTCCTGAAGCTAGACCTCCGTGGTGGGGTGACCACCAGCATGACCTTTCCAAAGGGCATGCAGATATCTGTTGAAAGCTGAGAAGTTCTCCTTAGCTCTGGGTGAGACTGCCCCAGCCCCTAGGAAAATATTAATAGGCCCTCAGGACTGAGAATAAGTATTTAAACATAAAGCCACTTCCTCCTTTCTGCCCCTAGCTGCCACTCAAGGAAGCTATGAGCCAGGCTCTGCCAGAGGTGGGGGGAGGTGAGCCCTGCCTCTCTGTGGAACCTGACCGTTTGCAGGTATGAACTCAGGAAGGACTCTGGAGAAGCGGGAGGACTTCCTGCAGGAGGGGGACTTGGGATGGACTCGGAAGGATGCTGCTGATGGTTTGTTTACTGAGCATTCACTATGGGACAGACACAGGGCCAATACATGTAGCCTTTCATGACCACCATGAGGCAAATGCTGCCACTGTCCCCACTTTTACAGAAGAGGCAACCGAGGCGCAGAGGTAAATAACTTGCCTCAGGTTGCAGGCTGTCTTGAGTCCATAGCTTAAGCTCCTTGGTAAGGGGTTTTAGGTGAGGGGCCAGCCCCAAGCTGGGCAGGGAGCAGCCTGTGTGCAGGACCATAGGAGACAGGCTGGGGCTGGGACCAGCACAGTGGAGAGGGTCCCAAACAAGTGCTGGAAAATGGAGGCCTCAAAGCCACCTGGTGTTCTCACAGTGCTGGGCAACTGCCTGATCCCCCCAGCTCCCTCCCTGGTCCTCAGGGCAGGCCGCCTCCTGGCAGTCTCAGACCTATGTCCTGTTTGGCAGACTTTGTCCCAGTCAAGATGAGGGGCATATCTGTTCCCAGTGACCGGCATTTGCCCTGGGTGCCTCTTGGGCCTTGACCTCCTCAGCGGCTCCTCCCGCAGCGGGCAGCCAGCTGGCCTTGGAGGCCTCCCTGACTCTGACAGCAGCTCCCTGGCTCACTGCTGACCTCTTCCCAGAACTCCTGCATCTGCAGCCTGGCCTGGCCTGACTCCACACCTACCTACCACTCTGCCAGCCATGAGAGGATGCCTAGCATGACAGGCTGGCCATGGACTCGAGAGCCACACTGCGTGGTTTCAGATCTTGGTACTGTCACTTTCTAGCTGGGTGACTTTAGAAAAGTTATTTTACTTCTTTGTGTCTCAGCTTCTTCAACTGTAAAATGGGGATAATCTAGTCACACCTCATAGGGTTGTGAACGTTAAATGAGTGAATTTGGTAAAACCTTCCAACAGCATCAGACACATTGCTTACATTCATTAAGTGTTCCTTTTGCTTTTAACATGATCACAATTGTAATTCTTATGCCAGGTGGCTTCTGCATACCTGCTCTGGGACTCATAGTGCTGGGTCACAGATAGCTAAGCTCCAGGCCCTGTCCAGGAGGCACTCTCACACTAGCGGGTAAAACCCAAGTGTTAACAGTTGCGATACAAGGAAGCACATGGTATTTGGGGGTCGTGAGTAAGCCCAAGAACACTGTGTCCCTCACCTGGCTTACTTTAAGCATTAGCCTTCACCTGGATCTCTGGACTCCTGATCATTTATGCCCTGCTGCTAGCAGTCCAGGTGTGATCTTGGCAGAGGAGTTTGGATTTGATGGGTAGAAAAGCAGGGGCTGATGTATTAACAGAGACTTAGGTAATACAGTCTGTTAATTGTATTAACAGAAGACCTGGTTATCTCCAGAGAGAATAGTGGTGCAGGGACAGTGCTGGACTTGGGTTAGCAAAGGTGTGAGACAAAGGGCTGGAGCAAAGTCTTGAGGAGGGGAGAGTGAGGCCTCAATGGTTGTATCCAGAAATGAGCAGGCGGGCGACCCCTAACGGTCCTGAGCCCTTCCCATGACAAGATGGCCGCTAGGTGTGATGTTTTAAAAGGAACCAGATGAGTAGTGGGTTAGGTCTGGGATGGCAAACAAGTTTCCTCTCTGGACCACTCGCCTGGCTCTGGCTGCCAAGAGTGCTGCATTGAAAAGAGCTCTAAGACTGAGCAGGAGAGAGGGCCATGATTGATTAGTGATGTCTGCTATGGCTCTGGGAGTGGGAGGAGTAGCACCCATGCCACATAGTCACCACCTAGACCTAATGATGTTTAAGGTCCTTTACAGCATAAAATAACACACACGGTTGGGTGGGTGGTTCGTCTTAATGGAGTGAGCTGAATGCATTGGGGACTTCCTGAAGGGGTTGAGTGGCGCAATGACAGCACTGGGCTTGGATTAACAGGAGTGTGAAACAAAGGGCTGGAGCAAAGTCTTAGGGAAGGGAGAGTAAAGCCCTAAGGGTTGCCAAGTGGCCTAGACCCTGGCGGGGCTGCACACCATTTCTGTACAGCCTACAACTCCGCAGCCCTCGGGAAGCTGCCCATTTCTGGGAATTGTGCAGAGGGGAAGGGCAGCTCTTGGAATGCAGAGCCATTTCCTCCATGTGGGCTCGGCCCCCAGTGTGCCCTCATCCCCCTGAACTGGGAACACCCACATATCCTAGAGATGAAATTAGCTTCCCAGGGCTGATTCAGCTTAATGTGAATAGAAGTCTATTCCCTCTCCCAAGAGCACCATTAATAGTGACTGTTTCTCCCTCTTCCAGCCTTATTACCTAGACAACTTGTAGCTCTGATGGGGCTCGGGAGAATCTTATAATTAGTATAGAAATGGAAAAGCAAAAAGCAGTAAAAACTAAACCTTCAATAAAGTTGGCAACATCTTTGGGAGAGGCCCTGGGTTGGCTGCTGCCCCAGCTCTGAGGAACTGTGGTTCTATAGTCAGGGCCACAGAAGCAGCCAGAAGGATGAAGAGTGCCCCATGGGTTAGGGAAACACGATGACAGTCAAAGAAAAGTCCTGCGATACTGCAAAACTATATTACCAAAAGGATTCAAGGCAGTATCGTGTGACAGTTCCATCATGACCTTCGGCGTCCGGCCAATCCACTGCAGATGCCCACTAAATGGTGGGGGTATTGCTGCTTTGTAGCCTCTCCTGGGCACCATTTGTCCTGGGCAGGACTATATGACACTACCTAGGAAGTAGTGGTGGCTGGGAGCATGGGGTGCATGGAGAGGCCAGGAAACCCATGGACGCCTTGACAGTGTCTGCAGCCAAAGCCATTTCTTTCACATGTGCCTACTTGGGGGTATTCTTTTGCTCTGTAGAAGCCCTAGAAACTGGGAACCTGGAGAGAAGGGGGCAGATTTTGTAATATAACCACTGAGCACTGCTGCTTGAGGGAGCTACTAGGGCCCACCGCTGTCCTAGGCATTTATATCTGGTACACAATAATATTTGGTTCCCTGGCAGCCCTAGGTGGTACAGGGCTCTTAGGGCTGTGAATGGGGCAGGTAAGTGGTCCAAATCACTGGGGTCTACCAGACTGGAGGGAGGCCAGGAGCCCAACTACTGTGCATATCAATGCAAATACGCCCTTGCTGGGGAGCCCTCCAGCTTTTGTTTGTTTACTGAGGCTATATATATATATTCTTGAGTATCCTGCTCTCCTGTTTTGTAGATGAGGAAACTAAGGCTCCTGGAAATTAAGAAACTTGCTCCAGGTCACACAGGGAGTTCATGTCAAGAGTCCATGGCAAGCTGCCTGGCTATAGAGTTCAAGGCTATTACTGACCCTCCAGGCTGTTCCCCCTAAGAACTGAGGTGGGCTTTGCACAAGACTGCTCCCGGGAGGTCTCCGACCCCCAAAAAATACTTTGAAAATTTCTGGGTGAAAAAGTTATTCTGGGGTCGCAGTCTCCCCTGCCCCTGTGAGAAGAACTGGCATCACCCCCTGCTTCTTGGCCCAAGGGAAGGCTGGGTGGCTGGAAGGCCGCACTGGGGCAGTGAGGAGTCACGGAGCAGACCCCGAGCCTTCCATGCCTCAGGCCCTGCCTGGCCAGTGAGAGGCGAGGGAATGAGGAGATGTGGCTCTTGTCCTCATGCAACTTCCCAGCTGCGTGCGGAGGTGCGTCTGCCATTCAGAGAACAACCGCAAGCTATGCATGATGGCACTAACCATGGGGAGAGAAAGGGAACTAGAGACAGCCCCAGAAGTTTATTTCTTGACTTAAAGATGCATAGCGTTTTTGTATACACATTATTAAGGTTGTTGAGGCAGCGATATTGCCTTTTAGGAAGAAATTTCCAGGAGAAGCGAGGGTTTGCATTGCCCGTGGACTGGGAGGGGCGCTCAGAGCCGTGGTTGCCACAGGAACCAGCGCTCAGTGGCCAAATGGCTGCTGTTCCAAAAGTTGGTTTCTGAGTGGAGGGGGCTGTCTGGAATCTCAGAGCCGTTTCCCATGGAAACAATGTTCTAAATGATGGGTGATGTTCCCACACAGGCCTATTTAATCTGATTGCAATGGAGCTGAGATGGCAGCGGCGGAGGAGGCTGAGAATCCGTGAGCCTCAGAGTGGGGGGACCGACCATAGGAAAGTCAGATTCTCTCTCTCTCTCTCTCTCTCTCTCTCTCTCTCTCTCTCTCTCTCTCTCNCACACACACACACACACACACACACACACACACACACACACATACCACAAAGCTAGAGAACAAACATATGAGCACCTTCTCTGAGCTGGACACATTTCATACATGTAAGTTTTATGCTTAGGGCAATCCTGCAAAATATGATTCTCTAAGAAACCCCACCTTACAAATAAGAAACTGAGGCTGTGAATGGTAACTTGCCCATGGTCACTCAACTGGTCCGTAGAAGAGAATCCAGCACAGAAAACTGGTAGGGAAACTTTAAGAAGAACCCCAGGTCCACCTATACCACCCTGCCACCTCAAAGGGGCTATCCATGACGCCCAAATGGTGAAGAACCGACATCCTAGAGTGATCTCTAGGGTGCTTTCTAGTTGAATAGGCTGGAGAAGAGAGGGGTGTCGTTTGCTCCTTCACCACCAACCAACTTTTTATCCTGTGGTGGCTTTCATCTTAGCCCGTGGTGACTTTAAAAAGATCTTTCTTTATACCACGTGAGACTAGCCTATTTTGTAGGAGTATGGTGTACGCCCTTTGGCATTTTGACTGCCCTCCCCATTTACAAAGACATCATTTAGTCAGGGGTTATTTTGGGGGAGGTTGAAGACTGGGAAAACATACCCATCCGGAGAAGAACCAGCCAAAAGCCTTTATGAACTGGGAGATTTTCTGGACTCATTCTCCCACCCTGGCAACCCCTTATTTTCTTCCTGGGCTCACAGTTGCTTCCAGAAAGGTCTTATCTGTGTGATTGGTCTGACTTGGTAAGGAAGGGATACAGTCCCATCATCTGGCTGCGAGAGTTGCCGCTTAGCCCTCTGCGTGGTGGGGGCTGGTGCAGTGGTGAGTAGGCTGTCTGACGGTGGTTTAGAAGTGCCAGTGTTGAGCTAGTTCCTTCAACAAGCATCTGCTCCATGCCGGTGCTGTGCCACACTTTGGTGCTACAGATGGGACAAGATGCATTCTCTGCCCTTGTGTGAATAATAAATGTATAGAAGATTTGGGCCGGCTGACTGGCTCAGTTGGTTAAGAGCTTGCTCAAGAGTGCAAGCTCTGAGCAATAGCGTCGCCGGTTTGATTCCCACATGGGCCAGTGAGCTGTGCCCAAGCTGATCTGCTGCTGAGCTGCCAACAGGTGGCAGGATGACTCACCTGGTGAGAGTACGTGCTCCTAACAACAAGGTTGCCTGTTCAAGATGGTGGGCTGCCTGCAACTAAAAACTGAACTTGGCACCTTGAGCTGAGCTGCTGCCCGGGTGGCTCAGGGGATAGAGCGTGCGCTCTTAACAACAGGGCTGCCGGTTCATCTCCTTCATGGGATGGTGGCTATGCCCACCTGCAACTAATTGAACACAGCACCTTGCGCTGAGCGGTGCAACTTGACTTAGAGCTGAGTTTGCTGCACCCTCCACAACTAAGATTGAAGGACAACAACTTGGCTGTTCCCCTTCCCCAATTCCCCAATAAAAATCTTAAANAAGCATGAATCTGCAAAGCCTGTATTCTGAAGCTCCTGGGCTTCCCCGAGGTGTCCTGCCTCTAATCCTTTAGTCACCAGGGGCAGGCCTGATTTAGAGTATTGCCTGCGCAGGCCTGCCTTAGGAGCAGATCTGAGAGTCCCACTCTATTCGGTCTTCTATTAAGAAAAGGAAGGCTTAAAACATTACAGCTACATGTTACTTAGTCTGGCATTTAAAAGGATGTCCCCTATTTTGGGAACTTGAATCAAAGGCTGGTTGATTGAGGCCCGAGTGTAATTCTCACACCTTCTGGGACTGAGCGCTTCTGGGGTCGTGTGTAGCCCTGGGACGGACAGGACTTTGCCTGGGTATCCAGAGCCCTGAGGTCCTGCTTCCCTGGAGGTCACACCATGGTGGGCAGGAGGGAGGTGCTAAGCAAGGGATGCCTTCCAAGTGCTCTGAATACTGGGCTTTCTCTTCTTCCAAACTCAGAAAGAACAGAAACATGGCAGCATGACAGCGGTAATGATGGTGACAATGATGAGGAGGAGGAGAACGATAATTATGATGACAATACTCATATTTATTGGGCAATTACCATGTGGAAGGCCCATGCTAAGCCCTTTGCATATGCTCTTTTAATTCTTACAGAAACTATTGTGGTAGCCCCAGTTGTTATCTCCCTTTGTAGATGGAGAAAATAAAGCACAGGTTCACACAGCGAGCAATGATTTGAACTCCCCTTTTGTCTCCTGTACTGTCAGTCTGTCAATCTTTTCCCACCGCACACAGCTGAGCCCTGTGCCTGTGGAAATGGGAGTTGAAATGTGGGGTTGTCAGGGGAGACGGGGGGTGTGGCCTGGACTATCAGGACCAACAGACACACTCACCTGCCCTTCTTGCTCCTTGCCCAAGGTCCTTCAGAGGGCCAGGTGCTCCGGTTGTGACCTGAATCTCAGATCAGAGATTCATAAGCTCGCTCGGGAAGTCGTCTCTGTGGTTTCCACACAGGATGCTCACAGCCTTGTGAGAACCACAAACCTGGTTCTTGTTTTCTTTCGAGGCTTCATTGCCCTTGTCCTCCCAGAGTCCAAGAGACAGGAGTTGGCTGATGCCAGGGGCCAGGAGCCAGGCTCTCCAGTGCCTGTGGGACCCCCAGACTTTGGAGCAAGCCTNTATAATTGGGAGTATTTATTGATCTACAAAAAGGCAGGAAAACCCATGACTGTTCTCTGAGTCAGAGAGGAAAAGGCCCCTGCCTCATTCCACATGTCTTGTCTCCCCAGGTCTGACCCACCAGAAACATGGCAACCAGCGCTGTCCCCAGTGACAACCTCCCCACGTACAAGCTGGTGGTGGTGGGGGATGGGGGTGTGGGCAAGAGTGCCCTCACCATCCAGTTTTTCCAGAAGATCTTTGTGCCTGACTACGACCCCACCATCGAAGACTCCTACCTGAAACATACAGAGATTGACAATCAGTGGGCCATCTTGGACGGTGAGACCTGGATTGCAGCCCTGCATAGGGCTGGGATGTTACATACAGAGGGTCAAAGAAAGTTGACAGGGTTTAGTGGGGCATGATGGTTTCCTTCAAGTTGCCATTATGAGACAGTTGCCATTATGAGGCAGTTGGTACAAGGCTGTGTATGGTTTCCAGGGTAAATTCTGAACAGCTTTGTGGAAACCGAAATATGTATTCAACAAAGAGACAGGGCTAGGATCATGCCAACTCAATGATGTCATGTTTGTTATTTCTTGCTGATCAGAAGCTCTGATCAACATTTACAGATGTCTCTAGCTAATAAAAAAGGGCAAAATAGATTACCGTATTTCCCTATGTATAAGACGCAGCCTTTTTCGAAAAATTTGGGGTCTAAAAACTGGGTGCGTCTTATACAGTGGTTGTATGAGCGCAAAAACAAGCGCGAAAGAAAGCGGGAAATGCAAGTAAAAAAAATCTACAACCATTGTATAAGAGGCACCCAGTTTTTAGACCCCAAATTTTTCAGAAAAGGGTGCATTTTATACATGGGGAAATACGGTATTTCTTAATAAGCATAGTTTATTTGATAATTGTCCCTTGAAGGGAAAAAAAACTTGCATCTGACATTGTGTTTTTAGTTTTGTCTAAGTTAGCCTAGATTAGCAGTTTTCAAAGTGTGGTGGCCAGGCCAGCATCATGAACTTCATCAGGGAACTTAATCGGCAATGAAAACCTCAGGTACTGCTGAGGCAGAAACTCCGAGGGTGAGGCCTAGCAATCTGTGTCTTAACAAGCCTTCCATGTGATGCTGAAGTTAGAGAGCCACTGCTCTAGATTCTACCCGAACGTTGCTTTATACTCTGAGTCGCTCTCTTAAAAAGCCATTAGTCATAGGATGTCACTCTACGAGGGAAGCTTTGAAAACCACTGGGATATAAGTCCTCTGTCAGATATGTGGTTTGCAAATATTTTCTCCCAGTCTGTGGCTTGTTTTTCATTCTCTTAACAGTGTCTGTCAAAGACCAGAGTTTTTAATTTTCATGAAGTCCCGCTTATCAGTTTGTTCTTTTATAGATTGTGCTTTTGGTGTTGTATCTTAGAAATCATCACCTAACCCAAAGTCACAAAGGCTTTCTCCTATATTTTCTTCCAGAAGCTTAATGGTTTTAGGTTTTCCATTTGGGTTTATGATCTACCTTGAGTAAATTTTTGTATATGGTGTGAGGTATGGAACAAAGTTCATTTTTTTTTTTTTAAGATTTTTATTGGGGAATTGGGGGATGGGAACAGACAAGTTGCTGTCCTTTTGTTCTTTTGTTCTTCAGTCTAGTTGTGGAGGACGTTGCTTCACTGGCCCAAGTTGGCACCATCATTGTGCTCTTCCCAGGCGAGGCAGATCAGTCGCCGGCTTCTGGACGGCCATTCACTGCGGCTGCTGGCCGCTCATGCTGGCAAAGTTCACTTTTTAAATATGGCTTTGCAGTTGTTCCAGCACTATTTGTTGAAAAGGTTGTCCTTTCCCCACTGAATTGCCTTTGTACCTGTGATGAAAATTGGTTATACGTATATTCTATTTCTTTGATCTGTATGTCTGTCTTAACACCAATACCACACTTTCTTGATAACTGTAGCTTTATGATGAGTGTTGAAATCAGGTATTGTTAAATCTCCAGCTTTGTTCTTTTTCAATTTCTATATGAATTTTAGAATTGGTTAAATTCTAAAATTCTAGATTTTGATTGGAATTGTGTTGAACCTGTAGATCGATTTGAAGAGAATTGACAGCTTAATAATGTTGAACCTCCTTACCCATGGCCACAGTATCTCTCTCCATTTCAGTCTTTTTTAATTCCCTCATCAATTGTCTTGTAGTTTGGAGTGCACAGGTCTTGTGTATATTTTTTGTCAGCTTTATATCTATATCTGTATTATAAATGATATTCGGTTTTTATTTCAGTTTTCAATCTTTTGTTGCTAGTATATAGAAATACTATAGAATTTTGTATATTAATCTTGTAACCTACAACCTTGCTAAACTCACTTATTCTAGCTTTTTTTGTAGATTCCATTGGATTTTCTGCATAGATGATCATGTCTGTGAGTAAAGATAGTTTCACTTCTTCGTTTCCAGTCTGGACGGCTTCTATTTCTTTTTTCTTGCCTTATTTCACTGGCTAAAGACATACATGTCTTGTTCTTGATCTTAAAGAGAAAGCTTTCACCTTCTGCATTAAGTATGATGTTAACTATAGGTTTTTTGTTTTTTTTATAGATGCCCTTTATTAGGTTGAGGAAGTTCCTTTCTATTCCTAGTTTGCTGAGAATTTTTATCAGGAATGGATGTTCAATTCTGTCAAATGCTTTTTCTGTGACTACTGAGATAATCATGTTGTTTCTTTTTTAGTTTGTAAATATGGCAAATTATATTGATTGATTATTCTAATGTTAAACCATCCCTGGGGTAAACCCCACTTGGTCATGATAAATTATCTTTATATATATCATTGGCTTTCATTTGCTAAAACTTTGTTTAGAATTTTTGTGTCTATGTTCTTGAGAGATATTGGTCTATAGTTTTCTTGTAATGTTCTAGTAATGCTGGCTTTATAAAATGAATAGGGAAGCATGCTCTCTTCTTCAATTTTCTAGAAGATTCTGAGCAAAATTGGCATTACTTCTTTCTTAAATGTTTGGTAGAATTCACCTAAGAGGTTTTCTTTATAGGAAGGTTTTAAACTACAAATTTAATTTCTGTAATAGATACAGGGCTATTCGGGTGATCCATTTCTTCTTCAGTGAGCTTTGGTAGTTTGTGTCTCAAAATTTTGTTCAGTTCATCCAAATTATCAAATTTATTGGCATAGAGTTATTCATAATATTCTCTTACTGTCCTTTTAATATCTGCAGTGATGTTACCTCTTTCATTCCAGACATTGGTAATTTGTGTCTTCTCTTTTCTCCCTGATCAGGCTGGCTAAATATTTATGAATATCATTGATTTTCTCAAAGAACCAACTTTTAAGTCTATTGATTTTTTACATTTTACTCCACTGATTTCCACTCTTATCTGTATTATTTCCTTTTGTCTACCCTACTTTGGATTTAATGTGCTCTTCTTTTTCTAACTTCTTAAAATGGAAGCTGATGTCATTGATTTGAACATTTCTTCTTTTCGTAGGTATTCATTTGGTGCTATTAATCTCCCCTAACTGCTCATTTAGCGGCAGCCCACAGAATGTAATAAGTTATGATTTCATTTTCATTGAGTTCAAAATACTTGCTAATTTCCCCCTTTGATTTCTTTTTTGTCCCATTGGTTAGTTAGAAATGCATCATTTATTTCTCCAAGTCTTTAGGAATTGTCCAGAGATCTTTCTGTCATTGATTTCTAGTTTAATTTCATTTTGTCAGAGAATGTACAGTATATGATTTGAATTCTTTAAAACATATTGAGGCTTGTTTTATGGCCCAGGATATGGTCTATCTTGGTAAATGTTCCATGTGCACGGGAAAAGAAGTGTATTCAGCTGTTATTGGATGGAGTGTTCTAAGAATGTCTATTAGATCAAGTTGGTTGATAGTGTTGTCTAGGTCTTATATATTCTTATTGATTTTCTGTCTACTTGTTCTGTTAATTATTGAGAGGGGGTCTAGAATGTCAGAGTATAATTGTGGAATTGCCTATTTTTTCCTGTTAGTTTCTGCTGCATGTATTTTGACACTTTGTTATTAAGTGCATAAATGTTTGGTACTGATACATCCTCTCGATGAACTGACGCTTTTATTATTGTAAAATGACATTCTTTATCCCCGGCTTTTCCCTCCCTACACTGTGGCCTAGAAACAAACTCAAGGCAGTATGCTGGGGATTCATAGGTGTCCTCACCTCTTTTATATCCCATCTCCTAGGGGTCACCATTCTTTGTTGCCTGATGGCCAGTGTCTTGAAAACCATGTTTTATATATTTAGTCTGGCTTTTGGTCATTTCAGGTGAGAAGATAAATCTGGTCCTTGTTACTCCATCTTGGCCAGAACCAGAACCATATCATCACTTGAAAAAATACAACAACTTCGTGTATATACTAAAAACCACTGAATTTTAAGTTGAATTTTAAAATGAAAAACACTTTTAAAGGGTGAATACTATGGTATTTGAATTATATCTTAATTTTACAAGACACCACCCTTCAGGGGCTTGTCTGCAGCCCTGGAACTTTGAACAGTTACATCAGGTACCAAGTATGGTCCCCACCTCAGGGACTTTGATTTGGTGGTCTCTCTGTCTAGAATGTTATTGCTGCAGAAATACATTCTCACTTCATTTAGGTCTCCACTCAAATGTCACCTTATCTAAGAGGTCTTTCCTAAGCGAACCATCTACACTAGTACCTAACCCAACCTTGTCATCTCTGTCCCCTTGCCCAACTCTTTTTCTTTATTCTACCTTTTACTGTTGAACATACATTTATATTTGTTCAATACATCTATTTGTTTGTTTATTTGTCACTCCCCACTAAAATATAAATTTATGAGAGCAGGGACTTTATTTTATTTACTGCTATGTCCTTGGCATCTAGAATACTGCTTGGCTCATAGTAAATCCTCAGTAAATCTTTGTGGAATGAATGAATGAATGAATGAATCCTAAACAATATATGTGCAGTCACAGGTTTGATGTGCTAGCTATATTTTTCTTTTTTTTTCTTTTTTTGATTTTTTTATTGGGGAATTGGGGGAAGGGGAACAGACAAGTTGCTATCCTTTTGGTCTTCAGTCTAGTTGTGGAGGACGTTGCTTCACTGGCCCAAGCTGGCACCATCGTTGCACTCTTCCCCGGTGAGGCAGATCAGCCGCCGGCCTCTGGACGGCCGCTCACAGTGGCTGCCGGCTACACACGGTAGCTTATGGCAGCCCACTGCAGCAGGGGTCGAGCTGCCGTTCACCATCTTAGCTGCAGAGGGCAGTGTCACTGGCCCTCATATGTCGATCCAAACCGGGGCCCTCTGGCGTCCCAAGCCAGCTCTTAACCAATGCGCCACTTGGCCGGCCCTATATTTTTCTAATGTACATTAAAATAAATATATATAACTATTAAAGTTAAAAACTTATATTTATGAACTTTCTAAAATCATCTCATACATCACTCATTTGAATATATAATTTGGGATATACTGAGTTAAAGGAATGTAAACAGGTTTCTTTACTACAGGACTTAAAAAAAGCTTCAATATATATGACCATACATTGGAAGCACATTTGTAGGACATATTGTCTTTAGGATTTCCTAAAAGGACCATTTCTTGCACCTCATTCTGGGATATGTCTACAGAAAACATTCTGAAAACTTTCATAATGCATGTGAGAGAGCAACGCCATGCCTGATACATAGTTGGAGCTCAATAAATATTATTTCCCTCTATGGCCATATAAACTTCTCAAATCTTTTAAAAAGTAACTTTAGGTATTAGATTCATTTCTGAGGGAAAGAAAGTTTTCCTCAAGGGTGGCTTTGAGAAAGATTTTATGGTAACATTTATAGCAGTAACAGCAGCGAGAGGGAGGCCAGACGTTACTGTGGAAGCATGAATCTGCAAAGCCTGTATTCTGAAGCTCCTGGGCTTCCCCGAGGTGTCCTGCCTCTAATCCTTTAGTCACCAGGGGCAGGCCTGATTTNTATATATATATATATATATACATATATATATAGAAGATTTTAGGTATGATGGTGGTTTCTGAACCAGGAACTTCAGGTCTCACACCTATAGTAGAGGCAGTCCCTCCTAGGGGATACGATTCTGGGGCCCAGGCCTCACCTGTGTAAGGTGTGTGCTGTCCCAGGGCCCTGGGGGTATGCAGAGGACTCAGTGCGGCCCCAGGGCATTCTGGGAGAACCCAGAGCTGCCCCAGGGAGAGATCAGAGTGGGAGAAGCTACAGCACAGGTACCACTGGAGAGGTCAGCAATGGCGGCCAATGATGACATCCCTGAATGTCTGGTGAAGGAGCCCAGACTTGACCCATCAGCTATGGGCAGCACTAAAGGGTTTTTCACCATGAGGGACCCAGTCCAATTTTCGCATTCACTGCACATTCTAACCTTATTCCATTGAGTCTGAGTTGGGAGGGAACCCTGAGTTGGCTCTTCGTGGTCTCTCAGGGGCTCAACCCCTGACTGCAGGGCACTGTAAAAGGAAGGGGGTCCTCATATGACCATTTCCTGCCAGCCGCCTCCCGTAGCAAACAGAGGGCAACTTTTAGCAAGTCCCCAGGTGGTTCTGCTGTGGGTGGTCTCAGCACAGACCCAGGTTCAGTTCATGTCCTCTAGCATGTTTATTAATGTAGTTCTTATCTTGTTTTACTTTGAGAATAAAATCAGGAGAAACAGTTTTCCTTCATGATACTTTCCCACCCACTTAGTATTTTTTATTTATGTCGCTGCCAGCAGAGAATGGAAGGGAGCTTTGAAAACAGCCTCTTTCACAGACAAATGTGTTTATCCTGGCTCAGTGTCACCATCCACGCCAGGCAAGGACAGCAGTTAAGGAGGGGCAGTGAGGAGCTGACACCATGCTTCCCGGACCTGAGAGGCAAAGGAGAGAGGGAGCTGGCCCCTACCCACCTCTCCCATTCCTGTCTCCCTCCAACTCCTCTCTGTCAGGTGAGAGAGCTCAGTTCATTGAAGTCTCAGCTTATCCCCATCTTTATAGAGAGATGTGGAACCAGATGTTGGGGCTGCAAGGGGGCGCCTAGCCTTCTATCCTGCAACAAAGGAGCTTAAATCCCCACAAAGGAGAGGGAATCACATGTTTTCAGGTGACCTGAACATTTTATTTTGTTGAAAATATTTTAATGTTAAGCTTTTCTCGTATACAAATATAATACATGCTTGTTGTAGAAAATAGAAAAATCAAGAAAGTGCCCTGAAATCTGTATTACACATAGTCACCTGCTCATCCCTTCTATGCCTGGATCTACATCTAGACATGGAAGTTCATAGGTGGGTGACCTCATGGAGGCAATCATATTCACTTGCCGTTTTACAGCCCTTTTGTTTCATACATAATATAAACTCTATAGGTTAGTGAATAACATCTGTTTTCATAGCTGCATAGTATTCCATTGTATGGATCAACTTTTTCTTAACACCCCCCCACACCCAACATTTAAGTTATTTTAATTTTTTTCCTGATTCTTAACATCTTTTTACAGTTGTCTGAATATCGCCTTAGAATATTCAGACAACATGTATAGACTCGCAGACTATACATGTGGTATAGCTGCGAGAGAGGGTACGTCCATTTGAAATGTTGATAGGTTTATGCAAGTGTAGTCGCAGTCCAGTTTTGACAGATTTGCACTTTCACCCACAGTGTATTAAAGCCCTTACTTCCCCACACTGCAGGGAAATCCTAAATGTCAACATCAAGCTTCAGTAACTGCAAAAGATTATGCAACGGCTCTCGCCCACAGCCCCATGCAAATCAGTGTGGCCACATAACCACATTTGTGTCGAACACCCTTTCTGTTGAAATCTAGACTTGAGGACTCCTTTAGAGCTGGAAATAACTGTAAAAATCCAGCCCTTTAAGCTGACAGGTAAGGAAACAATGGCTCAGGGAGGTCAGTGGCCTCCTCAGGCGGCAGCGATGCACACAGGACACCCAGTCCGTTGTCCTCCTGGGCAGTGCTGCCTCACACCCTACTACGGGACCTTAAGTTTCCCCGTCACACGTACACCGTACCTTTCCCCCTCCCAATTTGCGCAGATTCTTTCTCTTCTAGCACACTGAAATAGGATCAAGCTTTCACCCCCTCGGCTCAGGGTCAGTTTTCATGCTACCAGGAATGGCCTACCAGGAGGTGGTACTGTTTCCCCTGCAAGACCCACAGTCAGCAGCCTAGGTCCCTGGCAACAATGCCGAAATTGTTCTCCCCTCTCACCCTCGCCCAGTGCTTAACATTTGATGCTGTCAGCCTCCTGCTCTGGAAACTATCGGCTTCCATCGTAATGATAACAGATCCTGGCTTCCCTCCTGTTTTTCTAAACGCTCCTTCCATGCTCCCTGCTTGCCTCTTCTTTTTGTCACTTGGTGACACTCTTTCCAAAGGTCGCTATTTACTTCTCTGCTGTTGCCTCTTCACAATCTGTTCTTACGTTAAGGCCCAAACTATTCTTTAGAACCCTGGCCCCACATTTCCAGCTCCCTCCTAGTCGCCTTAACTCAAGGTTTCTCATCCTTGGCACTGTTGACATTTTAGGGTGGATAATTATTTGTCATGGGGGCTGTCCTGTGCATTACCGGATGTTTAGTAGCATCCCAGGCCTCTGCTGACCAGATGCCAGTAGCACCCACTTGGTTTTGATAACCAAAAATATCCCCAGACATTGCAAATATCCCGGGTGTAGGGGGGAAATTGCCCCTGGCTGAGAACCGCGGCCTTAGCTGGACTCAACATCATCGAAACAAAACTTAGCCCTGCTCCTCCCCTTCCTCCTCCCCAACTAGAACAGAGTTGACCAGATGCCACGAGATTCTAGCATGACTTTGTGCATAATAAAGGTCAAGAAGACCTAAGAGCCAGGATCACAGAATTCTGAGAGTTGGAAGGGCCCCCCACCCCGAGACCCTGAGCTCAGGTGGCTAAGCTGTTGGGGTCCTCTCTCCCTTTAAGCAAAGACAGCCTCAAATCCTTCTCGGCACGGCAGCCCAGTGGTCAGAGCTGATGTGAAAGGTGAACCTCCATACTATCCCTGCTCAGACTCATGCCTTCGTGTTTACCTGTCCAGGTATAGGGTGAAGTTTAGTGGTGGGAAAGCTTCTTTTTTTTTTTTTAAGATTTTTTTTATTGGGGAATTGGGGGAATGGGAACAGTGCTGGGGAATTGGGGGAAGGGGAACAGACAAGTTGCTGT
>NW_017731760.1:1360673-1422456 GCF_001890085.2 Hipposideros armiger | reverse complement strand
CTCCCAGAGTCCAAGAGACAGGAGTTGGCTGATGCCAGGGGCCAGGAGCCAGGCTCTCCAGTGCCTGTGGGACCCCCAGACTTTGGAGCAAGCCTGTCTGAGCTCTTTGCCACAGTGGTGTGGGATCCTTGTCTCACCTGTCATTGTTAAGGGCCCAACCCTGGGAACATCATCACCATGAGGTCCTCACCTCTGCTGTGGGGTTGTCAGCACCCCCCTCTCTCAGCTGTCTGGCCCTCTCTTCTGATCTCTGACTTTTGACCCGACGTTGCCTTGGTTTTCAGCTGTGTGGCTCACCATACCCCCGTTCTCAGGCTTTACGAATCAGGAAAACCCGAGCCTTAGCAGAGTCCTGGAAGGGCGCACACGCACGTGTGTGTGTGTGTGTGTGTGTGTGTGTGTGTGTGTGTGTGTGTGTATTGTGGTAAGGTATACATAACATAAAATTTACCATCCTAGTCATTTTTAACTGTACATGTCTGTGGCATTAAACACATTCTCACTGTTCTTCAACCCCACCACCATCCATCTCCATAACTTTTTCATCTTCCCCAACTGAAATCCCATACCCATTAAATAATAACTCCCATCCTCTATCCCCCAGCCCCTGGCAACCATCATTCGCTTTCTGCCTCCATGCATCTGACTGCTCTAGGGACCTTATATAAGTGGAATCATAACATATTTGTCCTCTTGTGACTGGCTTATTTCACTCAGCACAATGACATTGAGGTTCAGTGTGCTATCACAGGTGCCAGAATTTTCTTCCTTTTTAAGACTAAATGATATTCCACTGTATGTATATACCATTTTGTGTATTCATTCATCCAGCAATGGACACTTGGGTTATGTCCACCTTTTGGCTATAGGGAATAATGCTGTTATGAACACAGGTGTACAGATACCTGTTCCAGGCCCTGCTTTCAGTTGCTTTGTCTTGGGGTCTCGTGTGCCTATTTTTTTCTATTAGGTTGGGGCTGGAAGGTGCATGAGCTCCGTGGTGCCAGCCCCCTCACTTTACACCTGAGGAAACTGCAGTGCAGGTGGAGAAAGGAATTGCCTATGGTCAGACCTGGGCAGAGGCAGACCCAGGCCGAGGGCCTCGTGACTCTGCCAAGCAGGGTCTCCATCCTGTCATGCTACCTCCTACATTGGCCCAAGTCTCAAGCCTGTGTGGGAGGATGCTGATCAAATTCTCTGCCCACGTATAATAAGGACAGGTGTTTCTGGGCCTTGCCGCTCCTATGGCCCCCAACCCCACCCTCTGCCCAGCCAGCCTCTGGAGCCTTGCGTCTTTCTTCCATCAACAGACAACAGCAGCGGAGCCAGAGTCTCCAGACGCCCCGTCCCACCTAGGGGCTCTGGGCCCAGCTCTACAGCCACTCTGTCCCCTATGTCCCTGGCAGGGGCTCGGTCTTTGCAAAGAGCAAAAGCCCTGGCTCTTCTCCTGCACCCTCAGAAGCTGGGACGCTTCCACCCTGGCTTCCGCCCAAACCTCAGACGCAAGTGCTGTTGTCTTCTCGGAGGGGCCCGGACCTGGCTTTTCCCTGAACACTTGAAGCCACATTCTTTATGGGGCGGGGAAGGGGAGGAGGACATTGGAAGGGCAGGGAGAGGAAAAGGAACATTTATTGAGAAGTTTTTTCTGATCTACATGGCTTTACATGGTGGACTTCTATGCTCAGCAGCCCTTAGGTCAACTTCAGAGGAGACACTGCTCCATGGCCCCCACTAAGAGCGGGGTACAGGCAGAGCTGGCCCGTCCTTCCACCCGTCCTCCCCTTTTCCTGCCGGCAGTGATGTGGGAGGAATTTTCCTCTTTTCCTTTATAAGGGAACATGGCTGCTGGCCTGAGATTATGAAATCCAGCCCTGTAGGCCCCTGCTTGACCCTTTATCCTGGTCCCATCAGCCATCACTGCTTGAATGCTCTCAGGAACATGGAGCTCACCGACGTCCAAGGTGCCCGGGGCAGTGCTGGTAGGAAGCCCTTCTCTACACTGAAGCCAGAGCTGCCTCCCCAGCCCTCTTTCACTGTTGCTTCTTCTGTGCTCACAGCAGTATTAGCAGTTACTGCTGACCAGACCGTTTTTGAAGGCCTGACCCAGGGCTAAGGGCTTTATAAGGATTGTTTTATTCCATGCTTGTAACACTCTGCTAAATTGAAATGAGTGTCTCCACTTTAAAGGTGAGCACAGCTGCTCTTCAGCCAATATGCCCTAATACTACTGTGTTAGTTGATAAAATGGTGAGCTACTTCCATACCCAGTAGGAAATTGCTGCCGCCACTACTGCCCTACGTTCCCTGAGGGCTCCAGCGCCTGTCCAGCAGCCCTCTGATTGGTCAGGCCCATGCAGGTGCGGGAACTAAGACTCAGAGAGGGGAAGTAACCAGTCCAAGGTCACACAGCTGATTAGAGCCCCATTTCCTCTGACCCCAAAGCCAAGGATCTTAATCTTGCTCTGCGCTCACCTCAGCCCCACTAGACAGCCTGGGAGCTGAGGGACCCACCATCAGCCAGTGACCTAGAGTCAGCTCAACAAGGCTGAGTGGTGAAGGTGCAGGAAGCACCCTCCCCCTTCAAAGTCACAGCACAGCCTGAGGTCATTCCAAGCTCGTCAGCATCCCAAACCCCAAGTGGTTTTCCTCTTCCTCACTTTGCTGACACTCAGGTCCTATGCTCCTGCGGCTAACTTGGGGTTTTGCTCTGATTCCAGAACATCATGGTCATGGCTATTAGAAGTCACGTGAGCAGTTTGGGCTGAGTGCAGCAGCCCGACAGGTTTGAGATCTCACTTGTCTGTCCTTGTGTTGGGTGATGCCATCATCTCCAGGCCCCAATGTAGCCTTTGTCAGCCTGCTGTCACCATGCCCCAGGTCTCAGTGCCTAGAGGCTGCTCTTTCCGCTGGGCGCAGACAGCACCTAGAGCAAGACCACGCGCCCTCATCGGCGGGATATACCCTCACAGCTGTTGCAAAGACTAAAGGAAACATTAAATGGTAAGCTCCTTGAGGAGAAAGCCTTTGCCCACCAGTGTATCTCTGATGTCAGCCTGGAGCTGGCACCCATTAGGTGCTTGGTTCTTGTTTATTGAGGGAGGGAGGGAATGAGGCACCTTGTGAGGAGCTTGGCACATAGTAAGCCTCAGCAGATGCTGTTCTAATATGGCTTACGTTACTATTTATGAGAGTGCTTGGTACTTTCAAGAATAGGCCCCATCACATGTGCAGATGAGGGGCCACCAATCCATCTGCCTGCATCTGGGGAGGTTCAGGAATGAGGCTTGAGTGCCTGACTTGGAGCTACCACTTCTCTCCATTCCGCTGTATAGCTATCACCTCCAGTGATGTATGGATTGGCTCGAGTCCTGTGGGTGAGTTCACTAATTCATTCAACAAATACTTCCGGGTACCTGCTATGTGCCTGGCTCTCTTTGGGCCTCGGAGGATGCCCCAGTTGGCAAAGTAAAGTTTCTGCTTCATGAAGCTTATGTTAGAATGGGGGAGACAGAGCATAAACAAATATGCAATGTGTCAGGTGGTGATAAATGCTGTGAAGGAGAATAAGCAAGGTAGGGGAAATAGATGGTGAGGAGGGGTTGCTATCTTATGTAGGCTGGCCAGGGAAGGCCTTCCTGATAAGGTGATGTTGGAGCAGAGACCTGAAGGAGAAAGTTGTATATATACCTAGGGGCAGAGAATCTTAGACAGAGAGGGTATCAGTGCAAAGGCCCTGAGGCAGGGCTGTGTCTGACCTGTTTGGGGACTAGCTAGGAGGCCAGGGTGCAGAGCAAGTGAGGGAGGCTAATACAGTTCAGAGAGATAGCTGGAGGGCACTGATCTCCTAGGGTCTTGTAGGGAAATCAGAAGCCATTGGAAGGTTTTGAGCAGAGGAGGGACATGGTCTGACTGATGTTTGAAAGTCCCACTCTGGCAATGGTGTGGAGAATAGACTGTAGGGAAGCCAGGGTAGAATCAGGGAGAGCAGTTAAGAGTCTCCTGATGGTAAATTAGGGCACTGGTGAAGGAAGCAGTGAGAAGGAGTTGGATTCTGGATGTATTTTGCAGGAAGAAACAACAGGAGTTATGGATGGAGTGTACGGATGGTGGAGGGAGGGAGGGAAGAGCCTTTGGCCTGTATAGCTAGTACCACAGAGCCGTGTTTATCAAGATTAGCAAGCCTGCTGGGAAGCGAGTTTTGGGGGGAAATCAAGAGTCTAATTTTGGACATGCTAAATCCAAGATGCCTTTCACACTTAGAAATAGAAGTCAAACCAGCAGCTAGATGTCTGAGTCAGGAGCAAGGGGAGATGTATAGGCTGGAGATAGAAATTTTGGAGTTGACATGTATAGCCAGGAGATGAGAGATCACCAAGGAAGCGAATGTCGTTAGAGAAGGGGTCCCAGGACGGAGCGTGAGGACTCACCAATGTTTCGAGGGTGATTAGGGGACAGAGAAGGACCAGTCACTGCAGAAGGGAAGGAGTGAGAGAGTGACATCCCAAGACCAAGTGAGGAAGGCTCTTCAGAAAGGAGGGAACCATCAATGCACCCAGTGCCAGCCTGTGGTCCGGTGGGGTGAGGACTGAGAAGTGCCCACTGCATGTAGGGACATGGAGGTCATTGGCGACTTGACAAGAGCAATTTTGACAGAGTAGTGGGGAATGAAAGTCTGATTGTAGTGGGTTCAGGAGGGATTGGCGGGGAAGAGGAGCAGGCAGTGAGACTAGACAAGTCAAAGCATGTGGCTGTAGGGAGGGATAGAGAAATGGACAGCAAATGGAAGGAGATGTGAGGTCGAGGGGGGTTGTTTTTATTTTTATTTTTTGGATCTATTTTATTTTTGTTTGATTTTTTAAGGTGAGAGAAATGACAGCATGTTTACATACTGATGGAAGTGAACCAATAGAGAGAGAAATGGATGATATGCAGGAGAGGGAGGGGACAACAATAGGTGACAGGGGACAGCATCTAGTGCCCAGCAGGAGGGGATGGTCTTGGATGGAGCGGGACCAGGTCAGGCCCTGTAGTGAGGGCAAGCAGAGCATGTGTTTCAGAGAAAGGGAGATGGGGTTTCTTTTCCCAAACAAGTTTTAGATTGAGATATAATTCACGTGTAAAGTTTCCCCTTTTAAAATGTATAATTCACTGGATTTTAGTGTATACACAAAATTGTGCAATCGTGAATTGCTGATTGCTTCACAAATCAGCAGTCATTGGAGTCACCTCTACCTAGTTCCTCAGCATTTTCATCACCTCCCCGGACAAAAATTCATACCCATTAGCAGTCATTCTCCCCAGTCCCCGAAACCACTCACCTGCTTCCTGTCTTTAAGGATTTGCCTATTCTGGATATTTCATATAAACAGAATAATTTGGTATGTGGCCTTTTGTGACTAGCTTCTTTCACTTAGCGTACAGTTTTAAAGGTTCAACCATATTATAGCATGTATCAGAATTTCATTCCTTTCTATGTGTGAATAATAGTCTAGTGTATTGTACGCCACATTTCATCCTTCCATCAGTTGATGGACATTTGGGTTGTTTCCACTTTTTGGCTGTTATGACTACTGCTGCTCTGAACATTCATGTGCAAGTTTTTGTGTGGACATGTGTTTTCATCTCGGGTCTATCCCTAGGAGTGAAATTGCTGGGTCATAGGGTAAGTCTAAGTTTAACATTTTGAGCAACTAACAAACTGTTTTCTAAAGTGGCTGCACCATTTCACCTTCTCACGAGCAGTGTATGTGGGAGGCTCCCAATGTCCCCGAGGTGGGTGGTTTGGGGTGGAAGCATGTGGCATTTGGTTCCTAATTTTCTCTGTTTCAGACCTCAGCTGGGAGTGGGGGGGGGATGGAGAGAGGGGGCAGTGGGCAGAGGGGGAGAGGGATGTGCTTAGAATTGTTGGGTGCTCTCAAGGCCCTGTATGTGGGTGCCCAGGACTCAAAAGGGAGCCCAGCTGAGCGTTCTCTCCCCGCAGCCACATGTAACTGCCCGGGGTAGGTTTGGAGTAGGTGGAGGGTAACCAGGTGGGTGCAGGTGTAGGAAGCATAGCCTCAGGTCTTTGTCTTCCATCTCTGCAAACTTCAGGCCTCTGTCCTCACCCCTCCGTTTAGACCTGCTCCTCTTCACAGGCCTTAGGGCGCTGCTGCTGGCTCCCCATTCAAAAACAGGCTCATGCCAGGAGCTCAGCAAGGCTCCGACCCAAACAGGCTTGGCTTCAAACCGTGCCTTCATGTACTCATTAGCGGAATTAACCTGAGCAGGTAGGTCACTAACCTGGTTACTGCCTCAGCTTCCTCACCTGTAAAATACTGGCCTCCCAGAGTAGTTGTGAGGTGGAAGTGGGGCTGTCGGTCAACGCCTTGCCTCCCTGTTCCTCTCCATGGCCAGGCACCCCACCCCAAGTTCCCGTCTGTCCCTACAAGCTCCTGAACTCTTAGTGACACGGCTGAGACCCTCTGCTGCCCTTTCCCCTGTTTCTTCTCTTCCCACCACGAGCATGACACGGAGCAGGGCATCCCAGGCTCCTCGAAGAATCCCACAAAGCCATGGCCCATCTCCCTGAAGGAATGTGCGCCCACACATGTAATTTCTGCATCAACTCAGGATTCATGGACCTCATGAGAATGGATCTTGTGAAAACATATCCCAAGACCCTCTCACCTGCTCCCCTAGCTGTGTCCCTTGGGGCAGGTGTCCAGCACTTCTCTCCTGATGTCGTTTGAAGTCAGGTGTTGGCAGGTTGGGGCCACTGCCAGAGGGAATCTTTCCTCATCACCAGGGAGGCAGCCCCACCTGCCACAGGATTTTGGCTTCCACCCCTTCGGCAGTCCCGAGTGGCCTGGCTTTCCACGGCCTGCCCGCACTCTGGAGAAGAAGAAAGCAGCCTTTTTTCTGGGAACAGTGCATGGTTGGTGCAGCCAGCCCTTCTGCCTGGCACCCAGCCTACTCCGTACACACCCTTATCCAGAAAGGGGAGCGCAAGTTACAGCGGAAGGAGCCCTCATCACTACCGGTGCTCCATGAGGAGGCAGCATCACTTTATTGAAGTCTTGTCCTGGGAGGGACACAGGCGTCCCCACCTGAGTTCCCTGTTACATGGACACAACCCCCCGCCCCCCACGTGGGTCTGTGGGATAGAGACGTAGACAGCAGCAGGCATGGTCCTTGGAGGCATGTTGTCTTTAGCAACTATCATCTCCATTGCTTTTATCCAGAACCCTTACTTCAACCTGCAGAGTGTGTTACAGAAGTTGAAGAGTCAGTTTTTAGTGATTGCCCTTCCAGCTGGTGTGGGCTGTTTGAACACAATAACCGCATTTGGTATAGCATTCATGTAATTTGTCCAGTCATCCTACAGGTACCTTTTGAGCTCTCATTGGGTGCTGAAGCCATTGGGGCACCCAGAGAAAGGAAAGCTGGGCCCCTTTGGGGCTCCACCCATGGTGGGGAGCTGAGCCAGGCCTGGAAGCACGGACTTGGAAGATCCGATGGAGCACACAATAGGAAGGGTTCAGAGACTGAGTCAAAGGCCCGGCCCTCAGGAGAGGAGGCGGACTGTAGCCAGCTGGAGGGCACTCTTGTTGGAGGTCATGGCTCGGGCAAAGGCCTGGCTGGTTCTGGGTGGCCATACCCACACCCTCTGGCTGAAGAGAAAAGACTGGACTGGCTTGGAACACTTGGGCCTTGGGGACACTGGAGTGCCCTCCTTCACAACATGTAGCCTTGAGCAGATCACTTTAACTCCCTGGGCCCCAGTTTTCTCACCTGTACTCGGGTCCAGTAATACCTTCTTTCCACCGCCGTGAGGAGCACTGCGAGGGCGAGTGTAGAGGGCCCCTGGCACCGTGCGTGCTGCCAGGAGGAACACTGGGCAGGACTACTGTTAGTTCAAGAGCTTGCGCTGTATACTGGGCTGCAGGCCAATGTCAGAGTCCCCAGACCCCACGCCAGGCTTTGCTTCCCGCTGGAAGCCCTGGAGAAGGAGAGGTGGGGAGGAGGAAAGGGAGGGAGAGCAAGAAGGACAGAGAATGCGAGAAGAAAGAGAACGCGGAGGGGGAAAGGAGGAGGACTCAGTAGGGACCCAGGCTGGTGTTCCCTCCACGCTGACTGCCGGCCTGCCTGGGGCCCCCCGTCACACCAGCATGTGGGGCTTAGCTTTTGAAATGCCCAAGACCCAAGAGCAGCCCCAGGATTTACACTAAATCCTCCTCAGCAACACTGCTGGCCCCCCACCTTCGGCGGGGAGGACTGGGCAGGTCAGTCAGGCGCAGGGCACTAACCTCTGTCTCCATAATGTTACACTTTGCCTCCTCTCTCTCTCTCTCTCTCTCTCTCTCTCTCTCTCTCTCTCTCTCTCTCTCACGCGCACACACACACAGAATACCTCTTCTCCCACAGCGACTAATATTTTCTGTCTCTGGGGTTTGCCTACCTTCATGACATCAGGCAGGGGGACCACAGGCAGAATCATAGTTTCTTAAAAGCGTAGCTGCCCGTTGTCCTCAGCTTCCCCCAGGAAGTCTTGGAGGCAGAGCTGCTGACAAGGAGCCTATAACCAGGCATTTCCAGGTGTATGTGCGTGGAGGGGCGGGCTGGGCAAGGGTTGGGACCCCACACCGGACTTGGCCCAGCTCGGCCCCCCCCCTCCTCCTCCCTGGCTGTACCTGCCTTCCTAGAGCCCAAAGTTTGCAGTTTCCAAGTCGCCCTTCACTTGCCCCTCTCCGTGGTTCCCACACTGTTCCTTGTTCTCTGTCCTCGGTGTCCCGGTTCATGCTCTCATCTCACATGCTCGCTGGCGCGCATGTCCTGGCTGCCTCTGCCAGGTCCCTCCTGCACCTCCTCACAGGCCTCCCTGCCTCCAGGGCCCTCCCTCTGGCTGCCAAACTCGCCCCGCTCTGACTATATCTGTCCCCTCTCTGAGCCTTCAGTAGCTCCCCAGTGCCCAGAGTTTAGGACCCAGGGTCCCCAGCCTCTGGTCTTCCTGTTTCCTCTTTCTCCCTGTCCCAGACCTTTGACCCAGGCACCCCAGCCTCCTTACTGCCCTTACTGCCCTTCCAGGCGCTGGCTCATGCTGTTCCTCTGCCTGGAAGACCTTTCCCCAGGCTCCATCTTTACGTCAAATTCTATTCTTTCTTCAAGCGAAGGATTAAATGTCCCGTCTTTGCTGAAACCTTCCATTATCCCCCGCTTTCCCTAGATCTGCCATAGTATGCATCACTTTCTGTTCCACATTATTATTTTTTTCTCTTAAATATCAGTTCAATTGGCCTGTAAGTGCCTTGATAGTGAGATGCATCTTAGTCTTTGACCATGCGATGTACCAAGCAGAGTGGTTGGCATAGAGCAGGTATTTAGAAAATAACTGGCAAATGGGTAACTGAGTACACCTCTTAGCGCCCCACGCGCAGGTTGCTTCTGCCCCCCAAAATGGTACAGGCCTTGCAGTCACCACACACCCATATGCTATCCCTGTCCTGTTTGTTTTTAGGATTATGCTGGGCTCTTACAATGAGCTGGAAAATTCCTCTATTTTCTGTGCTCTGGAATAGTTGTAAGATTACAAGAATAGCTTTGTGCCATTCATAGGGTAGGTTTTGTCGCTTCAATTTCATCAATAATTTTTGGCCTATTCAGGTTTTATATATTTTCTTGAACCAGTTTTGCTCATTTATATTTTCTTAAATCACCCCTTTCATCAAGAACTGAAACTTTGTTGCTATAAAACTGTATATAGTTTTCTCATAATAAAATATATATCTCTATCCATAGTCATAGGCCATTTCTCATTGAAAATGCGTATTTGTCTTTATATATATATATATATGTATATATATATATATGAATTGCTAAAAGTTTGTGGGTTTATTTTTTTAATTGGTCCTTTCAAAGAATCAGCTTTTTATTTTTAGATAGCAATACTTTTTCCTTCCTCCCATTTTCTTAATTTCTACTTTTAGTGATGATTTCTTCTTTATTTGGTTTTATTTTATTTTTCCTTTTCTAGCCCCTTGATTTAAATGCTTACTTAATTTTCAATGTTCCTTGTTTTCTGAAGTGCATTTAAAGCTATAATTTCCGTCTGAGTATCACTTTGGCCTTAAATCAGAGGTTTTATTACTGCTTCTTGTTGTTTGATTCTAAATTGTAATTTTTGGTTTGCTTTTCTCTTAAACTGGAGAGTTATAGAGCAGTATAGGCTTTTAAATTTTCAAGTGGATAGATTCTTTTATACTTATGTTTCTGTTAATTTCTGATCTTGTTGCGGTATAGGTAAAAGATGGTTCATATGATTTCTGCTTTCTGGAACTTGTTGAAAATTTTATGTATGGCCTAACATATGGCCAATTTTTGTGATGATTTCATGTGTGTTTAAAAATACTTATTTCCTCTTTGAGTGTAAAGTTTGTTTTCTCAGTCTCTTGTCCATTTGTCTGTCTATCTCTAAGAGAAGCTTGTTCAGTTCTCCCACAATGATTATGGGGTTTGTCAATTCCTGTTTTTAAAAACCAGTTTTTTATCCATAGATTTTTAGGCAACATTCTTAGATGGTTGTGATTTGTGACTTTGGCACTTCTTGATACACCTTTTCCCATTATAAATTTCATAGTGTGTCCTGTCTAATGCTTTGGCCTTGAATTCTGTTGGTGAATGTATGTGGCTGGCATATTCTATTTCGTTCTTTCATTTTTTTATCTTTCTGTGTCATTTTGTAGTACTAGTCAAATGGATTTTTTGGATTAAGTGTCTGCCTTTTCTGAGGTATAATTAACATTTAACATTATATTAGTTTCAGGTATACAACGTAATGATTCAGTATTTGTATATATTACAAAATAATCACTACAATAAGTCTAGTTAACATTCATCATCATACATATTTACAAAAAAATTTTTTTGTGATAAGAACTTTTAAGATCTACATTCTTAGCAACTATCAAATATACAATAGAATATTATTTACTGTAGTTACCATGCTGTAAATTATATCCCATGGTTTATTTATTTTGGATTTGACACCAAAAGCAAAGGCAACAAAGCTAAAATAAACACATGGGCCTACATCAAACTATTGTAGAAAGCTTCTGCACAGCAAAGGAAACCATGAACAAAATGAAAAGGCAACCTACTGAATGGGAGAAAATACTTGCAAATCATATATCTGATAGTGATGGTTTCCTTTGCAGTGCAGGAGCTTTCTAGTTTGACAGAGGCGGCACTAAGAGGGTGTGTGTGTGGGGGGGTGGGGGGTAAAATGGGTGAAGGGGGTTAAAAGATACAAATTTCTAGTTATAAAATATATAAAGGACTCATACAATTCAATAGGAGAAAAACCAAACAGCCTGATTAAAAAATGGACAAAGGATCTGAATAGACATTTTTCCAAAGAAGATGTATTGATGGCAAACAAGTACAGGAAAAGGTGCTCAACATCACTAATCATCATGGAAATGCAAATCAAAACTACAATGAGATACCACCTCGTACCAGTTAGAATGGCTGTTATAAAGGCAAGCAATAACAAGTGATGGTGAGGTTGTGGAGAAAAAGGAACCGTTGTGCACTGTTGGTGGGAATGTAAATTGGTGCGGCCACTATGGAAAACAGTATGGAGGTTCCTCAAGAAATTAAAAATAAAACTAATATATGACCCAACAATCCCACTTTTGGGTATTTATCCAAAGAAAAGGAAAACCCTAATTAGAAAAGATATACATACCCCCATGTTCACTGCAGCATTATTTATAATAGCCAAGACATGGCAACAACCTAAGTGTCCATCAATGGTGAATGGATAAAGAAAATGTATAAAGATACATATATATATATATATATATATATATATATATATATATATATATATATATATATATATATATATATATATTCAGCCATAAAAAACAGAACGAAATCTTGCCATTTGCAACGACATGGATGGAACTTGAGAGCATTAAGTAAAACAAGTCAGACAGAGAAGGACAAATACTATATGGATCTCACTCACATGTGGAACCTAAAAAAACAAACCTCCCCCCCAAGAAAAACCTGAGCTCATAGATATAAAGTACCTGCTTTGAACAGGTGAATTTCACCCATTTGCATTTATTGTCAGTCACAGATTTATTTCTGCCTCTTACTTCATGTATACTGTTTTAGCTTTCTTATTTTTGTTGAGTTTATTTTTGCCTTTCATTGAATTGGTTTCATTTACTTTGTTTTTCTTTCCTCTAATGATTAGAAAGTTTTGAGTTTTATTTCTATTCTCGTGGTTATTCTATGTGTGTGTGTGTGTGTGTGTGTGTGTGTGTATACTTATATTTTTCTATCAGCAGCTGGATGTAATTTTATCTTTAGCCTCTTCCCAAATGAGGCAAGAACTTCAGTAGTAACTCACTTTTCCCGCCTCCACCCTCACTCACATATGGACCATCGTAGATTTTAGTTGTAAATTGTCATTCATTTTCTTCACGTTGTGTAACAATATTTATTTAAACTTGACTCTTATGCTTTGCTGTTTGCTTTATATAAACCATTGTTTATAATACTCATCTTTCTCTTTTATGGACCCATGTTTCACTTTTCTGGAGTACATCCTCCTGGAATTCTTTTAGAAAGCATGGGTAATATAATTTCTAAGACCTAAAATATTTGAAATGACTATTTTTCCTCTCCAGATGGTCCATGTTGATATTCAGCTCCCTACTGAGTTTTTTTTTTATTCTGAATGATCACAGTTTTCAATATCTTTGGTCTCTAGTTTTTGTTTTGGATAATATACACACACAGAATCTGTGAGTATATTAATTACAATATTACTGTACTATCTTCTCCTGTTCGGTACAGGCCTTCTCATCCCCACTTCGGCCAAATCCACACCATTTCATCTGTTTTATTGATTGCAGTTCTGAGTGGGATTTATTTAAGAAAATAGGCTCCATTCTCTCCAGGCGAAGGTGCAGTCTCCTCCCCTCCTCCCTAGGAAACACTGGGGAAACCGCCTTAGTCTCCACACTGGTCCTCAGCTGTAGATCCCATTTTCTTAGCCTGTCCATTTTACATCCAGATCAAATAATTCTAGGACTATTTCAGAGCTGGAAGGACCTGAAGTTCCAGGAATCCTGCCCCTCGTTTCATACGTGAGGAGAACAAGGCAAGAGTAGCCGTGTGTCTGGGGCGTATCGCAGGTCCTCGTGTGCCCCAGCCTTGCCCCTCTGACATGCTGAGTGACTCAGGAGGATGCGTAGGGGTGACGACAGGCTCTGGGACAAGATCACTTTCTCGGCCACTATGTAAAGGTGCCCGCTTGAAGAGCTGCAAATTCCTGGGTGTCCTGATAGCATCCTGTGGCCCTCTTTATCACCCATACACTGGCAACTCCCACGTCTGTCATTCCTGCCCCTCTTCTCAGTTTCTGACTTAAGTCTTCAAATGCCTGTTTGAAGTCCCACATAGGCGTCTGAGAGGTTCTGAAGCCTGTGTCAAGAACTGAGCCCCCAAACCCTGTTTTTCACTCAGTCTTTCCCACCTAAGTATATGACACCACCATTTATTTGGCTCAGGCCCAAAACAGTCATTGTCTTCAATGGCGTTCTCTCTGATCCCCCCCCCACCATCCCCACAGTTTCCTCCAGAAAGTGCCGCTCCTGTTGGCTCTGTCTTAGAATGAGGTCGCTTCTAACAGCATCCA
The DNA here is from genome assembly GCF_001890085.2 of Hipposideros armiger. Classification (NCBI taxonomy): domain Eukaryota; kingdom Metazoa; phylum Chordata; class Mammalia; order Chiroptera; family Hipposideridae; genus Hipposideros; species Hipposideros armiger. The sequence goes on along the minus strand of NW_017731760.1, from coordinate 1,408,766 downwards.
CCCTCGCCCTCCTTGGTCTAACCCTCCAGCCTGTCTTGCCTGGAGTATTGCACTAACCTTCTACCTAGTGCCCCTGCTTCTACTCTTGGTCTGTGTTTTCCCAGCAACCAGGGTACAGATGTCCTACAAATCATGTGACTCTTTCGCCCAGACTCTCCAGTGGCCCTTGTCTTATGTAGCATGAAGTAAGCCTCACCCCACTGTAGCAGCACCCCAGACTTGCCCTCACCTCCTTTCCATCCTCAGGCCATCCACCCTTCCCTCCACTCCCCCAGGCCATCAGGCCGGCCCTTGCACACTTCCCCTCCCTGTGTCCCCTCTGCCTGGGATGCTCTTCCCCTCGGCCACAGGGCTCTCTCCTGTCATCATGTAGTCACTGCTCAAATATCATCTCCTGAGAGATGCCCTTCTTCCCTATCCAAAATGACACCAACTTCAGCCAGTTACCTCCGACTGGCCATATTGCTCTTCATAGTATGTACTCATCTCCACCAGAAATTATCCATTCATTCATTCATCTGTCTTCCCACTAGATCGTAAGTCCCACGGGAGCAAGGATTTTGCCTCATTCAGCCTGTATCCGTAGTGCCTAGAATGCTGCCTAGCACATAGTAGGCCCTGAAATATTTCTTAAATGAATGAATAAATGGATGAAAAATGGACAGACTTCACATTCGTTTATTCATTCAACTACTATTTGGGTACTGTTTGTGCCAGGCTGCGAGTAGACAGATGGTTGACTCACACAGACTAGATCCCTGCCCAGCTGAGGGCAAATTAAATGGGCAGCAAGAACAATGCCAAGAACAGTCCGTATTGGGGTGAGAGAGCCCTGGGGTCTCAGGCAGCGTGGTGCTGTGGGTCACAGTCAGCTGCCAAAGAAAGGGGAGCAGGGGTGGGGGGTAACGGGGGAAAGAAGTCCCAGGCCCAGAGGTAGGGGAGAGCACCCCAGGTGGCGATAACCGGCTCACGGCAGACCCTCATGAAGGACTTCTTTGTGCCACGCACAGCTCTAAGGGCCTTGGTATATTAACTAGAAACAACCCTGAAGATCCTCATTTTAGGAAACAGAGGCGCAGAGAAGTGAGCTTGTGCGGGGTCACACTCTGGGGATGAGGGGCCAGACTCAGCCCGGAACCTGGCTCCAAAATCTGTCACCAGCTGCTCCACTGCCTCGAGGAAGAGGGCAGGCTGGGTCTGGTCGGAGAAGAGAGTGAGCCAGGAGCATGGGGGGAGGCCAGCAGGTGACTAGGGGCTTGCCATGACGCCGAGGGGTTCAGACTTCATGCCATCTGTAGGGCTTTGGCAGGGCCTGAGGGGGTCAGGCTTGCACTTTTAAAGTGAGACCCCTCCCCCGCAGCTGTGGCTGTGACTTCCCTGACACAGGCAGGGGTGAGATTTTATCTTAGCAGAGCAGGCGTCAGGAGCCCATAGGGTAGGGTAGTGAGAGGGGTGGATGGGTTGGGGGTGGGGAGAGTCTTTGCTGAAATGGTTCTCCCCAGCGTCCGGCTGCTGCTTCCAGCCCCAGCTCCCGCCCACTGCCCTGTAACAGCCCCACCTAGGAGGTGAGTGACCCTGGCTCTCAAGGGGTCACCCCTTCGCCTTTGCCTGCCTGGTGTCTGTCCACACAGGGGCTGAGGAGCCTTCCTGACCCCGATGGCCTCTTCAGAGCTTCCCCCAGGCATGTCCACAATCAAGCTCTCCTCCCTAGGGGCTGCAAGGTAGAGGCACTGCTCCATGTACAAGGGAGGAAAGGAGGCTCAGAGGCAGGTAACTCCCCAAAGAATCAGTTTGGAAGGGCTGCAGCAGGGACCCAAGCTCAGATCTGGGCACTCGCCAGAGGGACTTAGAAGCAGAGTTGATCACAGACTTAATGAGGCTTTTCTGTAGACAGAGAATTAAGGCCCAGGGAGACCGTGGGTTGGAATCAGTGGGTCTACAAATGAGTCAGTTAGAGCCTCTTACTGAGGTGTCTGAGGCCCCACCAGGACCCTCACAGCACAGCCCAGGGAGCATGTGTGGCTCTTGTGGGGACAGTTCAGATTGAGCCACAGAGGGGACAGAAGCGGCGTGGGGGTCTGTAGGCTGCGGGGGCTCCAGGGTGGGGGTGACAGCCCCTGACTGGCCCCATCCCATCCCAGTTCTGGACACAGCCGGGCAGGAGGAGTTCAGTGCCATGCGGGAGCAGTACATGCGCACAGGGGACGGCTTCCTCATCGTCTTCTCGGTCACAGACAAGGCCAGCTTCGAGCACGTGGACCGCTTCCACCAGCTCATCCTGCGCGTCAAGGACAGGTGAGCACAGCCAGGCCAGGGGTCTGTTTGTCTGTCTCTCTCAATCTCTTTCTCTCAGATTTTTCAGGTGAAAGCTAAAGCACAGAGGGCAGAGCTGGATGCAGACCTTGGGCCCTCTGACGCCTACCCTAGTTCTTCCTGTGGGGCCAGTGGCTTCCAGGGCCTCGGGTCAGCTCCCTCCCATCTCTCTTAAACTGTCCTTACGGGTGAATCAAAGAGTCATCAGTAACATCTTTGTTTTTCAGCTCTAATTTAAGCAAACTTTTGTTCCAAATAAAAAGTGAATTTTCTCTCCAGTATACACTATAAATGGTTAAATTGCATTTGACTGTGAGAGTTACAATCCCCTAATTAAAGGCTCATGTTTTTTCTTAGCATTACATGGAGTACTTAAATAATTTGGAGTCTGTTTTAAGCCTAACTGTTCTTTTCAGTTAATTGGATCTTAAAGAGGCACTATAAAGAAAGTAAAAGGACAAACTAATAGGAAAACAGCAAGCTTTGAGCAAATCTCAATAAATTCGAAAAATCCAGTTAACACCTATTCCAAAGACAAAGTGTTAATAACTTTACAATTTAAAGGGATACATGCACACACGCGCACATGTGCACACACGTGCACGCACACACATGCACACACACGCACACATGCACACACAGAAATGTGGGGTCTCAGACATCTCAGTGTGAGGCTCTGACTGACTTTTCCCCCCAACTATGGGAATCTCAAAAGAGAAAACATAAATGACTCAGATGTGGGAAAACATTCAACCCTCTTGCTTACGAAAGCAGTACAAGGAGAAATAATAAAGTACCATTTTTCAATTGTCTAATTATAATTTTCATAATGAAAACAGCCAATGCTGACAAAGATGCTGTGAGACTAGCATTTCATTCACTTTGGGACAGCAGTATGACCATATATGTCAATGGAAACCTTTAAGGTAGACAGGCCTCTTCAACCCGCCCTTCCTGTCCTGGGCGCCATCCTGATTTGGCAGCTGCCATTTATTCGGTGCCAACTGTGTGCCAGACCCTGGCCCTGGCACTCTTCACGAGTCATTGCTGAGGGCCACAGCAGCCCTGCATGGTTGGCGCATCAGGGTGACCGAGAGATGGGAGGAAGCAGGTCTAGAACCCCAGCCCCTGGCTCAGCAGCACTGACAGTGCTGAGCCGGTCTCCAGTCTCCAGGCCCCTTCCCACTCCTAGAAATGTGGAGGAAGGACTCTTACGTCAGCTCCAGGCCGCTGCGGAGGCGCTGTGCGCTGTGTTATGCCTGAGGTGTGGCTGTACCGCCTTCACCAGGGGTGAGGACAGCGAAACCTCATGAGCTGCTCTTCCTTTATTTCCAGGGAGTCCTTCCCGATGATCCTCGTGGCCAACAAGGTCGATTTGATGCATCTGAGGAAAATCACCAGGGAGCAAGGAAAAGAAATGGCGACCAAACATAATGTAGGTCGTGTGTGTGTGTCTGTGCCTGTGTGTCTGTCCGTTGCGGGTGCCAGGGGGTGTATAAAAGCCAGTACCCCATCACTCCTGCAGCCTTGGTCTATAGGAACGGAACTCAGGCCTCCTAGGTAGCTGGCACCCGCATGTAGGATGTTTTGTGAAACAAGACAACAGACCAGAGAGCAAGCACCCTCTTATCAGTCAGTCACATCTCTGATGTGGGGAGAAGGTGCCTGCACAGTGGACTGACTGCAGGCTGTGGCGTGGAGGCCCCCTCCTGGCGGATTCATCGCTGGGCGCTGCAGAGGACTGGCTTCTGTCCCCTTCTCGGAGCCAATCTCCTGATTCTGCTCAGAAACATTGGATCGGCTGCCACTCACTGAGCCCTGCCCTGTGCCCAGCATTGTGCTGGGGGAGCACTCCTCACAGCCACACATTGAGGTAGATACAGTTACCTCCATCTTACAAGGGCTCAAACTCAGGTTTCCCCAGGCCACACAGTGACTTTAAGCACATACCTTCGTTTTGTTTTTAGTTCACCGGATGCCCCTTTGCCAGCTGGTTGGTGCTGGCTGGGGTCCCTGGGCTTCTTCCCCCCACTCCCCTCACCTCCCCCCCGCCCCCCACACTGGCACAGTCTATGCTCCTGGCCTCATTGGCTGGTTATGTAGAAGCCCCCCCTGGAAGTCTGTGGGGTTGCTCTTACCCTCCGCCCAGTGGCCTAGCTCTTTGAGTAGAGGAAGGGGGCTCGCTGCGAGGCAGCTCTGCTGTGTTCATTCACATACTCACTCAACGGTCCTTAACCCTGGGAAACAACTGCTTGCCTCATGGTGCTTCCTTCTAGTGACAGGAGACAGACAGGAAACAAAGCAAGTTAGAGTGTCAGAAGGTGGCATGTGCTATGGAGAAAAAGTAAATCAGGAAAGGGGTCAGGATTGCAGGGTGGAGGGGGTGCTCTTCCAAGTAGGGTGGTCAGGGAAGGCCTTGCTGGGAAGGGTGCCTATCCATGAGGACTTACAGGAGGTGAGGGGACGATGCCAGGGGAAAGAATGTTGCAGCAGAGGCCCTGAGGCGGCAGTTTGAGGAACAGCAAGGAGGCTGGTGTAGGAGCAGGAGTGAGATCAGGGAGGACTTAAGGACGTTCACTCACAGCGTGAGAGGGGGAACCACTGGAGGAGCGATGTGGTTTGACTTAGGGCTGAGCAGCTTATCTGGCAGCCGTGTTGAGAGTGGGCTGTAGGGACACGGGTGGGAGCAGGGAGACCAGTCAGGCGCTGCTGCAATAACCCAGGTGCTGGTGGACGTGGACCAGCGTGGTGCTCATGAAGGTAACGAGAAGGTTGGATTCTGGATATATTTCTAAAAGAGCCAACAGGATTTGTTCACAGACTGGATGTGAGGTGAGAGAGAGAAAAAGGAATTGAGGGTGATTCCAAGGTTTGGGACATGGGCCACTTTCAGAGGACTGGGGTCACAGTAGCTGGGCAGGGGAAGACTGGGAGCAAGCGTGTGGGGAGGCCAGGAGCTTGGCTCTAGGTCTTTTTAGCTTGAGGAGCCGAGTAGATAATCCAGTGGCGATGTCAAGACAGCAGTCTGGAGGCACATAGTGGAGATCAGCGGCATACAGACAGGATTTAAAGCTATGAAACCCACCAGGGTAGGTGTAGATAGGGGAGGGCCCCGGGATTGAGGCTGGGGACTCTTCAGTGCTGTGATGTGGGGAGATGAGGAGGGAGCAGAAGGAGGGACTGAGCAGTGATGTACGAGGACCAGAGCAGGGTGTCATGGAGCCAGGAAAAGGAAACCCCTCAAGGAGGAGGGATCATCAGCCAAGCTGCTCAGAAGCAGATGGGGCCTGGGAACCCCCGCTGGGTTTAGCATTAGATGCAGGCCGCCTCCACTGGTCCAACACCCTAACCAGAGAGGCCCGGGGAGCCTCTCTATATAGAGTCTTGGGCTCTGTAGTACCTGAAGAGGGTTTGCTAAGGGCTTTCACAAATACCTTCTCGGTCCCTCCTAGCAGCCTTGGGTGTGTGAGTGGGGAGCGGGGACGGGTGCTGCAAGGGGCAGCCCTAGCCGAGTTCTGCAAATAGAAGTGAATGAAACACAGGAGGTTGGGTGGCTTCTACGGGCCCCAAGCTGGTAAGGAGTGCCCCACCCCCAACCCCACACTGGAACCCAGGTCTCTAGTCTCTTAGCCGATGCTGCTTCTATAGCCAACACTGCCACCTCATTTATCATTTGACCAAATACTCTGCAAGCCACTATCGACAACCTCCTAATTTTAGAGCTCACAGGGCAAGTTCCTCTTCAGCTGACCAAGGCAGGAAGATGGCATTCCCTAGCCCTCTGGTGGAGTCAAATGCTACCATTGTTTACCACAGGGTTTCCCTTAGTTTAAGTCTTATTGCTACCGATATCCTAGAATTCTAAGAACCCAGAAAATGCACATTGGCGTGTCCTCAGTGGTAAGAGGCAGGACCACCATAAAGGAGGTGGGGGATATCTGGGGGCCTGGGGAATACTACAACTCATGTACTCCTGAGCAGTGCATTGGGACAGGCAGCAGTGGTCTGAGGCCCTGGAACCTAGGACTTACTGAGCTGGCAGGATTATAGGACATGAAAGGACCCCAGGTAGTTCCCGGCCCCAGGTGCAGGTGCCTTCCCACTTCCCGTCTGGGCGTGCACAGGGACGCATGTCGTCCTGACCTCATGAGGTCACATAGGACTCTGGCACCAGGTGCTACCAGGGCCACCTGCCTCACCTGGAAGAGGCTTCAAAGCTGACCTCAGCACCGCCACCTGCCCAGGGGAGGCCAATGCACCTGGTCTAACCTTGATTCTCTACTGTGTGGCCTTGGGCAAGTACGTCACCACTTTAAGCTCATTTTCCCCAGCTGCTTATCTCAGAGGGTTAACGTCTTAAGGGAGGTCAGGGATGTTAAGACCTTAGAGGCCAAACAGCCCACGGTCATCTCAATGAACAGCCTATAATCTGATAGTCGACAGTGGAGGGCAGCTTTCTTTCAGTGTTATCAGAGGCTCCAATATTCGTTGAGTGAGTATTTCAAAGGCCTGAACCCTGCCCTTTGTGCTTTGCCCCTCGTGTTTGGTCAGCTACAACAAGACCCCTGCTCGAAGCCACAGCAACACGTGAACATCCCATCTCTCGTGATAGTAATTGATGGGGAGATCCTTTATGATGTGTTCTGAGCAATGGTTTACAATACACTCCTCAAAAATAACAACTTACTGTTACCCACCCCCCAGTGCATTTAAAGTATTGATCGTTTTTCTTCTATTCACTGTGCTTTTCTTTTTCAAATGTGATGTAATGAAATGGCTTAATTTTGGAATGAGGACAAAGTTGTAAAAAATACCAAAGTTCTTCAGTCCAGTCACACTTGGCTTACCTCCATCTCATCTAGGGAGGTGTGTGAATCCCCACACTCTTCACTCATGGGCTCCTGACTCTGCAGGGTCCCTGTTATAGGAGAAGAGCACACAGGACCATGTCCTGACCTTGAGGAGCCTTTGCTCTCCACCCTGTCCAGGCTTGGTGTGGACAAGGCCCTCACCCACCCTGCGGGGTCACCTTTGCCGCATCTCCCCATGTGCTGCTGCTGCCTTTCAGCGTGATGATGATTACCGGGCATTCAGCGTGCAGACACAAGCCTTCTGTAAGCACAGCTGAGCGTGGAGCTTGTGGATACAGACCAAACAGGATCTGGGCAGGCAGGCTTGTTGTGGGTGGGGGGCACAGACTAGCCAGGGGTCACCAGGATGCCAGATCCTGCCCGTGGCCCAGCCTCGCCTTAGCCTTTCCCACCGGAGTCCCCTCTGGAGGGCCTGGAAGGAGGGGCAGAAATCCCCCCAAGGTAGAGAAATAGACCTCAGAAAGAAAAATGAGTAGAATCAGAATGTATTTTAGTTTGATAAATGAAAGTCTTCAAGTATATAAAAAGATCATTTTAATTCTATTTTTAGGGAGCTATTAAATATCTCTGTGACTAGAGAACAAGGGGGAATTGGAAAAACTGTCAGTAAAATTTTCCAACTTTAAAGAGTAAGAAGCCACCAAGGGGACTTCGGGCTATTGGAGCCAGGGCCCTGTGGGGACTTTAAAAGCATACGGTTCCTCAGGGTCTCTGAGAATTTGCATTTTTAGGGAACAAGCCTTTGTGGATTTCAGTGCCACTTTTGCCAAAAGTGAGTTTTGCCTTCCAGATTCCATACATAGAAACCAGTGCCAAGGACCCACCTCTCAACGTCGACAAAGCCTTTCATGACCTGGTTAGAGTAATCAGGTGAGCACTGCACACATCCCTCGAAACGGGGCCTCGTCAGCACGATGGGCGATGGACAATGGGAGGGCTGGAGGCACACGGCCCCTTCATCTGGGGCCAACGCTGGATGTTCCTGGGCCTGTGTTTGGATTTCTTATACCTCCATTCATTTCTGTCCCCTGCCCTTCCCACCTACCTTTGCTGGCCCTACTACCTGTGAGTGAAGCCGATCACTGGGTAAAGGGAAGTGCTTCCTCCCTGAGGCAGCCCCCTCTAGCCTGCCCTTGGTGTTCTCCCAACCAGGCAGCAGTCAACACGGTAGAATGTAGGTCCTCTCCTCTTCCATGCTCCGATGTCAGTGTCCTTTGACATTTCACCTGAACCACCAACATGCTGATTCCCAGGCTCAAATTTCAGAGGCATTGCACGTGCCTCCTCTCCAGACCCCACACACTGTCCATCTCCAAGGATTGTCCGAAGCCCCGATCAGCAGTATTCTGTACATTCCTTTGCTTAGTCAGGGTTCAAACCTTCATCACCTCATGCTTAAATGACTGAAATAGCCTCCTGGCCGGTCTCCCTGTCACCCACCTTTCCCATTTCCCAAATCTTCAACATACAGAGCAGCCTGATCCGTGGTCCTTAAACACTGTGCATTTAGCATGTCACGTTACACTCGGAGCTCTAGGGCTGCTGGTTAGTTATGAAATCACATACACAGCTCTGATAGTGTCCTTGCTGCTCCCACAGGACGCACAGACAGACACACGCACACGCACACGCATGCTCCACAGCCTGCTTTCCTCATTATGCCCCAGCGTGGACTGTGACAGCGCAGCCTGCATCTTATGCTGTAGCTGGCAGTTCTGCACTCTTGAAACTCTTTCCTTGTGGGCAGCTTGCCTCCAGTTAGGATATGCTATCCCCAGGAGATGGTAAGGTCTTAATTACAGACCTGTAGCTCCAAGGGCAGGTTTTCAACATAGGAAAAATTAGCAGGAAACATGTAAAAAGCTTTTGTACTCAGTTGACCTGTCATTTTATTTAAAATACAAAACATGGGATTAGAAGCCAACACTATACAACACATAACATAGCTTATGATTTAAATAAAGGTAGTTACAGCATGACAGCAGGAATTCTCATCAGTGGGCTGACAGGTGGCGCCCCGCCCTGTCTCCCTCCCCACTTGCCTCACTGAGGCTGTCCAGGGCAGGCCCTGCTCCGGCATCTAGGACAGCAGGATCGCTGGCCCCCAAGCCTCCCTGCCTGAGACACAGGGGCAAGGGAGGCCAGAGGCAGGGAGAAGCAAAGCCCATTCTCACTTTGTTTTTCTGCCTTTCATTGTTTCAAAAGGCAACAGATTCCGGAAAAAAGCCAGAAGAAGAAGAAGAAAACCAAATGGCGGGGAGACCGGGCCACTGGCACCCACAAACTGCAGTGTGTGATATTGTGACGGGCCTGAGGCTCTGGGCACAGTGACCATGAACTGGCCAGCCCTCAGGACCCCTCCACTGCCTAACCTCACTGAAAACCATTTCTAACTACGACCCTTGACCCGAGGACTTGGCACAGGAAGGGAGAAAGGGAAGGTGGGCAGGGAGGAGATAGGGTCTGGCTTTGCAGAAAGGGCCCGGGCTTCCCCATGTCTCCTGAGACACCAGGAAGCGACGCGCACGAGCAGCCTCCAAGACCCTCGTGTTGATTCAGGCCGGCCCCTCCCGCTCTCTTGGTGGCTGTGGTGTTCCTTTGAACGACACAGTGTTGGTTTGATGTGGACGTGTTTACCCACATTCGGAGTACAAAACAAGCCATGATCAAGCGCCCCCCTTGTCTCCAGTCCATGGTGTCTGAGCTTGGGTGTCTTTTGTAGATTTTTAAATTATTTTAGTGATTATTAGTGTATCCTAAGGATCTGTGCCCACTGCCTGGTGAAGTTTCAAATCTTCAGCAGATCTCTCTGATAAGATGTCTGGATATTGTTGTTTTCTTCACTGAGTTTTCCCAGCAGTGCCAAAACTCAACTCAAGATGAAAGTAGAGTGACTGAGAGACGGGAAGTTAATGAGGACTGTAGCCAGAGGCCTCAGGAGAGACCCTGCTCACGGCCTATAACCAGGAGAGGAGAGACATGTGTTTACCTGGACGGTTTTATTACAGATATTAGGAAACAATTTTATTTTACTGAGGGAAGAGGCTGGCATGAGCGTGTCAGTTCTAAAAGGGGTTTTCATTATCCTGGAAATGGATACACTAAAGTAAGTGGATTGGCTTTGCCGAAGTGTTCATTTCTTTTTCAGACAGTGTGGGTTAAGGTCTGTCCTTCCCGGCCGGGTGAGAGGAATGCCACGCATCGCCTGGGCTGCCTCTGTCATACAGACACACTGGCACGGGCATGTATGTTTCTCCACATCAGAGTAAGCTGATGTGAATGCCATCAGGACATTCTAGCTCGTGCTGAGTCTTAACCAAAAGTGATCCAATACCGTTATTACGAAAACAGCACCAAGACCTGAAGCCATCTCCCCTGAGTCCACTGATGACCACTTCTTAAGCCCAGCAAATGAACAAACCCCTTTAAGCATTTGCAAGCTGAGCATTAGGTGGCCTTTCTGGCACACACTTTATTAACCTCTCAGATGTTAACTATACCAGATGATTGGAGGAGAAATGAAGGTAGGGGTGATGCCATGGTTCTCAAACACCTGTTTCTACCAGGGGACAGTCCCCCAACTCCCTGACAATGCCCACCTCCCTCCCAGGTGCTGCTGGTGTGAGCCAAAGACTGGATTTGGGGGGCCAGGGTGGGGGTAGGGAGCAGCAGGAACATCAGTGCACCTCTGAGAAAAGGTCAGAAGGTGAAATGGCATGAATAATGACCTTATTTACCGTAGGTTACAAATCAGGTCACTAGGCAAACTAGAGCATGTCTAGCAGGCGGCCTGGCCACTGTTTGGAGAAAGAACCTGAGGAAAGTGAGTGCCCAACTGGGCGTCAGGACACCTGGATCTTTCTCCAGTTTTGAAAGTGTGCTGAGTTCCTAACTCAGCAAGATCACCAGCCCAGAGGGGCCCAGCCAGAGAGTGAGTCTGCTGCAGAGTGAAACAGTTGGCACTTTGGTTAGTTGGAAATCAAACTTCTTTATTTGTCTAAATGGCTCTTTTTTCTGACCCTAAAAGAAAGGATAGGGACCGGCCAAGTGGCTCAGTTGGTTAAGAGCTCGCTCAAGAGTTTGAGCTCTGAGCAACAGCGGTTCGATTCCCAGCCCGAGCTGAGCAGCCACTGAGCTGCCAACAGGTGGCAGGATGGCTCAGCTTAAAAAACAAAACAAAAAGAAAGGATAACAAGAAACATTCCAGATCAGGCACCTCAGAGCTTCCCAAGATCCTATAATGTTAATGGGCATTTTAAACACTAACAGGACAAGGCTCTTTCCAACCCCCGTGCTCCTCCGAGCCACATCCACAGCAGCCCATGGGCATGATGGCTGGAGCTGAGGAAGAGGCAAGACAGGCGGGAAGGAGTAAGGACGGAGATGCTCTGCATTGAGGGAGTGGTGGGACTAGAAGCCCGGCACGCAGGGCAGCGTCCACTGCTGGCAAACCTCTCCCGTAGGTGAGATGGGTAAATAACACTTTAAAAAGACAGTTCTTTGTATTTTAGAGAACCATGGGCCCGTGTGTTAGTGGCGGCTCCCAGAGGGGCGGAATGGAGTGTGCCCTGGGGCGTCCCCAGCGCAATGTTTTCTCAGTGGGCACCTGGCAGGATCGATCTGGGGAACCAATCAGCCATGTTCCCCATGACTGAGGAGCTCAGTATTCCCACTGGTATTCATCCTGGTATCCCACTGGTTTTCCAGCCCATCTGAAGAGTGCTACCTTCACATCCCTTGGAGAACATCCTTCCTGAACTCCCCTCCATGCCTTTGCCACTGTGCTCTCTCAGATTTCTTCTAAAATTCTACCCCCACTTCTTGTAGGCTCTTTTTCTCCCCAGCCATCCTCTCCACTCCCACAGCCTGGAGCTATGGCCGCTAACTTCCTCTGCACTTGGCCACACGGGGACAGACACTTGGGTGGTTTCTCTTAGCACTTTGCCCCCCACCTTCCTGGGGCGCTTGCTGTGGAGAGTGCCTGGTAGCCTAGTGTGGCCTGTCTCTCTTTGACATGGAATGTGACCCCCTAACACGTGGCAGCTCTAACCCAAACGCTCTTCATGTGTTACAGTCAATCCAGAGCCATGGACAGGCTCCCTCCATTAGCAGCCCACTGGATTAGAAATTCCATGTCGGGTTTACTCAGAGGGAAAGATACTTGAATTATGGCGCCCCTGTGAGCGCCCAGCTTCTGTTACACAGTATCAACAGGTGGCCATTGTCGTGAAACGAGAGTGATGCCTGAAGATCTCGATGATGCTTGAGCCTTTTATGTAACTTTTTATTAAGTCTCTGTGTATCTCAACTCATTAATAAAGAAAAGAAGAGGAACACTTGTCTGTCTGATTTGCTTTTATTCAAATATTCCTGAACTTTCGCTGAGAATATTGAAGGTTGACAGTGTGTGGCCCAGAACATCCCCTCTTACAGGCAAACCTGTGGGGTGTCTCCTTCCTGCACAGAGCCAGAGGAGGAAGACAGGTGAGCGCAGTGTTTAGAGAACACAGCCTCTTGATGTTCAGCAGCCCTGGATTCGAGCTCTGCCACTAACCTTTCTGTGCCTTTGAGCCAGTTACCTGCTTTAATAGTCAGCTGCCTTGCCTGTAAATGGGAAAATAGTGTGAACCTTCTAAATACACAGAGGGCTAAAGCTAAGCATGGGAGCTCATGGTAATGAGCCCACAAATGGTGTTTTTTGTAAAGGACACCTACTGGATGGTCTGACATTTGCTTTTCATGGAAATTGTCCTCTGCCCCCATCCACACGGTTACAGTCTTTTGTACAATGTGATTTTGTTTCTCTACTGGTTGAACCTGGTGGGTACTTAACCAAGCTGCGCCTTCCTCTTCTGCATGATCAGTTCTCTCTCCACTGGATCTTGCTCATCTTAAAACAAAGAACAAAAATCTTCCTTTGACCTTCCTCTGCTAGATACCACTTGCTTCTTAAAAGAGCAGTGTGTGCTCACTGCCGTGAACTCCTCTCATTTCTCTTTAAATTGCTCCAAATAGGCTTTCACCCATCATTCTATCACCACCACCCTTCTCCTCAAGGTCACCAATGGCTTCCATCATGCTAAAGTCAGTGGTTGGTTCTCAGCCTTCTCATATTTGATCTTCTTGCAGTATTGACACAGTTGATCACTCCCTCTTCCTTACACTTTCTGCCTTTGTCTTCTAGGATGCCCATCTCTTGGTTTTCCTCCCTCCTCTGGTCACTCCCTAATCCCCTTGGCTGGTTCCTCCTCTTCTATCTAACCTGTGAAATTTGGAGCGCCCCAGAGCTCAGACCTTGGCCCTCTTCTCTACCTAAATTCACTCTCTTAGTGATCTCATCCAGTCTTGAGACTGAACTACCTTTTATGTGCTGGTGACTCCAAAAGTGTATCTTCAGCTTGAATCTCCCAAACCCCACACAAGTACCCAACTGTCTACTTGATATCTCCACTTGGATGTCTCAAGTACAGTGTCTCAGAGTTAAGAGTTAATATGTCCAAATCTGAGTTTCTGATCGTTACCCAGGCCAAAAGGCTTGGAGTCATCCTTAATTTCTTTCTTTCACACCTCACACCCAATCTGTCAGTAAATCCTGCCGACTCTACCTGCCAAATATATCCAGAATGCACCCATTTCTCATCATTTCCACTGCTGATTCTAACCCAAGCCCCCATCGGTCATGCCTGTTTCACTCTTGTTATCTTACACTTCATTCTCAACACAATAACCAGAGAGACTTTGATAAGATGGAAGTCAAATTATGTCTCCACTCTGTTCAAACCTCCCCACCCCCATGGCTCCCCCAGCTTATATTTAAGACATGTTAGCGTGGACCATGCCACTGAACTCCAAGGAACGGGCTGGTGTGTTCATTACCCACAAGAGAGGGGAAGTCAGATATGTTCATTCATTCAGGCAACAAATACTGAGCTCTGAGCCACACATCAGGACAACAGAGGACACAGACCCAGTCACTGTGTTACAAGGGTTCAGAGCCTAACAGGAATGATGAACCATTATGATCTGCATTAAAAGGAATCCCTTGACCTGGGGGGGGGCTGAAAGGGGACTATCATAGACCTTGTACCCAGTTATTTGAGGAGGTTGTTCACTGACTAGGTGGACATTTCAGTCACATATTGGGCCCACTAAATCCATTACTTTTGAAGATTAAAGATTTTACTTTCTAAAGGTTCCCCGGTCCATACCAGGACTCTTTAAAATAAATTCCACCTCCATGTCCACACACATCTGCAGTGGATAAAAGTTCCCAGGTGTCACCTATGTCATCATCACAGAATCAGCATCACCTAGGAGCTTGTTGGAAATGAAGACTCTTGGGTCCTGTCCCAACCTACCCAATCAGAGTCTGCATTTCAACAAGATCCTCAGGTGAGTCACGTATGCAGTGAAGTTTGAGTATCACAACTCACCATCAGAATGAAATCTGGCCCTAAACTCACAGTGCGTCAGGGCCCAGTTCAACCTCATCCAAACAGAGGGAGCCTCGTGGGCATTCATCTCAGCAATTATTATAGTTTGCACCTCTGCCTGCAACAGCTGCATGATTCTGCCTGACGAGGCAGTGAGCTCAGAAGTGTCCCCACAGTCAGCACGTGGTTCCCTTAATTATGGGAAGTTTTTGTGCAAAGGTAAATGGGCTCCCAGTTTGCTCCTCTAAACACTCTCGCATTTTCCTTAAAATGTGGACAGCTGTGTTCAATGTAAAGAACGAGAACTCAACCACCTGAGCTGAGAACAATGAAAGGCTCTCTTCTTCAGGCACACTACATGTCTGATGTTCTGTGCAAGCTGGAGATATCCTCATTCCCCAGGACTTTTCACTGTCTGGGTTCCAACATCATGATGCCAAATAGCTCATTGTCATGATAATGTGAAAATGTAAACAACAAAAAAGCTGAGTTCATGGGGAGCCAAGGACTGATGGCTGCTTTCAGGAGAATGTACCTCCTGGCAATGATGTGGTCAACCATTAACTGACGCAAATCCAGCTTCCTAGTCAGTCATGGGGTCTGTGCCTGGGCAGATGAGCGGGAGTGAAATAACTGGATAAGTGGTTCTCAAAGTTTGGTCCCCAGACCAGCAGCTTCATTGTCACCTGAGAACTTGTTAGAAATGCAAATTATTTGGCACCATTTCAGACCCACTGAGTCAGAAATTCTGAGTTGAGGAGGACTAACAAGCCCTCCAGGAGATTCTGATGCTCCCTAAGGTGTGAGAACCCCTGATTTACTACATCTAGGTAAAAATAAAAGTTCCTGCCACACAAAGGTAAATGGCAGCTTGAATTGGTCTCATCTGCAAGACAGCAGCTGGCTCTCTGGGCAGAGTTGCCTAGTCCTACCCTTCTCCTTCCTGTATCTCATTAAGGAAGGCCCTTCAAAGTCAGGAAGTCAGGGACCCCAGGACAGACTCTGTGGGATGACAGGAGGGGGTGGCTGACACCCTCCCCCTGAAATCATATGCAAAATTGAGCATGTATGTGCACTTTTCTGGGGGGACAATCACATTTGATCAGATTCTCACTGTATCACCATGTGTTACCCAGTGAAAAAATGAACTGGCCCCTTGAACCTCCTTGTCTGACTTCAGAGCCTTCTGGTAGTTTCACGGCCACTGAGACCGGGGAGAGGAAATGAAAGAGCAAAGATCCCTCTGCTCTTCTAAGAAACTCTGACAAAAATTTTTCACTTGGTTGACACATCCCTGAACTCGCCCCTATAACTGAAGGAGGGGACCAGCTGCTCTCTTCTCCCAATTCCCCCGCATGACTCACCCATTGCCTCCTACACGTGGTTAGCACCACCTGCCTGCCGCTCAGGCTCCAACACCCTGGTCCAGAATTAGAAAGGGAGAGAGGAAATTCGGGATGCTGTGACAGCCTGGGGACTACTTAGCAACCCACCACTGGGTGGGAGCCTGGCTGGAAACGGGGACAGAGGAGGGATGTGAGGCATGTAGCAAAGGCACCCGAGGTCCAATACCATCATCTTGAAATTGTAACCACCTAGGTAGGCCAGTGATTCCAAAGGACTGTGTATTAGTATTAGAGTCACTTCTGGAGGTTGGGTTGGGGGGAATCTCACTGCCCAGGCCACACCCCCAGAGAATCTATCTGGTGCAATCAGCCCAGGTGATTCAACTCTACAGCCAGGGCTGAGACCACTAGCGGATTCCATGTTATTCTGGTGCCTTGAATACGATGGCTTCTCATTGATGATTGGTTAATAAAAGAAACAGCTGCCTGGAGGAGCCCATGTCTGAAGTTACTGAAGAACTCTAGTTTCCCAGCCCATTGTAAGTGAATATTTGACCACAGGGCGTCTTCTCTTTTCATTACAGCAGGTCCTCTCAGAGCTTAGCTGTCTTGAGTTGTTGATTCATCTAGTCACAATCTATCATGATACCTCATTTGTTCACATCCCTTCCGTTTTTATATCTCCGGGGCCAGGGGAGGGCCTGGTGGTATAAAGTTAACACAATGTTTATTAAGTGAATTCATAATTATTACAGATATCAGCAGGGGCCTCCATGCCTTAAAACCTGTCAAATGGGCTTCGACTACCCCCTTAGACCCCCGACCCCATGGCCTATGGCAGGCCCAAGGCCAGCTGCAGACTTCAAATAGTTCCCGGGGGTCAGGTTCTCACAGTAACTTCCACTTCTGTCTCTATTCCATGGCATCGCTACTCTGAAGTTCAGTTCCTGCCTCAGTTTCCACAGAGAAAGACCACTCTCAGGAGCCATCCTTGAGCTTTGCTGAGGACTGCGGGTCCCAGGGATGGCCCCCTTTGCAGCTGAGGCTTCTCAATTGACCTTCACCTTCTGCCAAACTAGAGCCTCCACCATCCCCACTCCTCCCCCTCAGATTATCTCACCCTCGGCTGGTTTGCTTTCCTTTGCCACTATCCCATGATCCCTTCCTAGGATAAAGTATGGTTCCAACTGTTAATACAGTAACCAAAGTTTCCAGTTTGCTTGGGACTGAGGGGTTTCCTGGGATGTGGGACTTTCAGTGCTAACTCCTGGACAGGCCTGGGCAAACCAGGACAGTTGGTCACCCTCCTAGGAAGAAGAAAAGTTTTCACCTTGTTCTATAACAGTACTGATCACTATAAATAGGTGGTGGCTCTCAAATGTTATCAACTATCATAATCACCTGAGAGACTGGTTAAAATGCTGGATTTTCGGATTCAGCAGGTGTGGGGTGGGGCCCGAGAATTTGCGCTTTCACAACTTCGCGTGGCTGTGATGTTGCAGGTCTGGTACCACACTTTGTGAACCCTCAATTAGTTAATCCACATTCAGCAGAGGGCTTGGCATGGAGTAATGCACAGCAAATACTGTGACCAGAGAACGTTTTGTTGAGCCCTTACTGTAAGCCAGGCACTATGCTATTTATACATATTATCTCCTCTAATCCTCAGGGGCAGGCACCCTGTAGAGTAGGTGATACGGTGATTGTTTTATAGAAAGGAAAACAAGATCCAGAGACGGCTGGGAGTGACTGAGGCTGAACTTGCACCCAGTTCTATCGCTGTGCTCCGTTTACCACCTCCACCCCACACTGAGCATTAGCTCATCCCAGTTAGCTACCCCACCCTTTCTCATTTTAACTTGGAGGAAAATCTCTCAAAGCATCTCCCACATCCCCTCCTCCTTTCGCCTCCTTCCAGTGAGCTAAATGCAGATCAACTTCCCCTGGTGACTCACAGCAGCATTTTGAACCTAGCTCACTGTCATTTTCTGGAGCTTCTGCACGGGGTCTCCCAGGGGCACAGCCTCCAGTCTGTTCTTCCTGCTGCTTTCTTCCAGCCTGTTTCTGAGCAAGGCCAGGCCAGCCCAGCAGTTAGCAGAACAGGTGAGAACCCAGAGGCCTCATGTGCAATCTGGGAGCCTTTGGCCTCCTGCCTAGGGGAGCACCCCACACTCAGAGACCCCCACCTTGGCCCTACTCCCTTGTAAGGCAGCCTGGAGGAGCCCTTGCTCAATGCAGGGTACTACAACTGGTCTTTGTTAATATAACATTTCCCTCCCCCGCCCTCCAAAAAAAAAAACAATAAAAATAAGTCCAAACTTCTTGTTTCGTTTTTGTGACTGAGATTCTGGTGTTTTGGGGGCACAGAGGTTGTGTGGGGCAGTGGTGAGAGCACCGGTGCCCAGGTCTATCCCAGCTACGCTGCTGGCCGATGACCTCAGGCAAGCTGCTTGACCTTTCTATGCCTTGGTTTCCTCATTTGTCAAACTGGGCTGATAATAATAATTGTATTTTTAGGGCTCTTGGGCAATGTTAGGTTTGAATTAGATATATACTTTCAGAAGAATGGATGACACATAGAATCTCTATATGTTAGCCAAGAACCCAGAATCAAACTAGTAAATGCTTTTTGGAGTGCCTGCTAGTAACTACAGTCCCCACTTATTGAACACTTAGCAAGTACCAGTCATTGTGCTTTGCCTGGGTCACTTCATTTAAGGCTTGAAGGAGTTGGGTGGCTTGCCCAAGCTGTCACCCCCACATAAGTGGGGTGCCAGGATCCCAGTCCAGGCCAACCTGTCCTGCAGGACCCCCTCGGCCTCCCTTGTGGGGCAGGTCCTGGGCTGGGCATCAGCTAGTCAGCTCAGTGTCACCCCATCCCCACTGTCCCTTAGATTGCCAGCTTGGAAGGAAGGCTCTGCCCTGTACTCGCATCCTCTGGCACAGCTCCTGTCCTCCTGCCTCTACCCTGCCTGCCTCACCCCAGGCCCCAGTGCTCTTCACCTGAAAGGCAGCCTCCACACTCCACTCACTCTGCCTGTTGCCCTCTCCTCCCCTGGGTCCCAGGGCTACTCTGAGCTCTCCCAATGTCTCACAGGCCTGAGTGGCAAAGCCAGGACTGTAAATGTGCCCTCCATGCCAGCCCCAAACTGGGATCAGAGGACACTGCCTCACTAACTATGTGACCTTGGCAAGTTATTCCCACTCCATGGGCCCAGGCTCCCTCATGTGAAAAACAGGGCTCGTATGAGTACTTATCTCTATGTTTACCATGAGGATTAAATTTATTGTGATGCATTCAAAGAATTCAGAATACTGTCTGTCATACACATGGAAAGTTCTCAATACCCCAGAGTTGCTATTTTTATCATTACCAGCATTGTTCTTGAAGTAGAAGTAGTTGGTATTATTACCCCCATTTGAGGTTCCCCGCAGCCAGCTCTAAGAACGCCTGAGAAACTGGACTAGTGTTGTCCTTGTCCACCAGGTGGCACCATCGTAGAGCGAATGGGTCCGTTTCCAGCCTCCTCTGAGCCTGTTTGTGGGGAACCCCTCCTGTTTCCACAGAGGCCCAGGGATATCAAAGGTTAGACCCCTCTACCCGCAGGCCCCTGCTCTCACCCCTGCCCCCTGGGACTTCCTGCCCCCTAGGGCTGCTTTTACTCACAGAAATGCGCACCCTGGAGACTCAGGGTCTGGAGCATAGCAAGTTCACTGCACATGTTTGGCAAATTTTCACACAGGGCCAGGCTGGAGAACCTTCTCAGGAACTGTCTGATGAACCCCTCAGGGTCTAAACTTCTCGCCCCGGGGCCAGGCTGGCTTCTTCTGGACACTTCATGCTGAAAGCCGAACCCCAGCACCTCATGGCTGACTTCACGTGCTTTCTGGGGATGGCTTGCTCCACCTGCTTTAAGCTTCTCAGGTAGATTCCAGGAATTGTGGGCCCCCCCAAGAAGGAGTTTCAGACAGGCCCTTTTTGGCTGCATTCTTACAGGGCTCCACACATTCACAGTCCCACCCCTGCCACCACCTGGGGAGACCCCAGTCCCTGACCCCTGGCCTCTGGCCTGTTCACTCTGCAACCAGCATTTCACAAAATATTGTGAGGAACGCCTGCCTCAGTCACCCACGGAGCCTTTAACAGGGCAGGTGCCAAAGCCCAGCGTTGGGCCAGTGGTGCTCAAGGTGTAGTCCTAGTGCAACTGCTTCACATCGCTTCAGAGCTTGAAAAAAAAGCAAATCCTCCCCACACCAGGCTAGCTGAATCAGAAACTCTGGAGTGGGGTCCAGCAATCTGTGGTTAACAAGCATTCTAGGTGATTCTGCAGCACTGGGAAGTCTGGGAAGCCTGCACTTTCCCCACTTCTGTGGCTCCGGGACCCCTCTCCGCAGACATCGCCAGATCTCTCTGCAGTGGTCCGGTGGGTTTGATTCATCATTTCCAAGCGGCTGAAGTGTTTTGTCAGCGGTGTGGCTGGTGGGTTTTGTGGTATGCCACCCGACATGGCTGTGATAGGTATTTTCCCATACAATGGTGCTCAAAGCTATTGTGGTTTCAGTTTTTATCTTGATGAAAATGTGTAATGTTTTCATTATAGTTGCTTAGCAAATAGAACCCTGACTTGTGACAGCCAACTTTACAGATGATCAGATTTCATGATCTATCCTGTTTTTAACGGCTATACTATTTTTCTCCTCTGAGGCGAAGGCAGGTTGCACTGAGACATTGAGGTGGCCCTGGTATAGTGTGAAAGGGAGGGAGAGAGACAGGCCCATGCTCTGACCTGCCCCCACCCCATAATGCTGAGAGCCCCTGCCCTGGGAAGGACCAAGCCTAGAATGGGAGTAGCATGGTTCCTGGAGGAGTGAGGGGTACAGACCCATTATTTTGGAAGCTCACAATCTCAAATAGACTGCAAACTTTTGGCAGAAAATGTGAACAGTTCATTCCTTTCCCTCCCCATTACCTCCAAGACAGGAATTTCATAGAACTCAGCCTTGCCATCCAAATCACCCCCACACATGTGGTGAGAGAGAGGAAAGATAGACTTATTTCCTGTGAAAGAGAAGCTGGCACCTGAAACTAATATAAAATAACATTGAATGTCAACTATAATTTAAAAATATATAGTCCCGGGATGTAAAGGACAGCATAGGGAATATAGTCAACGGTATTATAATAGCTATACATGGTGTCAGATGAGTAGTAGACTTGTTGGGGTTATCACTTTGTGAGGGGTGTAAATGTCTAATTACTATGTTGTTTTGGACACCTGAAACTAATAATAATAAAGAAAATGGAGCTGGTACCATCATGTAAACAAGGTTCTCTTAATGATACTAGAGGCTGCCGGGAAATAAAGTTTTTTTTCTAATTACAAATACACTTGTATGCTTCTCAGAAACGCTTAACCCAATTCTTATGATTCTATGAATAGAAGTGTAGTGGGTTGAATAGTTGCCCAAAAAAAGATATGCCCAAGTCCTAACCTCCAGAAAATACGAGAGAAGCATGGAATGGACTCTCCTTTAGAAACTTCAGAAGGAGCGAGTCCTGTCAACACCTTGATTTTGGACCTCTGGCCTTCAGAATTGTGAGAGAATAAATTTCTGCTGTTTTAAGTCACCCAATCTGTGGTAATTTGTTACAGCAGCCCTAGGAAACTAAGCAAGAACATTATGTGCCACTTTATGGCAATGAGAAAAGCCAAAAGAAAATGGAAAAATGGATAATTTTCTGACCAAGTTTATATTCCCAAATATGACCCAGAAAGAGGTAGAAAACTTGAACAGTTCTATAATAATAGAAAAACTTAGAAATATTGTTAAAGATGTATCATTTTAATAAAGCATCATGCCAAGATTGTTTATAGCTAAATTTTACTTAACTTCCCAAAATAAACAATTCCCTTGTTATTCCAACTATACAAAACCATAGAGAAAAGCCCTAAGTCATTTCCTAAAGCTAGAAATACCATAGTATCGAAGTCTAATAAAGCAAGTATAAGAAGTAAATGAGAATTTTCATATATGAAAATAGATACAAGTATTAAACACATACTAATAAACCTGGCGATGTATAGAAAAAATACTATGCCATGAACAGGAGGATTATTCCGGTGTAAGAGATATTAAAAGCAGCAATTCCTGATATCTGAGTTTGGGTAGAAGCCCCACAGACCAAAAGCAAGAGTGCAGTGGTCAAACACCTCCCTTTCTTGAGGGAGACAGCTGACCTGTCTCAGCCTATTAGAACTCTCCAGACCATGAGGTTTCTTTGACAGGGTGAGAAGTAGGAGTGAGGAGGTATTTGGAAAGTGTTGTCAATGAGCATACAATCCCCCTGCCCCCCCCCGCCCCAAACACCTGGCCTACCTCAAGTTAAAAGAGGGGCTCCTGAAAACTGAGGGACATCGGAACAAATAAAGACTCAAGGTCAGAGGCTGTGGCTGGAGCGGCCCTTGTCTGGAAGCAGATTATTGATGAGAATTGTCTTAGGAGAGGCCTGAATTTGTACATAGCTACATACACCTTCGGAAAGACAAAACAAACATTTCTTATAATCAAAGAAATTTACATATTCAACAAGTGATGACATTCATCAGGGATTTGTTTCAGCCAGGTGTGGTTTACTGGGCGGTAGACGGTAGACTAGACGTGGGAGACAAGTGTGAATGGAATAAGGGGCTGGGAGCCTCAGAGACGCTCTTCCCAGAGCTGGGGAGAGGCCATCCACACAACAAGCTGGATGCTGGTCAATGCAAAGAAGAAATCAAGAAAATCTCACAGCAGTGGTCTCTGTGCCATCCTTCTCTTGCTAAAAGTGAGACCTATTTTTACTTTTCCTGCCATTTTTCTGGACTACATATTGCGTGAGATTTCACTTCATAATTTGAATGAGAGATCTCGCCTCTACCTTTACAGAAAATAAACCTTAAATGTTTGTTCTCTCCTGGTCTTGTTTAAAATTCCTTTAGCATCTGTAAACATACTATGAGTGATGAGCTATCTGGAACACTATTTTGGATTCTGATCTTTTTATTTTTCTGACTTTCTTTTCCTGTCTGTTTCCAACCATTCTAGTGGCTGTTTCT
This sequence comes from Hipposideros armiger, assembly GCF_001890085.2. Classification (NCBI taxonomy): domain Eukaryota; kingdom Metazoa; phylum Chordata; class Mammalia; order Chiroptera; family Hipposideridae; genus Hipposideros; species Hipposideros armiger. The sequence continues at coordinate 1,385,706 of NW_017731760.1, read as the reverse complement.
TCTCCCACATACTTCTACCACTTTTTGTTTTGTTGTTTTTTTGTTTGTTTGTTTTTTGTTTTTTTTTTTTTAAAGATTTTTATTGGGGAATTGGTGGAATGGGAACAGTGCTGGGGCAGGCAAGGGGAACAGATAAGTTGCTGTCCTTTTGTTCTTCAGTCTAGTTGTGGAGGACTTTGCTTCATGGCCCAAGTTGGCACCATCATTGCGCTCTTCTCTGGCGAGGCAGATCAGTCGCCGGCTTCTGGACGGCCGCTCACTGCGGCTGCTGGCCGCTCACGCTGGCTGCTGGCTACACATGGTAGCCCATGGCAACCCACTGCCACAGGGGCTGCAGCCTACGTCATCGCCAGCGACTCAGGGCAGCCCAGCTCCAGGTTGAGCTGTTGTTCAGCATCTTAGCTGTAGAGGGCAGTGTCACTGGCCCTCAAATGTGGGATCTGAACCGGGGCCCTCTGGCATCCCAAGCGAGTTCTTAACCATCACACCACTCGGCCAGCCCTGTTTGTTTTTTAGCTGAGCCATCCTGCTACCTGTTGGCAGCTCAGCGGCTGCTCAGCTCGGGCTGGACTCGAACCGCTGTTGCTCAGAGCTCAAACTCTTGAGCGAGCCCTTAACCAACTGAGCCACTTGGCTGGCCCTACTTCTACCACTTTTAATGAGAACGTGAATGTTATTTTGATCTCTCTGTTTTAATAGCCAACTATAAAATAATTTTAGCAATGAATACACACAATATGACTTAATAATAATTAAATCACAGGGATTTTGTCAAAGTGATATTGGAGAGCTTTTGGTTTTCTTTTATCCCATGTTTAGTAAAAAAAAAGGAAAGAAACAGAGGACCCCAACCCAAACTAGCTCTGCTTGCATGTCTTGGTGTGAACAGAGAGAGATGAAAAGGGATAGAAACCAATGGATGACATTGATCACACATGGGGTACCTGATTTTAAACCTCTTCACTTACCTTTGTATTATTTGTTAAAGCAAACATGAATTACTTCTATAATTTCATGAACTCAAATAAAATAACTTCAGCAAACAAGTGAGAAACATAATGGTGTTTTCTCAGAAAATTGAACATAGCATTACTTATATGATTCAGCAATTCCACTTCTGGGTATATACCCCAAAGAATTGAAAACAGGGACTTAAACAGATATTTGTACACCTGTGTTCATAGCAGCAGCATTATTCTTGATAACTAAAAGGTGGAAACAACCCAAGAGTCCTCAATGGATGAATGGATAAACAAATGTGGTAAATACAGATAATGGAATATTATTCGGCCTTAAAAAGAAAGGAAATTCTGGCACATGCTACAACATGGATGAACATTAAAGATAGTGTATTAAGTGAAATAGACCACACACAAATGAACAAATATTCCATTTATAAAAAAGACCTTGAGGAGGCCAAATGCAAGAACAAAAAATAAAAGGCCGTTGGCTAGGGGCGGGGCTTGGGAAGAATGGGGATTTGGTGTTTCAGGGCAAAGAGGTTGAATTTTGGGGTAAGGAAAAGTTCCTGGGGAGGGGGGAGGTGAAGGGTTGCACAACACGTGGAATGTCCTAATGGCAACGGAAAGTGGACCTTAAAAACGTTTAAAAGGGAAATTTTTTTGTTAGGATATTTTTATTCAATAAAAAAAGACACCTTTGGCCTCATTTACGTTGGGTAAATAAAGTAGTTTGTGGGTGTCAAGAATTACAGGAGTGGAAGTTGGAGCAATGAGATGGAGAAGAGGGGTCAGGGCAGGAAGAGTACTGAAGCAGGGGGTAAGGCCGGAGTCCCCGCACCTTGGCCCTCGTGCCCTATCTGTGGAGTTCTGGAACCACACCTGTGGGCAGGTGGAGGGATCTGAGATCACAGACCCTGCCTGCGGTGGGCCTCTGAGGGAGGCCCTGCCGAGGCCTTATGAAGGTGGTCATCCCCTTGGCCTCCTCCCTTACACAGGTTGGAGAAGGAGAGAAGCAGTTAGAGCCTGACCCTCTGAGATGGCAGCAACAGCCACACTTCTGTGCCCAGATAGGTGTGCCCAAGGAACTCTACTTTGACCCAGAACAGCCAAGACCCACAGGGTCACCTTCTTCTCGCTTAGGTCATGAGAGTGTGTGGGATGTGTCTTGGCATTGGCAGCACAGGCACAGGCTGGCTCCATCAGGAAGTGACCTTGGAGTAGCAGGCAGGGGTGAAATCATGAAGAACATTATAGGGGCATGCCCTGCCCTCCCACCCCTGAAACCTTCCTGCTGCTCCTCACCAGTATCACACATACACCTCTACCACATTTTTTAATAAGAGTGTGTCACGTCCTGCGTGGCAAGGGCAAATGGGACACGAGAGGAGCGACGCAGATTGAATAAGATCAAGAGACAGAAGTCAGATTTGAGAGCAAGACCAAGGGACTCAGCCTAAGAAAGACTGAGCCCTGAATCAGGTCAATGCTTGGCTTTTATTGAGAATCATCAAAGAAGCAAACTGCAGAACGGTGAATCATTAACCGTGTATACGTGGGTGCCTTAGGCTTGTTCCCATTACCGGACCCCTTTGTACTCCAACAAATGCTATGCCTTCGTACATCACTGCACAGTCCCAGGACATTCTGTTACATGTCCTCCCAGGGGAGACAACCGATATCATTCCATCAGGTCTCAGTTTTCCGAGACGCCCCCCGAGAGAGCTTTACAGATATCATTCCATCCGCCCTCAGTTTTCCGAGACACTCTCTCGACTACAGGGTATGAGGCTAATGCAGAGGGGGTGGTCGTGGGATTGACTGTAAGGCAACAAGAGTGTAAAATAAGTGGCTTCTTAGGTGCAGTCTCCACACTCAGGAATCCAAATAATGCTCTATAAATGTCCCATTTCATTGACAGTTGTATAGGTTTCAGGCCTGGCCGGAAGAGATTATAGGCTAAGCAGCCTATGAGTTTGCATCTCCCTCTGTAGCTTTTTATCAGATGATATGATTAAGGACCATCTCTTCTTGGCTCAAACACATTCATGCATTCATTTATGTGTGTGTTCCTTCACACACATTAAGCCTCTAATGCTAGGACTAAGCTTGATAACCCAGTAAATTACCAAGACACATCGAGAGAATTGCAGCCCCTTAGCAGGACAAGGCCTCACGGATACTCTGTTTAAACCCTTCATTTGCCCCAAGGGGTTGCTAAAGTCCGGAGTGGAAATGGGATTTGCACAAGGTCATACAGCAAGCAGTGTTTTTGTGTTTTTAAATTTTTTCTGGCTTTATTGAGGTATAATTGACATGTAACATCACATAAGCTTAAGGAATGCAATGTAACGATTGATATATGCATATATTGTGAAATGACTACCAAAATAAGGTTAATTATCGCATCCCATCACCTCACATAGTTACAATTTTATGTGTGTGTAGTGAGAACTTTTAAGATCTACTCTCTTAGCAGATTTCAATATACAATACAGTATTTTTTTAACTATGGTCACCATGTTGCACATTACATCCCCAGAAATATTTTTTGTGTTTTTTAAATGATGATATACAAATGGCCAACAAGCATATGAGAAGCTGCTCAACATTACTAATCATCAGAGAAATGCAAGTCAAAACCACAATAAGATACCACCTCACACCATTAGGATGGTTAATATATATATATATATATATAAAATGACAAGTATTGGTAGAGAAATTGGAATCTTTGTACACTATTGGTGGGAATGTAAAATGGAACCTCTGTTGTGGAAAACAGTATGGAGGTTCCTCAAAAAATTAAACAGGATTACCATATGATCCAGAAATTCCACTTCTGGGTATATAACCCCCCAAATTAAAAGCAGAGTCTCAAAAAGATATTTGTACACCAATGTTCATAACATCATTATTCACAACAGCCAAAAGGTAGAAACAACCCGTGTCTATCGACAGATTAATGGATAAGCAAAAAGTGGTACATACATAAAATGGGATATTACTCAGCTTTAAAAAAAAGAAGGGAATCCTGACACATGATACAATGAGGATAAACCTTGAGGACATTATGCTAAGTGAAATAAACCACTCACAAAAAGCAAGTATTGTATGGTTCTAATTATATGAGGTTCCTAGTATAGTCAAACTCATAGAGACAGACAGTAGACTGGTGGTGGGCAGGGGCAGTGGGGAGGAGGATGGGGAATTATTGTTTAATGGGCACAGAGTTTCAGTTTTGCAAGATGAAAAGAGTTGTGGAGATGGATGGTGTGATGCTTGCACAAAAATATGAATGTACTTAATGCCACTGAACTCTGCACTTAAAATGGCTAAGATAGTAAATTATGTGTATTTTATCACAATAATTTTTTTAATTATACAGATAATCCACAAATACATTCTTGCTCTAAAAAGTCAAACAATACAGACAAAATTAAGTCCTTCTTGACTCTTTCCCCATCTGGCTATACAGCTTTATATGAGTACACGCTGTGTCTTACTTAATCCTTATAATCACCCTATGATTTAAGTATTACTATGATCTCCATTTTATAAATGAGGAACCTGAACTGTAGAGAAGGTGAGGACCTTTCCTGGAGCCAGCAAGTGCTTTGGTCTAGATTTAAACTCAGGCTAATGAATTACAGAGACCCTGCTCTTACTCAGTGCTCTCAGCTCTTCCCGTATGTCCAACTCGGTGCTGGGCACTGAAGACATAAGATGTATCAGATAGAGCTACTGCCCTTGAGGAATTCCCAGTACTTCGGACAGAGACGACAGATGCAAAGAAAATTACTCGAGCCCCATGTGGAACTGCAAAAGTAAAACTAATGACATCTACCTTGCAGAGGTTATCTTTCTGTGTCAAAGGAGCGATGCTTTTATGAGATATTAAGCTTTATAAAAGATGAAATTGAAACCTGAAACTAATTTTTTTTAAGTGAAATTGTACATACGTTTTTAGTCTTCTTTTTTACTTAGGTCGCAGCTGAAATGTGACCTCAGAGGGCCCTTTGCAAATCACCCTAGCTAGTACAGCCTTCCACCCCCACACCAATCACTTTCTCCCACCACTTACTATATTGTTCTTATGTCACTTTTCCTTACCTGCTATTTTCTTTTTCTTAGATTGTTTGTCTTCCCCCAGTAGAATGTCAGCTCTGTGAGAGCAAAGATCCTGTCTACTCTGTTCACCCTGAATTTCCTGTGCCTACAACAGTGCCTGGTACTTAGTGGGTGGCTGTGTTAGTTTCTGAGGGCTGCCAAAACAAAGTCCCACAAACTGGGTGGCTTAAAAACAACAGAAATTTATTCTTTGCTCTCCTGGAGATTTACTGTCTGAACTTGGAGATTCAGACCTCCACCTGCTCTGATCATTCAGAAATGGTTAGATTAGAAACCCTGGGGTTCACAACTGACCCCTCTAAGCTCCCCAGGGCTTGCTTATCATTTCTGTTGTAATTCATCCATCACTTGCTGTGCTCCTCGCCCCAGAGATGAGCAGGACTGGCCTGGTCCCGAGAAAGTCCCAAAGCCCTCTAATGCCCACCCAGCTAGAGTCTACACGAGACTGAATATTGTGGACTGGGTGTCGGAAACAGGTTTTAGGTGATGTTTATCCACCACAAGTCATTTGTTCACATGCCTCGGTGAATCATAAACCGCCTGGGGCAGCACCTGGTCCACCCTGGGTTCTACCCCAGTGTTGCAACTGCACCAGTCGTTGACGCCTGCGCGGGACGTTGAGGTCCGAGGGCTCCCTCGCCAACTCGTTGCATTTTAAACCCCGGCAAGCGCCCGCCGGGTGGCCTGACCCCGCCCCCTTCTGCCTGGGCTGGCCCCCGAGGGCGGAGACAACTGGAGCCGTCGGCTGGGAGCCAGAGAAGCGCAGCCGGCTGTGCATTTCCAGCCCTGGCGCTCGAGTGCGCTGCAGGGAACCCCGAACTTGGAGTGCCCAGACGGCGCCCGCGAGTCCCGTGGGGCAGGTGCGGCGCGGCGGTCAGGTCCTCGAGCTTGGAGGACAGATGTGCCCGGGCGTCTGGGCGCGTGGACTTGAGACCAAGTGAAGCTTTGGGAAAGGGCAAGACGGCGGCGACGACATGCAAGCTCAGGAGCCCTGCGCTTCCGGCGCCGGCGCACCTGGTACCACCGGCGCCCAAAGAGAGCAGCGTGCGCCGGGCGCCGACCCGCGCCAGTCTAGCCAGCTGCTGCCCGAGCTCTACACCTTCGTAGCGCGCGTGCTGTTCTACCTGGCGCCCGTCTACCTAGCCGGCTACCTGGGGCTCAGCATAACCTGGCTGCTGCTCGGCGCCTTGCTGTGGATGTGGTGGCGCAGGAACCGTCGTGGGAAGCTTGGGCGCCTGGCGGCCGCCTTCGAATTCCTAGACAACGAGCGCCAGTTCATCAGTCGCGAGCTGCTGGGCCAGCACCTGCCGGCCTGGGTGAGCCGAGACGAGCCTGGCAGGGGTCAGAGGGGGGGGGGGCGGATACCCTTGGAGGTGCGGGAGGAACCTGCGATCCGCCGGGGAGCTGGGACGCGTAGACCCGAGGGACGGCGGGCGTCCAGCGACCCGCACGCCGGGTCCCCGACCGCAACCGGCGCACAGCCCCTGGGGACGGAGGCTGTGCCCCTCGCCGCCGGTCAGTTTTATCCGCTCGCGCTGGGAGAGGGAACCTGGGTTTCATTTAAGGGCCCAGAGCCTGGCAGAAAAGTCACAGGCGCGCCACACCCAGGAGAAAAACAAGGGCGTCTAGGACTCAGCAAAATTACTCGGGAGGGAAGCGGAGGGCATTTCTTCCCTGCTGATTCAAAGAACATTGGGCGCAACACTGATCGGCAAATACGATGGCAGAAACTGCAGACTACGTACTGTAGTTGCCTTCAGCAGAGGTCGGGACAGAGGGAGGGGGCAGGGCTGGAGATGCGAGTGCCGGGATGGGGCTGAGAGGGGCAGGGAAGAGGCGGCAGCTCTGGGTCACCGGCGTCTCTCCTTCCCTCTGTCCGGTAGGGATGCTCAGACGGGTCCAAATACACACACACACTCACACTCACGGTCACCCTACAGCTACAAACCTATCTCCTGGTGTGGAATGGTCTGGACAATGATTTCTCAAACGCTGCTGGTGCTGAGAATCACCAGGCCCGCTTAACAAAAACAAGTTCTGGGCCCACCTCACGACTCCCAAGTGGGACTGAGGTACCCTGGGGAATCTTGTGCTCATGGGAGGTGGGGAAACGCTGGTAAGAGGGGCTTTTAGTCCAAGGCTTGGTCTGTGGCAAACCTACCTCTCTGGGTTCTGGGGCTCCAGGCTTCTTTAATTTCTCCAGATATCCTCAGGCCCACAAGGGGAGATGTCCAGTGGCCACCAGACACCTCATTTCCTCTGGCTTGATACTTGTCCTCTAAGATCCAGCCAGGCATAGGTTCCTCACACCTGCCCATAACAGTAGCATCCGAAGTGGGGTGAGAAGAAAATATTAGAAAGGCTTATTTATATCAATTTTATGTTTTAAAAAAAGAGAGATTAAGCCTTACTGTATTCGTTTGTTATGGTTGCCATAAAGGACCACAGACTGAGTGACTTAAACAACAGAAATGTATCAAGATTAAGGTGTTGAGAAGGTTGGTTTCTTTTGTGGCCTCTCTTCTGGCTCATAGATGGCCATCTTTCCCTACATGCCTTCATTTGGTCTTTGTAGATATCTGTGTCCAAACTTCCTCTTCTTATAAAGTCACCAGTCAGATTAGATTAGGGCCCACCCTAACGGCCTCATTTTAATTTAAGCACCTCTTTAGAGTCTTTTATAAACCTTATTCCCAAATACATCACATTCTAAGCAGCGGTTCTAAACCTTCCTAATGCCGCGACCCCGTAATACAGTTCCTCATGTTGTGGTGACCCCCAACCATAAAATTATTTTCATTGCTACTCTATAGCTGTAATTTTGCTACTGTTATGAATCATAATGTAAGTATCTTTTTGTTTTCCGATGGTCTTAGGCGACCCCTGTGAAAGGGTCTTTCGACCCCCAAAGGGGTCGCGACCCACAGGTTGAGAACTGCTGTCTAAGGTACTAGGGATTAGAACTTCAACATATGGATTTTGGGAGACACAGTTCAGCCCGTAACAGGCACTAATATTTAATATATGGATTGACTGTAAGGCTTTGTAAATAGATTTATGTATATTGGGGATGAGAGGATCGAAGACTTTTACTGCTAAGGGTGTGCAGTGACCATTTCCCTAGGGTAGCAGCCACAGGGTCAGTATTGGGACCTGTCTCCTACAGACCTCGGCCATACTGATTGTTCTGTGGAGATCTGTGATCCTGAAAGCAGGTCTGGACCTGTCCACACTCCTCGCTCACTGTTGAGTGAGCTCAGGCCACCTGTCAGACCTCTGTTGTGACCCCCATGGTGGCCCCAGCCCATGAGGTTGGACCCGTGAGGCCTCACCAAGTGACAGCCCTCTCCTTCTGCCCCTTCATGTACTAGCGAGGCCTCTAGACACTTAGCTGTATGCAAAGGCAATGTTTCTGAAATTAGGGCAAGAATCAGATCCTATAGGGGCATTGACACCCCAGCCCTCCCCCATTCCTATGCACACAAACACCATAGAAATTGCTCTGGCTTTTCTTGGGAGAGGGGGGCCCAGGACTACATGGACCTAGACAGAACACAAGAAGGTACCTCCTGGGTTTTCACCCCATAAACCATACCGAAGGCCTGATCCAGCTGGATGTTGGGACACACAGAGGAAGGTGACAGTATCTCTCCCTCCAAGAGGCAGTCTGGGGCAGGAGGCAGATGCAATGGGTAACTGTCCTCGAGGTCTCAGGGAAGCTGAGCCTGGGAGTCTGAACAGAGTCCAGTCAGGGGACGCAGGCTTGGCGTGAAGCGCACCCTACTTAGTTTCCATATCAGATTGTTCCCAGACTACATAACCTCCTGTTTCCTTGGAGAGTGCTGGAGTGCCTGGCCTCAGCCAGCATTCTCCAGACTCTCCTGGCGGGCTTGGCTGGCCGGTTTGGAGGGCCAGGGCCTGGATAGTCTTTTGGATTGAGGCAGTGGTGCTGCAAAGGGCACCCAAGCAGAAGGAGGCTCTCAAGCACGGCGTGCAGGCGTGGCATGGCCAGTACGTGAGGGAGCACAGTGTGGTTTGGCCTGGCTGAAGTGTGAAGCACGGGCTAAGGAATAAGGGCCAAATTGAGGCAAGCTTGATGGAGGTTGGGCCTGATTCTGAAGGCTGCAGGAAGCCTGTGGCAGGTTTTGGAAAGGCCTGTGAAACACAGCCTGGAGACAGGAGTGGAGCTGGAGGAGAGAGACCATTTGAGAAATTAATTTGAGCAAAGAGGCCAGTAGTGGGGCTCAAGAGGAGGGGGTGAGAGATGTGCAGAGTGGGACTCTAGGTGCTTAATGGTCTCTAGATTGGGGTGCAATAAGGATCCAGGGAAACTCCTGATTTGGGGAGCTGGGCACTCATTACTGGGATTACGAATCCAGAATAAGAAGCAGTTCTGGGGAGGCTGGTTGTCTCTGTGACACCTGTGAAGAACATGCACATAGATGTAAAGATGGGCCTTCTGACCCATTCATGGAGGTTTACAAGCCCAGGTAGGATGTGGAAAACCTGCAACCTACTTGACTGAATATTCTTCTCCTATCCTCTCTCTGCCTCCCAAGCAACACACACTGTTTATGAAAACAGAGAGACGTGGCTCTGGGTGTGATGGGGGCAGCATGACCCTTGTCCACAATTTTGGAACATGGGGTCTTTATCCTTACATGTGGACCTTTCAGCATGCCTTCTTCCCTAGTTTGAGAACTGACTTCCTTGTATGGACTAAAGAAAAATTGAGGGTCTCAAGGGCCTTGTATGTGGCTACCACACACAGACCTCACACAGTCGTGCAAATGGCTCCCTGTAGAGCAACACCCAGTGAGTGTGCGGGGGAGGGGGGTATCCATCCCACCCACTGCCTGTCAAGCTGTGTGCTGATTTGCCCCAAGCCCCTGTGAGGGGGCAGAGGCCAAGGCCGGGTTGAGCTGGAGTGGAGGTGCCATCATTCTCCCCTACAGACCATGGCGGTCAACTTCCCATCAGGCGGCCTTTCCTGCACCTGCCCCATTAAGACTCCTCCTCAACACATCGCCCCAAGCTGCTCCCTCCAGGTGACCTGCTTTCCCTTGTTGGGTCTCATTGTCCCCACCTGTAAACACCTATAAAAGGAGGTTGCTTCTAGTCAAACTTCAGACAGCTCTGCCCCTCCTCTGGTCCCTTCCATGGAAGGGGCAGCTTGAAGCAGGGGTCTTCTGCTTCCAAAGGGGTCATAAGTGAAGAACCTGTGGATCCCCTCGTCTTGTGAATGTGGCCTGGCACATGGAGAGAGAAGGCAGGGGTGCCTCCGCTGCTCACTCTCTAAACAGAAGAGTGGCCGCCACATTTACATGTGAGTGTTCATCACGCCCAGTTTATAGTTATATTTTTGAAGGAATTAAGAGCCCCCTCAGTCAGCCCTCCCTGCCAGAGCTGGAGACTGTGGGGACAGCACAGTGACAAAGTAGATGCTACAGAGCTGGTGAAACCCCAGCTCACCACTCGTCTAGCTGCAGGCCTTGAAAGCTGCTTCCATACGCAGCTGTGGTGCATTGAGTGTCTGAAAAGCTGCTTGTTCAGAGCCAGGCGCAAGCGAGGGCTCGGTGGGGGCTGTCACTGTGTTCTCATCTCCCAGGCCTCCTGACTCTACCTTTTCCTAATATGCACCTCATTCCCAAGTGTCACCGCAGCAAACATGTCTCTCTGGAGCAGGATGACGGCAGGGGGTGGAGCCAGTAGGAGGGACGTGCAGAGCACACCCTAGAGACCTCATCCTGTGGCCCTGGCTCTGCCTGGGACCGCCCTGTAGGTACATGGAATTCCAGCTCTGGTGCTCCAGAAACACTTCCTTCTGATCTTCAGCGCCACTCCTCCATGCCCTGGGCTCCTCAGACCCTTGTGGGGTAACCTTTGTTGCTGCACTGCCCCCCAATCCCTGTGGCAGGGCCCTGCTGGAAGCTCTGCAGGCCGCACGCCTGGATTTGTGCAGCAGGCGGCCCTTGGCTGCCCCATGCATTGATGGCTATTCATCGAGCCCTGGACCAGGTGGTTGATTGGTTTATCAGGTGCTTGTTTTGCCACTGCCACGAGTGGGCTGGTTGTGAGAGGTGTTTGGGGGATGAGGGTCTGAGGCCAGGTAGAGATAGGAAGGAACTGTCAGAAAACTTTGCCTTTTGCCTGTCTGTGGTCTCAGGTCTTTCCGGGCTAGCTCTCCTGCCAGCTGATAGCCATCAGTTGGCAGCCTTGTTAGGGCCAATTAACCCTTGTGTATCTGCTGGGGTGGAGGACTGATGTGATATGATGGCACATATGGGCTTGGAGTCGTTGCTCATTCACTGGGGGAACTTGAGAAGGTCCCGTCTTCTCTGGGTCCCTGAGTCCTCTCTGGAAATGATGAGATTTTAGGAGATGTCCTGTAGAGTCTTTTTAGCTGTAGGAGTCTGCCATGATCAATGAGTCCCCGGTTGGCTTTTCTCTGGTGCTCCACAGGACCTGTTCTCCACCCTTTCCTACCCACCACCTACCTGGATGTGTTCGGGCATGTCTGCTGAAAGGTGAACCATTCCCCCAAAGCAGAGAGCATTCCAAGGCTCACAGCAGCATCTCTGGGATGCTCGTCCCCTGGAATGGTCCCCTTCAAGCCTCCATGGCAGCCATTCAAGCTAACAACCAAGTGCTTTGCTTTCCTGGAACTGAGTTTGACATTCCTTTTGTGGGTGGAGCCACAATCTTCTAGGGCCCAGGCTCTCATGGTCAGTCTCGTACTGATGCTTTTGTTAATTAGGGGAAGTAAATGCAATGACAGCTCTGAGCTAGTCTGGGTACTCTCAAATTAAATCACGAAGCTCAATTCTTGGAGCCAGTATGTGGAAACTGGTTTTAAACATCAGGACCGGTTGGGGGCCACTTAGAGTTGGGAGACTTCCTACCCATGACGTCCCTGCAGTCCTGTGAGGTCATTCATATGGCTTGGAGTCAGGCCTGTCCTCAGGAAGGAAGAGGCCTGGCAGGTTTTAATCATGCCCCTTGGGTCTCTGCCCCATGTCTTAGTGATGCTTCATGGACTTATCATGTCCTGGGCCAGGATTGGGCAATTGAGGCACAGAATGTGGGCTTTCCTCCCTCCTCTCCCTCCAAGCCCAGCACAGGGATCTTAGGCATCTTTTACTCAGCTGGCAAACATCTATCGATGGCTTGCAATGTGTTAGGCACAGTGCTGCAGCCTGGCCCACAACAGGAGTGACACATGGTCCCTGCCCTCGAGAAACCCCTGGGCTTGATGAGGATTCAGAGCCTGGAGAACAGCCTTTTCTCATATAGGGTGATCAGTCCTACAAGGTGGCAGTGCAGGCCCTGAGAGAGCCTGGGGAAGGGCATCTACCCAGGCTAGAAGTGGCCCAGGTAGCCTCCTTGGAGGAGGTGGCACTTTGATCTGCTGGCTGCAGTGGGGGGTCGAGGTACTCTGGGCCCAAAGTTTTCCGCAGGTTTGGGCACTTGAGCTCATCATCTCACCCTGGGGTGAGCAGACTCTGGGCAGTAATTTCTGATACCCAAACTCACATGAGGCTGCCCGTTGCTTAATTTACGAGGGCCTGAATCTTTCTGGGACAGGAGTGTCCACAGCAGCCTTTTTTCCAAGTGCCTTGAGGACCTGAGTAATCGGAGGTCACATGGTGGGTGAGGATCAGGGCCAAGGGTGGGACAACCGCTGTCCTTCTCCTCTGTCGTGGTCCCCTCTCCAGTGGTCAGGGAGGTGTGAAGAGCTGATCACCAGCTTCCATTGGCCTCCTGGCCTAGAGCAGGCAGAGACGGCACCTTTGCGGGAATGTCCCCAGTGACTCTGGGGGAACCACTGGGAGGCGTGAGCTGCCCCCTGATGGTTGTGAAGGCCACGACCCAGCTACACAGAGGAGCAGGGGACTGGGGCCAAGCCGTCCCTTCCTCCTCGCTGCTCCTCCCCGTGCCATTTAAAGTCACTTTTCCTGGCAGAGTTCCAGGGATTTTTAAATCTCAGGAAACCTAAAGCTTACAGCCCTGAAGTGTTCACATGTGCTTGAGGAAATTGATTTCCCTTTTCTTTCTCCTTCTATACTGTAAATAGTGAAGAGAGAGTTAAGATGTTTCCCCATGGGAACTATTAAAGGGACAAAACCATTCTCTTTGTACACCCTGTCATTTCAAGCCAAGGGTGTGAGACCTGACTCCTTCTGGCCATCCTGGGAGTCAGGACCCATCTCTCCTGCAAGCCCACTCTTTATAGGAGTGCGGGATGGCCGCCCCTGCCGAAGAAGTCCCTTCCTGTGTGCCAAGAGTCACAAGTCCTCAAAACGCCCAGAGTGAAAAGCCAAGGAACTCCTCTAGGACGTAGGATGTTTCAAGACCCCAGAATCACCCACTCCATTTCTTTGCTCACGTGCATTTACTTTTTTAAGTCGCTGGTTATAAACTGGTTAAAGAGCTGGTTTTTCTGGCTAGAAAAGTAAAACTATTCCTATTGTAGGCTGTTTGGAAATGGCCTAAAAGTAAAAATTAGAATTAGCATTAACAGTCCCTCCATCAGGAGAGACATCATGATGTTAGCGTGCCCTTCTTTTGTACAGAAGGTGTATGCGAAAGCATTCTACAAAACTTGTACCCTCTTTTTCTTTTTTCTCCTTCTCATTTTTTATGTTCTTTGTGTTATAAACGTTCTCCAAAAACATGTTTTAAGGATCATGATATCCTTAATGTGAATATACCATAAGTTGCTTAGCTATTTCTCTAACGCTGATTATTGTAGGTGTTTCTAAGGTTGCCCTATTCGCGTGGCTAGCTGAGGCGGGTGGAGCTTCCTGTATCTGTCTGGAAGTTATTCTCACCCGCCAGTGTGGCTCCCTTGCCTCTTCCTTCAAGTCCAAGCTCAGACACCTGCTCTAAGCCCCTGCCCCTCCTGCCCCCCCGCCGTACCCTGAGCATGTCTCTGTCACTCCACTTCTCATGCTGATCTTCACCTACCTATTTTTATGTCTGACTTTTCCTCCAAACCAATGCTGTTTTAAGGCAAGGCACGTTTCTTGTTCATTGCTGTACCCTCAGCTCCTAGCTCGGTGCCCTGTACCTAGTAGGCTTGCAGTAAAAGTCTGTCACACGAATCTACAGTGAACATCTGTATATAAATCTTAGTCCATGTTTCTCAACTTCCTTACTATAGATTCCTACATGTTAAACTGATATATCAAAGCTTATGAACATTTTAAAGATTCTCATTCCCACTTCACTGTGGCTTTATCAGCATCGCGTATTATCGTTTTTGGCTCTTTACTAGTTTGACATGCAAGAGAATACGGGTTTTTTTTTAAACCTCCAGGCATTACCAAAGCTAACCGGATCATCAAATTCTCTGGCAACTTATAATTACGCTCAGGTCGCCTTGAAAAAATGACAATGGATGGCTCAGGGCAGTCCCTCTCTGCTCCAAGTCCTTGTTCCTCAGCCAAGGGTGACGGGCTCCTGGCACAGTGTTCTTGTCACTGATGACTGCCTTGGGGTTTTATCTTCTCAGGTGCCCTTCTACTGTGTCCAGCTGACTCAGGCCAGTTTGCAATCTGGGTGTGTTGTTAAGGAGCCTGTGGATTCCAGAACAGTGCTAGCCAGAATTTCAAGTTGGCAAACCAATTATTCCCCTTAAAGCACTTTTAGCCGGGTAATTTTAAACAAAAGAGAGGGCAGATTTAAAAGCAGTTTTCATGGTTGAATGTTTACTGCTCAAGAACAGGGATAAAAAGGGACAAAGGCTCTTTACCAGGAGACAAGTAAGTGAAATACAGGGACCCTTTTCTGGTAGAGGAGGAAACCCTGAACACGCACCCACAGAGCAGGACCTCTCTTGGGAAGACGGGAGCTGGCCTGAAGTCCAACGTGGCCTCCTATGTAGGACATCCCTGCAGGGCACTCAGAATGAGGGGCCTCTTTTCTGAGCCCAGGGAGGGGGTTGACAACATCAGTTTGAGTCAGCAGGTGTGTGTGTAAGACCATCCTGTGGAGCAGACAAAGCCATGAGGCTCCCCCCACCCCCACCCCCAGCAAGAGGGTGTATGTCTTTGTGTGTATGTGCGATTCTGTGAATGTGTCTCTTTGGTTCTGTGTGTGTGTGTACTTCTTGGTGTGTATGTCTCCGTGTATGTGTCCATGTATGTCTGTTTGTCTCCGTATCTCTGTGTCTGTATGTGGCCGCTCCCATGGGAGGAGCCACCGTTACCGTGAGAAGGGGCGAGCAGGTTCACCTAGTGACAGGAGGCCCTTTCAGTGAAGTTCTCCAGTCCTCTGCCTCCTGAGAGGGTCTGGGGGCCAGACCTCCTAGGCAGGCCTCCCACCCCAACCCCAGCCCGTCTGTGGGCCCTGCCTGGGCACCTGCCCCAGCGGGATGTAGCCATCACTCTGGCTCCATTTCCTCACTGCTGTGAAATCATTTTTCCTAAAAGGTTAAGAAATAAAACACGTGATCTCCTAAAGATGGAGCATTGATGAGGGCCTCTTTGCTGGCCTGGAACTGTGACTTAGACTTGAGTTTCGTTTATAATCTGCCTCTCCTCTCTAAGTGCTCATTACTGCCACTCCTGTGACAATATTTACAAATGCTAGCATTAAAATATTAGCCCACTTTGCCTGGACGGCTTCTGCCCAGGTTCACTAACAGCAGCGAGAGGTGTGTGAGCTTAGGGAGAACATGATGGGGGCGGCAGCTCTGTCTCAGCTTCTCCAAGAGGGGCTGTGGGGGGAACAGCAGGTATCTGAGATCCTGGTGACTTGACCATAGTCCTGGAACTTGGCAGTTTTCCAGGCCTGCTTTGGAGACATGCTCACACCTGTAATATATCAGTCAGGCTAGTGTTCATATTTCTGCAGGGAGGAACCTTGTTGGAACTGCTGAATTTGCCTCCATATAGAAGTGGATTCACATCCATTATCTCTCTTGATTGTAGATGGAGGTGGCACAGGAATTAACAGCCTCACTTCTTTCAATGGTGAGAAACCTGAGGCTGGAGGAAGTGAGTCAGGACAAGCCCCTGCTCCTTGGGCCCCTCAGCTGCACTCCTGCTCCCGCTGCCTGTCTACAAAAAGCAGACACGGTGTGACTGCTTCCGCTCTCAGGGGGAAGGGCAGTGCCCAGAGCCAGGCAGAATAGGATACTGGGTTTCTCACCTGCTAGCTTTTGCCTCCCCTTGTTCTTTGTGGTACAAACGATATTCACTTTGTAAAAGAATTGAGGTCTGTAGGTAAGAGTTTGATGATCTCCCAGGAGTGACAGCTGGAGACACATGCTGTGACTTTGGAGGCTTAGTCAGGAACCCCAGGGGACACAGGAGCCACCTTCTTCCAAGGCCCAGCAGGTCCTGCAGCCTGGAGCCCTGTGCACTTATTCTTCCATACCCCCCATCACCATGGTCAGAGTGGCGTGGAGAGCTTGTTCAAGATGCAAGTTTCCAGCCCCAGCCCCAGTCCTTCTGACTGAAACACTCTTTAAGGCCCTGACCACAAATCCACGTCTTAACAAGCTCTCTAGGTAGTGTTTTTATACCGAAAAGTTTGAGAGCCCTTTGCATTGCCAGGTGATGTGGGTGTCTCCCCCGAGCTGGTCCCAAATACTCCCAGCCTCATGGGGAATTGGAACAAAACTCAGTGACTTTAGGACTCAGTCTGAGAGTGAGCCACCTGTCTTCTTTTTCCACCTTTCCTTTGTTTGCCTAGTGAGGGGAAGACACAAGACGGGCTCTGACTGGGCCCCTTTGCCATGCCTCACTGTGGAGCCGCCCGCGGGCAGTTTCCCATGAGCACCTCACAAGCATTGGGCCCAGCCTCTCTGTGGCTGTCTTTATCAGGGGGCGCCGAGCGGAGGCCAGGGAAACAACAATCAGTCAGGGTCCTTCCCCTGTGGCCTCAACCACTTTCTCTGTGTTATCCTCTCATTTTCTATTCTCCCTTCTCAGTGGTCTCCCAAAGTGCAGAGGTGCAGGCACTGGGAGACCCAGTAGAGAATTTGCTGGCTTTGGGTCAGACAGAAATGGACACACAGCCCAGGTGACCTTGTTCTTGGAATGTACCTGAGGTCAAAGGTGTCAGGGTGTCTGCACCTCCAGGGTCTTACAACTTCCAACAATAATCACCACTTCTGGAGCTTTCACCCCAAGCCAGGAAGGGTACTGGGCACTTACATGCGTTGTCTTATTTCGTCTTCTCAGGAACTCTGTGTAGTTGGCAGTACTGTACCCATCTTGTAGATGAGAAAGATTCACAGAGGTGGAACTTTAAATGCACAAGGAATAAGTTGTTAATAAAACACTAAGAAAGGGGCTTCAAATGTTGACATTTCAGGTGGAGGATGGGGAGGGAAAATGGAGGAGAAAAAGATTTGAAGGCTGGGCTCACATCACACACAGGTGAGAAGATCTGAGTTCTGGTCACCTGGGTGATCTTGGCAAAATAGGGATAATTGCTTATCCAGCATTAGGAGGATCAAATAAAAGTGTCTATGGAATGCCCTTTGTAAGCTGTAAAGCATGGCCTGCCAAGAAGGACTCAGGGCCCATGAAGGCAATCCTCTGCTGAATTAGACTTTCTACCCAAGAGGAAAACAGTGGAATGTAAAGAACGAGTGAATGGGGGGAGTGGGGCAGTGAGGGGGGGGGCGCGGAGAGGGAAGATGGGGGGAGGGGAGTGGAAAAGCACAGACAGCCGTGGATCTAGGTCTCAGCTGTAGCACTCTGATCTCTCTGAGCCTTAGTTTCCTCACCTGTAAAATATAGCTTGTTAACCTAAAGATAAAAGTCCTTTCAAAGTGAGAGGCAACAAGCATTTATTTGAGATCAAAGAATAGCTACTCAGGAAGCACTGATTCAGGCAGAAGCCCAAATGATGTCCGTATTAGGAGAAAGGCAAAGGGTATTTATGAGAAAGGAAAGTAGAACAATTACATCAATAGAAGGAAGACATTTCTATTGGTGCAGATAAGCTAATACTGTGACTAATTCTAAACGATATTTTTAATTTTCAGTCCAATAATCAGAATATCTGCTTTCTTGTTATCTTTGCAAACAGTTCTTTGAGGCATAATGTTGCTTTAGGCCCAGTCCAAAGGTTATTTTCCCCTGTTTTAACATTCCAAAAGTTTGAGGCTTAAGACCTGCAAGGCAGTTCCTCTGAGGTGGCAGCTCTAGCTCCACTTATTTTTTTACATTTCCCCCTTTTAATCAAGATCTTTCCTTGAAAGCATTGCTGATCAATTATCAGAAAACAGCACTGATCAATTATTAAAAGCACCGTTAGTCCTCCATTGTTAGGATGGTTTATTTTAGTCTTGTCAGGTGATTGTCAGTTCCTCAGAGCCAGGAAGGCTTATTCCCTGTATGTTATGTCCCCCGTAGGAGGTTGTCCCCATAGGAGGATGTCCTCATAGGAGGGAATGTGGCTTTCTTTTTCCTTAGGAGCCTTAGGCCACATTTGAGCCGCAAGAGCACCAAAACAGAGAAAGGCTTTACAGTAATTTTTCTTGAAGGGCAAACATCTTCTGTAGTTTCTTGAGGTTTCTCATGTGAAGTCGTATAGGCCTTAATGATCATCTCAAAGCACTGACTAACCATGATCAGACTGGTGTCTTTAGAACATCAAGATATGCAGCCCCCCCCCCAAAAAAAAAACCCCAAAGTTTTATAACAGCAAAAATCTCTATAATAACAAACAAATGCTAGGTCCAATTTGAAGAGTAGATTTGAAGTAGGAGTCAATACCTGAGGATAGTCAACGGAAGACATTAGAGAACCATGAGGCATTAATAGGCACTTTATTTAACTATATGCTTTGTCAGATTTTATCTAGTTCTGTATTTTATCAGATGTGTTTTATCCAACTACAATAAGAAGTAGTAACAGCAGAGTAAAACCCACTGTGTTCAGTTAGGAAATGGTCAAGGGCAATTTTATTATCTAATATAACTCATCTAAGGGAATTTAAAGATTTTTCCTGGCTGGCTATTGTAACTCCTGTCCAAGGAAAAGGTTTCTTTTTTCAAATCTGATACCTTCATGACATCATCAGGTATTGGACATCCTTGACTATGTGTATAACCAGTTGCATTTTGACCTGTGAAGTAGGCTTAAAGATGATGCTCAATGCTGAGTTATCTTTCCAGTCAAAAATTAAGGGGAAAAAGGAAATAACTATTATAGTGAGTGCTTGGCTTTTCATATTATTTGTGAAATGGGAAGGAACTAAAGTAAGAAAAAAAGGAAAAATTGTAAATTGTACAAGCCTGGTTCAGAATTTTGGTTTAGTTGTCCATACAGATATTGTATTCTTCAGGTCCTAGTAATTTTAAATTCCAAATCCTTTAATAGTCCAGGTTGGCGTAAGAGCTTTCTTTGAATTGTGAACCATGAATCTAAGAGTCAATACCTTTGGATTTGGTTATACATGGGTTATATATGGGTTAGTTATACATGGGTTGGAGGGACCAGATAGGAAGGAAAAGATAAATGCTTTAATTCTGCTTACAAAGGTATAAATACTAAATTGCTGTAGGTCATAGGTAACTTAAGAGAAGAAAAACATTTTCTTATATCTGGAAAACAAAGATCAAAACCCAGTCATATTTGATAGAAAAAGTCATGAAAATTATAATTATTCTTATCAGTTTATTTAGTCCCATGTTATTAATTCTTGTTGATCTTGATCTTTTTGTTAGCTGTTTTGTGGATCCAGTTTTTCCTGAGAGTTCTGTCAATCTTTACTGAGTTCAGTGTTATCTTTTTAAAATTATAATTTCTTTGAAGATGAAACACACTTGTGGGAACATTTTTTTTCCAAAGCACCAGAATAAAACAATAATTGTCTGTAAATGATAAAAGATTTAAAAATGGCCATGGTTAAAGACCTGGTGAGAGTTCACTACACGCATATAAAAAATATAATTGACTTTAAAAAATATATAATTGACTTAGCTCTCCATTCCAATCTTAGTTTAATCATATATAAATTATTTTTTCTCAAGATCCCTTCTCCATGAACCTTTTGCAACTTCCACAAACCTTCTGCGATGTACACAAACCTTCTGTAACTTTCACATACTTTTCAGAATTTGTCCTATCTTTTCCTTATTTCGAAAGAATCATTTTACTCTAGGATAAAATGTTTTATCCTTCCTTTTTTTCTTCCTTTACAAAACAAATACAGACAAAACAAAAACCATGTCCTTTATATCTTTCCTTATCCAAAAAGCACTATTTCTCTTTTCCCTCAACAAAAATGCGTTTTCATGCTTCATATCTTGTTCTGCTGAAAACATCCTATTTTCCATCTGTAGTTATTTCGTTTTATCCTTATTAATTTCTATGAAAAAACCCATAGCTCTTTCCCAAACACTTTTGGTAATGGAGCTTATACAATAGTCTGTATTTTAAAAAGACCTCTTTTTTCCCCCTTCAGCCTCTGTGGGCAGTGTTTTGGTTAATTTCTGGGTATTTACATTTCAAAGACAAGATTTATAACTTTCAGTGATAGAGAAAGACTGTAAGTTAGCATTATACCAGGACATGTCAGGATGTTATATTATTTTTAGAACTTTATATTAATAACAATACATGTATATAAATATAATGTAATTCTTTTTTATTTTATAATGCTTCCCATGTAATTTTAGTGTTTCAAATAGGCCTGATTAGTTTAATATTTGTTCTTTATATTGAGAGAAAACAAACCCTTTGAGGTGTTTCAGGGGACCTCTGGAACATTCCAAAGTTATTCAGAGATTAATACTTTATTTTGAATCTAATTTTGGGAATTTTGTCAAACATATCAAAAGGTATGGATATTTGACTAAAAAATCACAGATTGTTATGAAACAATGGTTAATGAAATAATTATTACCCACTTAACCAAAAGTGACAATAAAAGATTTTAAAGACAAATACAAAACGTTACATAGTTGTAATCAAAATTTTATTTCTTATTATTGAAAAGATTCAGTTCTCTTAAGTAATCAAGGACCTGATTAAGACACTATAAAACATAAAACTTTGTTTTTTAGGCAAAAAACTTCATAAAGTCTTATTAGGAACAAATCAATAGTTGTTCCTTTTTTTTTTTTTTTTAATTGGGAAATTGGTGGGATGGGAACAGAGCTGGGGAATTGGGGGATGGGAACAGACAAGTTGCTGTCGTTTTGTTCTTCAGTCTAGTTGTGGAGGATGTTGCTTCACTGGCCCAAGTTGGCACCATCATTGTGCTCTTCCTGGGCGAGGCAGATCAGTCGCCGGCTTCTGGACAGCCGCTCACTGCGGCTGCTGGCCGCTCACGCTGGCTGCTGGCTACACACGGTAGCCCATGGCAACCCACTGCCACAGGGGCTGCAGCCCACACCGTCACCAGTGACTCACGGCAGCCCAGCTCCAGGTTGAGCTGTTGTTCAGCATCTTAGCTGTGGAGGGCAGTGTCACTGGCCCTCATATGTGGGGCCCTCTGGCGTCCCAAGCCAGTTCTTAACCATCGCGCCACTCGGCCGGCCCAATAGTTGTTCTTTTAGCAGATGAAAGAACATTAAGTTTTAGCTTTGCATAAGTACATCATTAATATTAAAGCTTTATTTCCAAAACATCTTTATAATTCAATAACAATTTAATTTCATCCAGCTTGACTATATAAGGTAAAATTCTCTTTCTCTCTTCCCATCCTGAAATAACCAGTACAAAATTATTTTATTTCCCTTACTGAAAACATATCTCCATACTTCATACTTTTATTGAAAACGTATATTAATTCCTTCTATATTAATGAGAAGTTTTAACCCTTAGAAACTTTAATTTTTAGTGACAACTAAAAGTAAGCAATTAGCATTCTTCACATTGGCAAATTCATTAATACCTTTTATAACCTTTAGAAACATCGACTGTTTGGCAAATATATTTTATAATTTTAGAAACGTGTGCTTAACATAGCATAAAGTGTTTTTATTAACAGACTCAAATATCTTTAGTTTTTCTGTATTAAAAGAAGCCAAAAGTAGGTAAACATAAATTCATTTAGCAATTAATGTCTTAATATTTTATCTTATTTGGAAATGACCTAGATATTTAATAATTTCTATTTTATTTTAACTTAGTAAAACTCTAAGGTTTCAAGTTATTGAAGATTTGGGGAAGCTATTTTTAAGTATACATACCATAAAACAATTATTGCTATAAAATTTCACAAAATAAATTTGTTTTATTTATATCTATTTAATTTATTCTCAATAATTATATTTAGATCACTTATGAACCATTTATGAGACAAGTAGACAAAGTCAATTATTATCCCAAGCTATTTTCCTGTTGATAAACTCCGTAACAGAGAGAACATGAACTTATTTTTTTGTAAACCCAGATAAAATAAAAATATTATATTAAATGTTGATAAGTTTAAAGACATGTCTTTTTAAATTAAACCAAACTTAAATCAATTTTAATATTAATTAATTTCCTAGATCATGTGATCCTGAAAAGAATTTGATTCAATTCCTGTTACATTTCTTAATTTATATGTGTTTAATTCCTTTAATCCAGTTAAACAGCTCTTTATATAAAACAATTTTAATCTCCTCCAGAGCTAGGCATACACACACATATATAGACAGACACAACCACAGACCTGAGTTTCATTTAAAAAAAATTTTTTTAGCCATTAGATGGGAACAATAAGGCAAAAATTCATTAATTTATAACAGTTGAAATAAGTTTATTCATTTAGAAGGCTAAGGCTTTAAGAGTTTTATTTGTTCTTGATAAACTAATTTTAAGGAGATTACAGGGGGCTGCTTGGGTAAAGGAATCTTTTCAGCCACTTGTGTTTTTAAAATGCTTTCTTTATTTTTTTCCTTTGGTTTGTTGAGTCTTAGGCAGTTACATTTCTGATTATCTGTTAGGAAGGCCTTAAAGTTGCTGAGGGGATTTTTTTTCTTTTTTTAAAAACCCTATTAAATTTCTAATCATGGTTATTAAATTCTTTGAAACATCTTGTCAGGTTTCAGGCATGAGAAACAGTAAAACATTTTAAAGCACCTGCTCAGATGGCCAAAATTTAGGATTCTTGTAGAGAGAAGCTTCCACTTATTAATCAAAGAATGCATCCCATTGTCCCAGAGAGGTTTGGAAGCCTCTTTATGAAATCTTTTTCTTATGACAACATAACAGGCAGAGACAAGAAAAGGAAACAAAAGAGCCACTGTAATTAAATGAGTACTCACCCATCAGGGGAACCCTTTTCTGAGCTGCTCACCTCTTCCCCCCCACCACCATCACTTCTTACAAGCATGAGCGGTGAATAGTCCCTCCTGAGAAAAAAGATTTTCCCATGAGGTAGCAAACCCAGCAGCATCTCACCACTTCCTGGCACCTGGGGCAAATGCCGTCCTGCCTTCCTGAGGGAAAAACCTCTCCTGATTTCAAATAAAGGCAACCTCAACCAAAAATAAAATAAAAGGAAGGAGGTCCAAATCTAAGAGGGCCTCTTAGTGAAGGAGACAGCAGCCCATGGAAGCAGGGAGTACAAAAGAAATTCTGCAGGTACCGTACCCAGTTCTAGGGGATGCTGGACCATGAAGGTGAGGCCACTTTAGATCCTGATTTCTGACACCAGATATATTAACCTAAAAATAAAAGGCCTTTCAAAGTGAGAGGAACAAGCATTTAATTGAGATCAAAGGATAGCTATTTGGGAAGCATTGATTCAGGCAGAAGCCTCAATAATGTTCCTGTTTCTTATCTTTGCAAATGTTCTTTGGGCATAATGTTGTTTTAGGCCCAAAAGTGATTGATTGTAAAATCATTATGCCAAAACCAGATTATGAATTGTACAAGAACAAAAATCATAGGTATCACTTTGAATCGTGAGTGCATACAACCTAAATGAAATATCAGCCTTGCTAAATATATTACATCAAGTGGGGTTTATCTCAGACACTTGAGATAGTTCTGCTTTAAAAAGAAACATCAGCGATGTTGACCACATTAATGAACGAAAGGAGGGGGGAAAATAACATGATTATCTCAATAGACATGAGAAAATATTGACTATTTCAATACCCACTTATAATGAAAGCTCTTGGAAAATTAGGAATTGTAAAGAACTTCCTCAGTCTTATAGAGGCTGTCCTCTAAAAATCTACAGCAAAAGTCATGCTTAATGGACTTCCCTTTGGGGTTAGGAATGAGATAGAGGTGCTGGCAAAAGCTAAAATATATTGCCAATAGATAAAAACAGAATAACTTTAAGAATTGGGAGTAAGGAAAGATTCAAAAAAGACCAATGATAATGGAAAAATAGACTAATTTGTGTCGTCAGACGGAGGGAGCATTGGGTATGAGGAGCTGTTCCGTAAGTGTGAGTCTGATTTCACTCCCTGGTCCAGGACTTCCTCAGGGGCACAAAGAAGGTGGCCCTGCTTTAACAACAGTAACCTGGGGACTGGTGGCAGGTGCTGAGAGGCAGGGCGTTCAGGGTGCCTGAGGCAGAATGGGGTGGGTGACCTGATCGTCTCTTATTTTCTTGGTCGGAACTGCTGCTCCGTCCAGGGGCTCAGGATCACTGTGTGGAGGAATCTCTTAGCAGGAAGCCTGAAATACAGGTGTGGGTGGCCCAGGGAGACCACTTCATCAGTGTGGGCCCTGGGCATTCTCTTGCTGTCCTCGCTATCAGGGTGAGTGTGGGTCATGCTAATGCAAGAGATGTACTGCTCATTGATTCTTCACAACCAACCGTGAGTGAACTCCAGAGTCGTGCCAGGAGCTTGTTAAAAATAATTTGGACGGCCCCACCCTGATACACTGATTCAGTAAGTGTGAGGCGGCTCAGGAATCTTTGTCTGACTCCCAAGTGAGGCCAGGGTTGGACCTGTCAAGCTGGATCACCTTTTAGGGTTCAGCAGATCAGAACTTCTCAGCTCCCAGGGGTGCAGAACCACCTGG
>NW_017731760.1:1350510-1356425 GCF_001890085.2 Hipposideros armiger | reverse complement strand
CAAATATAAAATTTTAATGTTAGATTCTTGAAGTGAAACTTCAAGTTAGAGTTTAGCAAGGACTGTGATTAGACCAGAGATGGCCATGCTCCTAGGCCTGAAAGCTTCAGACAGCCATGGGCCTCGGGTGGGGGACACAGGTCTGATCACCATGAGCCACTTCCTGTCCTCACAGATCATCTCCCAGACCTGGCCCTACCTAAGCATGATTATGGAAAACAAGTTCCGGGAGAAACTCGAGCCTAAGATCCGGGAGAAGAGTGTCCACCTGAGGACCTTCACCTTCACCAAGCTCTACTTTGGACAGAAGGTCAGTGCTGTCACAGAAAGGGCAGCTTGGGTCTGCTGTGCAGCATTTTTTCTGTCCCCATCCCCTGCCCCAGGTCACTTACCTGACTGAAAGACCCCACTGGGCCTCACAGGGGATCCGGCCCCCACCTACACTTCCCAGCCCCTGGGCCTCAGTCCAGCCCCCTCACCCCAGGGTTCAGCCCCATCTGGGCAGGCTCTAAGGAAGTTTGCCTCAGAGAGAGCAAAGAAGAGAGGTGGAAAACAATTCACTTTTCTTAAACCAAAGTT
Organism: Hipposideros armiger; assembly: GCF_001890085.2. NCBI lineage: Eukaryota > Metazoa > Chordata > Mammalia > Chiroptera > Hipposideridae > Hipposideros > Hipposideros armiger. The sequence goes on along the minus strand of NW_017731760.1, from coordinate 1,355,846 downwards.
TGAAAACATGCCCCGTGGTGGAAGTCAGCCAGATACAAAACATGCACAAGTCACGCCTGCTGCCCTCAGGCATCAGCTGGAGTGAGCACGCCCTCAAGGAATGAGACTTCCTCAAAGCAGTGTGTGAGATTATCTATTAATTTATTCTGGCACTCAGTGTCACCAGCAAAGGCTAGTTCTGTGGAGATAACAGGTGACGCAAGATAAAAGAAGCTTCTGTTGAACACACTGAACTTCCTGTCCCTATTCTAGACTGCTGCCTCTTGCCCTAAGGTGCCCCCTGATGTCAGTCTTACTTTGGTCATCTGAAAATGCATCCCCCGGGCAGAGAACCGCTGTGATGCCCATCACCTGGTAAACCAGGCGTTGGCATCTGGTCTGCTCGGGAACAGGCAGATGTCTGAATGCAGCTCAGCCTGCTGAGAGCTGTCTGCCAGCCCCCGGGCATGTGCCCAGCTCATAACTGCCAGCCCCCCGAGTGAAGGGTGGATCAGGCGTGCCTGAGCCTGGGATATTCTGCTTCATGCCACGCAGACTCTGCCAGGACCGGCTTGTTCCAGCGTCTGTTGGTTCAGATGTTCTTTCCCTGTTTCATTCACGTATGACGTAGTGAGCATGACGTGTGCGAGGCACCACAGACAGAGAGGGTGTGGCTGTACCCCTGCCTTTAGGAAGGTCACTGTCCTGTTGTGGAGGGAGATGCATATGCTGGTGGATGACAACACGGCAGTGAACCCACGGCTGTGGAGGAGCGTGTGAATTCAGGAGTGGGAGGGTGTGGGGGCTGTGGTAGTCAGGGAAGGCTTCCAGGAGGGGGTGATGTCTGAGCTGGCCTTTGGAGAATTCTGCAGGCTGAGAGCCAGGCAGCCTACAGACTGCCGTGTTTAGAGCAGAGCTTGCTCAGCCAGGCTGCTTGTCTGGCAGTACCTGTGGGATGTGGCGCTGCTGGAAAGCAGTCCCTCGCTGGCAGCAGAAGCAGGCCTAGAGGTGGCTGATCCTAAGGGATGACTTTTTTTATCACATTAGGAGAACCTGGTAGGGGACCTGCAGGCTGACCAGAAGCCCCAGCCCTGCTGGACAAATACCGGACTCTTGGTCCTGGTATTGAAAGCCCTTCCATCTTGGCCTTTCCCTGCCCCGTTTGGCATGCCCCTCCTCTCCACTGTGGGCATCAGAGTGGACTCCTCAGCGACCTTCCTGGGCTTGGCCAGGAACCAGTGTACTCACCACACCCCCTTCCTTCAAGCCCACGAGTGTTCCCTTTACCGTTTAATCCCTGTGTCCATGCCCAACTCTGCTCTGTGCTGTGATGACCTTGGACCAGTGACTTAACCTCTCTGAGCTTCAGTTTCCTCCTCTGTGAAAGGAAAGGACCTACTTCTAAGGGTGGTTGTGAGGCGTGACTAACAGGCCTGGCCTCAGGACCACTCTGTGTGGCTGTGTGAGTACACAGGGCACCTGGCCAAGAAGGCCAGTGGAGGCCAAATTCCAGCCTTGTGCCCCTCACCTAACTGTGAGCCCTGGGCGAGGGCCANCAAGTGAGGCCAGGGTTGGACCTGTCAAGCTGGATCACCTTTTAGGGTTCAGCAGATCAGAACTTCTCAGCTCCCAGGGGTGCAGAACCACCTGGAGGTGGGGGAAGGGGTATGCACACATTGCGTGCCCTGGGACAGGATGGGGAGGACAGTGGTTAGGATGGAAGGAGGAGAGGGGGCGGTCCAGCCAGCAGGCTTGGGCAGAAGAGGAGTAGAGGTGCCAGTGAGAGCCCAGCTGTAAGCACACTCTCTCCACTGTGACATTGTCTGTCCCATCCCCCCACACACACACACACCCTACCCCCACTTTGGCTCTGATTCTGCACTGGAATGGTCTATAAATTGCCTACTTCCTTCACCAGCCTGGGAGCTCCTTGAGGGCAAGAACCTTGCATTCACTCATACATTCATTCATTCTATAAGTATTTATTAAGACATTCATATACCAGAGACAGGCACTCATAGGGGAGACAGGCACTCATAGGGAACAAGGTTGAGTCAGCCCACTAGTGCTTCCAGTCTAGTGAGGAGGCAGGCAGTAAGACGGAGCAGCTCTGATAAGGAGTGTTAAATGCTGCAATGACGTGTAATCGTGTAATCGGACACCCATCCCCAGCCTGAGAGATCTGGAAAGGCTGCCTGCAAGAAGTGGAGTCTAAGATGGTGATGAATGGAGCAATCAAAGGGCAGGAGGGAAGAGTGTTTCAGACCCAGGGAATGGTATGTGCAGGCCTTTGTTGGGAACAGAAAAGGTCAAGGTGACTGTACTGAAAGGTGAGGAGGTGGAGTTCTGGGGGATGAGGCCATGGTGTGTGCTGGGGCCCCAGGCCAGGCCCATGTGCCAGAGTTTTTACTTTAGTGGTGGGCAGTGTGCAGAGGACAGTAAAAAGGTGCCCCCTTCACTTGCCTGGTACCCAGCTTGGGACCTGACCCGGGGCAGCTGCAGGGAGCGTGTGGTGAGCAGGCTGCTTCTCTCCAGCTGAACTGGATGGCCTGACCCAGCTCCGGCCCGCTTCCCACATTCCTGTCTGTTCCTGTGGGCTAGGCCAGCTCCCCCTCTGGGAACTGGGTAGTATGGCTTCAGCACCTGGAAATATTAGATGCTTCTCCAAGTTAGTGTGGGCCACTGCCTAGAGCTGGAGAAACTGAGGCTGGGAGAATGCCATGATGTCCCAAGAGTCTCAGAAGCACTGGGCTCCTCGGACCTCTCAAGCTGTTAAAAACTGTGTTCCTAAAGAATTCAGCTGCTCTACCCTTCCTTTGGTTCTCCTCCTGGCAAGTGGTCTCTGCCAGGGTCTGTGTGTGGGCCGTCAGGGCATCGTGGGGCGGGCCCAGGGCCTGGCATGGTGGGTGTGCACTAGATGTGCATGGACACATCTCCTCAGTCCGTGGACAGTGAGCCCCCAGAGGGGAGGGCTGGCCTTTCGCCACCTTGGAAGGCCTCATGCCCACTGTGAACCTGACCCGGAGCTGGCCTCCTGCTCAGAGGACTTGGGGCATGGCGACCGTGATGGCTGTGGCTGGCATTTCACTGATCCATGTTTTGTGCCAGGCAACGGGCACCCTGGCCCAATTTCTATGACAACTACACATACTTCTTTCCGGAAAAGACTGAAGGAAATGCATCACCCTGTTGACCGCCAGTTATCACTGGGTGCCATTCTCTGATAAAATATTTTCCCTTTTGCTTAGCTACACTTTCTAATTTTTCTACAGAGTGTTACTTGTGTCATTAAAAGGAATAGGGGGATGGAATTTGCCAGAAGCAAACTGGGTATTTCCCCGGGGGAAGGCCCAAGTGGGGGTTCTGTGTTTCCGCCTGGAAGGTGGGGCTTATTTGCACAAGCCAATAAGAAGGTTCCAGTCCGTCCGCAGGGGTAGAGGGGAGGGGAGAGCAGTCTCCTCACAACCACTCAGGAGTGCACCTCCAAGCTGGAGCTGGCATCCCTGTTGTGTCACTGGCCTGGCTATGTGTGGGCTCCATCTGGTTATTTGCAGCCTGCCCTACCTGATGGCACACTCCTTGAGGGCAGGGCTGGCTTTGAGTCATGGGCCAAGTGCTGGGTGGGTGCTTAGCATTCGTGGGGGCAGCAGTAGGCACCTGCCATGCCGCACTGCCAGGCTCAGCTGCCTGCGTGGCTCCCAGGGGCGAGCAGGTCTCAAGTCTAACTTCCCCTCGGGGCTTCTGTTCCCTAGATCCACTTCCCGGACGTGGAGCGGGTGGAGTGGGCCAACAAGGTAAGGCTGGCGCGGGCCCGGTGGGGCTGGCCTCACTCCAGGCCTGGCCCTCCACTGCCCTGGGCTGAGTCATCTGCAGGGATGGGGGTGGGGTGGCATGTGGACAAAGGCCCAGGCTGTCACTTGTCTGCCTGTCTCTTACCCTTACCACCCTCTGGGTTCTTCTCATCACCAGACAATGACTCTTTCACCTGAAAAAAAATTTTTTTTTAAAACTGTGAAATGAACCCATGGCCACAAGCAGAAAAGTTTGAAAACACAGAGACATAGAGAGAAAAGTGCGGCCTCCAATGCCCTCCCCCTAAGCCCAGATCAGCAGTTCCTGGGAAAGGAAGGGGGCGATTGCTTAGCTGCTGCTGTTTGCCCTGGTTCCCAGCCCGGATCCACCAGCACTGGCTGTCCAACCTTGGGCAGGTTGCCTAACATCTCAGAGCTGGCTCCTTCCTCTGTGCAGTGGGAATAATTATGGTCCCTGCCTTTGGGGATGCTGTGAGGATTAGTGAGGTAATTAATGCACCACAGGGCCCGGCCCGGCACATCAGGGACGCTGGGACAGCTGTCATCTTTGCTATGACTGCTGTCGATCATGCAGGGAACTCCCTGTGGGCTCTGAGACTCCAGGTCGGGCACCCCCCTTACAGATAAGGAATCAGCGTCTGGCCCCCTACCTGATCTGCCCAAACCTGGCCCTGAATGTGAAGGCTCCTGCAACCCGCTTCAAGTTTTCCTCAGGACTATTTCGAACACAAACCTTGCCTCTGTTCTGGAAAGAGGCTTAGCCCAGAGCAGGAATGACTTAAGTTGGGTATTTAAAAAGGATTTCCTGATGGTTTTTGATCTAAGGTTGGGATTTTTATGTTACCTGAAATGTCATTGCCAAGTGCATCAAAAACTGTCCCAGCCTCTGGGTAAAATTTGGAGGAAGTAGTTTGCTGCTTTACGAGGAGTGACCAGGTTTCTGTGGACTAATGCAGGCCCAGGGCTTCTGAGAGAACAAACCTGTACTATGTGTGCTCCCCCAAAATAGCGTTCTTCCTGCATGTGTGTCAGCTAGTTCACGGACCCCGCGTGCACGATGTCTTTCTTGAACCAACACGCAGAGGCTCACACACAGTGCTAGATACGTACCATTGTTGGGATGAGGCTCCTGCCCTCAGCTCAAGGCTCTGATGGGGAAACAGTTATGTAGACGAACCACCCACTAGAGCACCAACTATGTATGTCCCAAGGAGCTTTGTACTCAAGAGGTACTCAGCAAATGACAAAACAGCGAGACAGGAGATGGGACCAGCGCCTAGAGAGCCCCTGAGAGAGATGGGGACAATAAATCCCTGAAACCTCACGCCTTCAGGCTTCTCCAATTGGAGATGGGGAGGCACATCTTTAAACTGAAGCCCAAGACTGAGAAGCAAGAAGGAGAAACCTTGGCCCCTCGGCCAGTTAGCCCTCTCTCTGCAGCCCTCGCTGATCACCAGCTCCTGCCACCAGGCCCATCTCTCTGCCACCCTTCCTCTCCCCAGGCCCTGCCCTCGGTTCCCAGACCAGCGCCATGAGTCATTCTGC
>NW_017731760.1:1336289-1347125 GCF_001890085.2 Hipposideros armiger | reverse complement strand
GAGAATGAGAAAATAAATTGCAGCAAGGTATACATTTAACATATCACACATATCACAAACTCTGGGAGAGCTACATAATAATTTTAATTATCTGCTCAACATGTCCCTATAATACTTTTTTTCTTGCATTTTTGGCTCCATGCTCTTTGGTAACCTTTTCATGTGACAACATAAATATACTTTCTATGGGAAGAATAGAAAGATAATGGACTCTTTCCTCTAGTATGAATTTTTTTCCCCAATATTTTATTGTGGAAAATTTCAAACATACAAAAAATAAATGAGAGAATTATGCTGTGAACCCTCTGAATTGCACAATTGTTATCCGTTTGCTACATTTGCTTTGGTGCATATCCATGCCTCTATCCTTCTTGACATCTTTTTTTTAATGCATTTCACACTAAATTTCAGACATTAGTGAATTTCACCCCTAGCCATTTCAGCATGCGTATCACTAACTCAAATTCAAATGAAATTTATTTTTTATTCTTGACAAATAATAACCAGGCCTCACTCCAATGCCACCTGACAGGAGGAGAAGAGCCTGGCAGAGGGGGTGAGAAAAATTACCTAGGAGCTCAGGCTGAGGCCCCGAGGCTGGGCACTGTGGCCCTGGAGTGGGGCGCTTGAACTCCTAGGGTCAGATCCCTCGGCCTGGGACCCTGCCCCTCCCCTTGCCCGTAGGGGGCCAACTCCTCTTTATCTGCCAGAACTGTTCAGATGCCTCCTCTTCCAGGAAGCCTTCACTAAGCTCTGCCCACCCCAAGCTTGGTTGGGAGGTTCTCCTGAAGTCCCCAAATCTCCATGTGACAGCACAGGCTGTACCTCATCACATACCCCTCCCACCCCCCGCTGTCTCCTCTGCTGGACTGTGAACCCATGAGGGCAGGCTCGGCCCGCCTTGCCTTTTGCCTTCTCCCCAGGCCGGTGCCTGGCACAGAGTAGGTGCTCAGTAAATACCTGTGGTAGGAGAGAGAGAAAGAAGGGTGCACATTCTAGGGAGGGAAGTTTCAGGGTGACAGAGGCAGGTGGGTTGCGGGCGGGGTGGATTTCCATGTTTGTGCCTCATCCTGGGAGTGCAGGGATTGTGTTGGTTGTAGGGGACAAAGCCCAGTCCTGAGAGGGGCCAGCAGCCATCCCTGCAAGAGCCCTCTGCTGACCTAGCCCTCCGTTATCTCTTCCAGTGCCCCAGGGTCAACGGTGTGAAGGCACACACTAACAAGCACAACCGGAGACAGGTGGTCCTGGACCTGCAGATATGGTGAGCCCTCCTGCCTGGGGGGTCCAGGGGAACACTCTGGCGAACGGGCACTTTAAGGATGGAGTGGCATATGTACACTCTAATGTGGGGAATGAAAGCCCCTCACAGAACATATACCTCCCATCTACCCTGGGCTGGAGCACAAGTTTCCTGCTTGGGATGGGGAAAAGTGTCAGGAGAATGGGTGGTCCCAGGGGAGCCACCACCATCTGACCCCTCAGCCCAGTCCTGGCTTCTCCCATCAGACCCGGCACCAGGCATGCTCTGGGTACCAAGGCCCAGGCAGCAGAGCTTTCTTGGGGGTCAGGGCCAGGTCACCTAGAGGGTCAGATCCGCTGCCTCAGAGGAGGATGTAGCAAGAGGGAGTAAGTGGGACACGAAGACGTGGGGATTTGTGGTGAGGCCCAGGGAGCTCCAAGCACAGGATGTGCGAGACCGGCTAGAGAACTTGTCTCTGTGGCACCTCAGGAAAAACTAAAGGATCCAAAGACACATGAGTGACTAGCTCAGTGGGCTGGGCAAAGGCACCTTTTTTTGGATGAGGCTTGTAATAGGCTTGAGTTAATGAGAAGGGAGATTCATTCCAGGAAGTCTTCCCAGAGGTGGTGAGATTTGAATTGTGTTTTCAAGGAAGAAGGATGAACTCCTGCAGTTCCAGAATGTTGCCCTTTCTTTCCAGTGTCTCATATTTCCTGTCCTTAGCCCAGAGGCTGGCACTGAGAGCACATTGGGAAGACAGGAGTCGGCTCTGGGAACGCCCATCCTCGTTTAGGGGCTGGTCTCAAGTGTGTTGGGACGGTGGTGGCGATTGGGCATCCTGACCTAAGGCTCTGCCACAAGATCCTTGTATGAATACTTGGGGCCTGTCAGGGTCACCTGGCCCACCCATTCAGCTTCCCAGGCAGCTCAGGCAGCTCCTGGGGTCCCCGGGTTCCCCCTGCTGCCCTTCCGGTGGCACTGAGCCTGAAGTGACATCAGCTCCCCTGCCCGTGTCCTGCCCGCTCCCTTCCCTCAGTCTCCTGTAGCCCTTTGACAGTCTCCTCATCTTTAGCTTCAAGGGCAGCCATTCTGGGGTCCCTGTGCCCATCACTTGACAGGAGCTGCCAGCAGGACTCAGGCTCCTGGGAAAGTTACCTTTGCCCCCCCACCCCCACCCCTCGCAGCAACAATCTGGGTGAAAGGCTGGATATAAGCAGTGAGGCTGCTGCGTGTCCTCGAGGAAGAGGCCTGGGCAGAGATGGGGCAGGGGCTCAGCAGTGGCAGAGGGGTGGGAGCAGTGTGTTCCCCAAGAGGCCCTCCTTTGCATCTGTGGGGTTTTGTGGGGCAAGGTGGTCCCCAGAGTCCCCGTCGTGGGCAGAGGCGGGGATGTGCATGGGTCACCTGGGTGCAGGGACCTGGGTGGCTGTCTCCCAGGGTCTGGGGCTGCGTCAATGCCTGTGCAGAGCCGAGAAAGGCTGAGGCTGTTAGGGTGACTGTATCTGGGTGTGGCAGGGCTCAGGCTGGGCGGCTGCCACTTGGGCTGGGTGGCACCGGGCAAGTTTCCTGACCTGAGTGGTGGACCTGCCCGTCTTCCCCTGCTTCCTTTCCCTCCCTCCCCCACCTTTAGCTACATTGGGGACTGCGAGATCAGCGTGGAGCTGCAGAAGATACAGGCTGGTGTGAACGGGATCCAGGTGGGTGGAACCTGGCAGGACTTCCCTCCATACCTGCCCTGGAGTGGGGGTCAGGGCAGGGGGAAACAGACTGCAAAAGGGGGTGATGACACCAGACACAGAGGCTCTTAATGATCGAGGGACTCCAGGCCCCGAGGTCACGCTGCCAGGAAGTGGTGGCTGGGCCTCGCCAACCTGCTGCTCAGCCTCACAGCTCCCTACTTGTGTCTCTTTGTAAAGTTGCCCCAGAAAGACTTCGGCTGCCCAGGGAGGGGAGAGGTTTTGTTTATGGGGTGATGCAGAGCCCATGCTCAGAAACTGAGGTGGAAATGTCTTGTGGCAGGAGTAGAGGAGCTGAGTTGGAGCTGGAAAGCACTCCTGGGTCCCTGCTGGTTGGGCCGGCCTGAAATGTGGCCAAGGCTGCAGGCCCGTCAGTCCTGCACACCAGCTGAAGGCAGTGGGGGTCGGCTCATGTCCCCTGGGGAGCAGGCAAAGGGGTGGCAGCTGTGTGCAGGTTTCTGTCCCCCCAGTCTGGTCTCTGCTGTGACAGCAGGTAGCCCTGACATTTGGGGGTGGCATGGGCATGAATGAGACAGCAGTAGCCTCAGCTGAGAAAGGGAGGCTGAGGCCCTCACGGGGCCCTCTGTGCCCGTCCAGTTGCAGGGCACGCTGCGGGTCATCCTAGACCCCCTCCTGATGGACAAGCCCTTCGTGGGAGCCGTGACCCTGTTCTTCCTTCAAAAGCCGGTGAGCCCCAGAGATGAGAGCAGGCCCGCTCCTCCCTGTGAGTGAGCGTGTCTGCTGGGCCCCAGGCACTAGGCCGGAGCCCAGGAATGGAGACTGCCTGAGCCCACCCAGGCCTGAGCACCCCACACACCTGTCCCATTACTCTCAGGCAGCCTGAGGGACCCGACTCTGCTCTCCCCAAGACCAGAAACAGCACAGAGGCGTGGTTTGCCAAGGTCACACAGGTGGTCTGAGGTAGCGAGGAGTCTATACCTTAGACCTCTCTGTAGCCACGTGCACTGGCTGCTCCTGTGGTTGTCCTGGCAGGAAAGCAGCAGGCCTGACAGCCCGGCCCATCCTGAGCCAAGGCCTGAGCAGGGCTGGGAGGTGCTCTCACCTGCCTGGCACCCCTGCAGCAGGCGTCCCCCAGCAGGCTGGGTTCTCCATGTGCGTGGGAGTGAGGCACTTGGCAGGAGATTCTCAGTCCTGGGCTCTGGCTCCTTCCAGCCTAACAGCCTCCCTCTGCCCTGCAGCACCTGCAGATCAACTGGACAGGCCTGACCAACTTGCTGGATGCGCCAGGAATCAAGTAAGTGCCTGTGAGAGCTGCCAGGCAGACTCCAAGTGTGGGGCCTGCTGCGGCTGTGCAGTTAGTTACGGGGCTGTGCAGTGGCTGTGCCCTCCCTCCTGGCTCCCTGCGTGAAGAGTAGGGGTAGGTACCTACCCTCTCCCGAGGAAAAAGTGTTGGTGTGTCTGGAGTGGGAGTTGCGGGGCTAAGTGTTGCTCGGCCTCTGTGGGCAGGCACTGCACTCAGAACATGCACACACATGCATGCACACACATGCATGCACGTGCACACACATGTTGTGGGTGAGCCTGGGGAGAGTGGCTCTGACCAGATGGGATGTCCTAGAGGAGGTTGTGTGGGCTAATGAGAGAGCACAGGCTCCAGAGCCAGACCCAGCCAGACCAGGCACCTGGTTCTGTTGCTTAGCAACTGTGTGACTTTGGACACGTTACTGCACCTCTCTGGGCTCTTCCTCAGGAAAAGAGGAGCTTGGTTCCTCTATCTTGAGGTCCCTGGCAGAACACTCAGGTGGGTGTGGTGGTAACCATACTGCTGCTCAGCCTCACAGCTCCCTACTTGTGTTTGTTTGTAAAGTTGCCCCAGAAAGACTTTGGCTGCCCAGGGAGGGGAGAGGTTTTGTTTATGGGGTGATGCAGAGCCCATGCTCAGAAACTGAGGTAGAAATGTCTTGTGGCAGGAGTAGAGGAGCTACTCGACCCCCTCCCTACTCGACCCCCTCCCTAACCCAAGTATGTGGTGAGCAGCCCATGTGGCCTCCCCCAAGTATGGTCCCAAACACAGCAGTTTAGGTGGGAGGGCTCTCACAGCAGGGGCCAGTGAGGAGCTGTTATGGGAAATCCCACCTTCCTGGGGCTGGGGGTGGGGTGGGATGAGGGGGTAGGAGGGGTTAGAGGGTGTGTTGCACTCAGAGCCTCAGGTCCCCAGCAGAGAAGGGCTCCAGGCCCATGTGGACACACCTCCCCAGCAGGGAGGGACAGTTGGATTAGCCAGGGCATATACCAGCTGGTTCACCAGGCTCAGGCCGCTGCCCCTGTCTGTGGGGAGGACCACTCATCTCTCAGTGGGGACATTCCCACTGATCTCAGCCCCCTGGGTGCAGAGAATAATCTCATGCATTCTTTCATACAAAAAATATTTACTGAGCACCTACTGTGGCCAGTCCTGTCCTAGGGACTGTCCCGCTCTGTCTACTGGGGAGGAGCCAGGCAATCAAGGAGCAGAAAGGCTATGGTAGTGAATTCTCTCCTAGCATTCACTGTGCACGAGGCGCCGTTCTCAACACTTTCTGCATATTAACTCAGCTTTGTAACAACCCTAGTAGGCAGGCATAACCTCATTTTAGAGAGGAGGAAACCGAGGTCCAGAGAGGTTAGCAACTTACCCACAGTTTGTGGGTTGTGGAGCCGAGATTCTAACGTAGGCTCCAGGTCATCACTCTCAGCTACCATGTTGTGATGCCTCAAAGGACAAAGCAGAATGGGGTGAGGGTCAGGGGCTGTCAAAATGTATATCCGCATCCTGCCCTATCCAGGCAGGCTGGGGTCAGGGCTGCCCTCTCCTAGGCAGGGCCTACCCTGGAGCTCTGCTTCTGGTGCCAGCTCCTGGTAAGAGTGGAGGGGTGGAGGGGCAGGCGGCCTGGGGGAGGCAGTGCCACCCCTCCACAGCTGGTGATGCCCGCTTTCCCCAGCGAGGTGTCAGACAGCCTGCTGGAGGACCTCATCGCCGCCCACCTGGTGCTGCCCAACCGCGTGACTTTGCCCGTGAAGAAGGGGCTGGATGTGACCAACCTGCGCTTCCCTCTGCCCTGCGTGAGTACCTGCACTGGTCACAGAGCACGGGGCCCAGTGTTAAGGGACAGACAGGTTGGAGGGAGAATGCATTCTCACATGATAATCCTTATTTCCACCCTGTGGGGGCATGGCACCCCCATTTGATAGGGTGAAGATTGAGTCCCGGGAAGGTGGAATGGCTGGTCCAAAATCGCCCATCTAGAGTGGGATAAAGTCCCGGTGGCATTTCTTTCCAGATCCGGGTCCCTGTGTGGCCTAGGATAGGGACTATGGGCAGTCACCCCCAATCCCAGGAAACTCCGGGAGCCTCCCATCCTCCCTTCAGGGACATGAGGCTCCCCAGCTCCATCATTTGGTGATGGGAAGAATCCTTGGGGTCTACTGGGAAGGAGAATGTTTGGTAGAGCCAGGATGTGGGGTTCCCTTGGGTGCTCAGCAGCACAGCCCCCTCCATCCTGGGCCCAGCTCGGGAGGCCTCTGAGGACAGCCACATGGCTTCCCTACAGAAGGTGCCTGGCTGTGGCCCTGAGCCCTTTGAGGCCAGGAGTCAGGACCTCAGGAGAGGGGAGAGAGCCCATTTCACCATCAGCACCAGGTATGAGGCACGGCCCACTCAGGCCACGTAAGGGTAAGGGGCCGGCAAGCAAGACAGCACATACAGGCTCTCAGCCTTCCCTTAACGGAGCATGGGCTTTATCCCACACTAGTGTTTGGCAGTCTCAGAATAACAGTACAACGCTGTCACCTACGTCTAACTACTGAAAACACTCTGTCCTTAGGGTCTGTCTGCTGTCAAATTGCTATGGTTTAAACTCACTCAGAATAGTTCCTGTGTGTGTGTGTGTGTGTGTGTGTGTGTGTGTGTGTGTGTGAGAGAGAGAGAGAGAGAGAGAGAGAGAGAGAGAGAGAGAGAGAGAGAGAACTAGCCATGAATATTTACATTGATTTGTTTCATTCCATTTTCTATTTTTAGGGTTTAATTTCAACCTTAACTTCCTCTTACAATTATGTAAAACATTTGCACTTTTCCAAAGTTCAATAGAGACACACGAATTATATTTTAAGGAGTCTGGCTTCTATCCCTGTTCCCTCCACCTACTCCCCACCCTCCCCCTGTTAAGTGGTGGTTTCTCCTTCCACTATTTTTCATTATTTGTTTTCTAATATGAGCAGATAATGTACACATGGCGCTGTGTGCATATCTAATTTTATTCACATTCCCCCGTTCTCTGGTGAGTGGTGGCACAGGTTTCCCCACCTTGCTTTTATCACTTCACATGTCCTGCGGCTCCTCCATGCAGTGTACAGGGCGCCCTTCCCCCTCCTTGCAGCGGCAGCGTGCGTGCCCACGGTGCGGATACGCTACGGTTTACTAAACCAGCTCCCTACTGATGGACGGTTCAGTTGTGTCTGGCCTTTTGCTCTGATGAATACGTTGACTTGAATAGCCTTCTTATATTTTTACCAATATGCCGCGAGGGCTAGACATGGGATTGCTGGGTCAAAGGGAAAATGCATGTGTATTTACTGATATTTAAAAATAAAATAGTTCTAGGCAGGAAGGCTACTAGCCCCTGAACTGTGTTTTTTCCCAATTCTTGTGCTCTGTTCTAACGTAAGACATAGCGCCGAGTGTGGGGAGTGGGGTGAGAGTCCAAGCTGGGGCCCCTATGGGCACAGGGACCCACTGCCAGCAGCAGGCATGCCCACACGGCTGTGGACCCCTGCGTATCGGGAAGAAACGAGTCTACATGCAGCTAGAGAGGGGGAGCTGGAATACAGAAGGACATCTCAGGTGGCATAGTTGTTGGCACAGGGGGAAATGGCTGCAGTTGAATAAGCCATTCACATGGCAGGTTGGAGGCAGGGACAGTTGGGAAGGCCGACTGTGGGTGGGTCTGGTGATGCAGTGGACAGAGCCCTGGGCCCTGCCATCACTTGCTGTGTGGCCTTGGCCAGGAGACTGTTATCTCTGGCTTCTGTCTCCCCATCTAAACCACGGAGAGGGTGGGATGGGGTGGGGCGATGTCTGGTGGCTTTGGCTCTGATATCGCAGGCCTTGAGTGTTGGCACAGCACAGGAAGCAGCTGTGAGCCCTGGGCCGGCACATTTTTCAGGGGGTGATCAGAGTCCACTTGCTGGAGGCAGAGAAGCTGGCCCAGATGGACCACTTCCTGGGGATCAGAGGGAAGTCGGATCCCTACGCCAAGGTGAGCATCGGCCTGCAGCATTTCAGGAGCCAGACAATCTACAAGAACCTGAACCCCACCTGGAACGAGGTGTTTGAGGTGAGGGTCTCCTTCGCTACTCTTGGAGTCCTCCAGGCTCCACCCTGGGTCATGCTGGGCACAGACTGGGGAGGGCCTTGCCGTCATGGGCCTCACACACCCAAGGGCAACACAGAGAAGTGGGTCTTGGGGACAGGCAGGTCGGTCTGTGTAACGCACACTTCCCATATCCACCAGGTTGCCAGGGGTGGGCTGCTGTGGCCCCACTGAAAGGACAGCTTATAGATGAGTTCCCACCTTCTTTCCCCACCGGAGTCAGCTTTGTGGGAAGTTTCCAAAGTAAAAGAGAGAACCGAGAGGCAGTTCTGCCCCAGTCCTCTCAGCACCCCCTGCCAGAGCCAGACACCAGGAGCCTGAAGTTCCTCCTTAAGTTCAACTGCAACCCCTACTCTGTGAAGGGCAGACCCCCAGCCTGTTACGTGCTCTGGAAGCTGCAAGCCCCATGCAGAACACATAGCAGCCACTGTCCTGAGCACCTGCCCTGCTGTGGGCTCCTCCCCACCGTGCAGGGGAGGGCACTGCCCCCTTCTTACAGGAAAGTTCTCCAGGCACTGAGAAGGGCAGGACTCCGCCCAGGTTTCGGAGCTGGCGGGGGCGGGCCTGAATCTGGCTCACCCTGGGTCATGCTTGAGGTCTGCTTCACCAGCCGCTGTGGCCTGCAGGTCGTCACCTCTCTTTCCTTCCAGTTCACAGTGTATGAAGTCCCTGGGCAGGACCTGGAGGTAGACCTCTATGACGAGGATCCTGACAAGGACGACTTCCTGGGCAGGTGAGGAGGGCTGAGCTGGGCTTGGGGACGCTGGGCCTTCCGTGGCTCAGTGAGTGCAACCCAGCCAGGACGGCAGGTCACTCTGACATCGTGACTGCCAGGTAACACACCCCATTGTTCTGCATTCCTGCCACAAACCTCCTTCCTAGTTGTCTCCTGAGTGTCCAGCCCTGAGCTGGACCCTGGGGGTACAGAGAGGACCCCAAGCTTTGTATACTGTTGGCTCTTTCTGCGCTGATAATGTATCGAGTCCCGATTTGGGGCAGTGGGCGGGGGGCAAGGCTGGCATGGATGGCCAGGTCCCCAGGGCTACTCACTCTGGGGCAGAACACAGAAACTCAGGGCTGTAGGGAGACTGAAATGGCCCGGCTATTTCAGTCCCCCCACAGCCCTGAGTTTCTGCCCCAGAGTTACAATTTTTGCAGATTAGAAGTGTGGCTTGTGGTTCATATTGTATGTAACTGATTTCAAGTGTCTTTTGAGCTCAAGCATACGCCTATACATCTCACAGTTACATGGAATTAATTTCAGTTCTCGGGCTCTTCCATTTGGGTTTGGGTCAGGGTAGGTGAGAGACATGCTATGAATGTGAATGTACCTCCTCTCACACACATGCCAACTATCCTTATCCCAGGGAGAGCATCAGAGGCAGTTTTGGAAATGGAGGGGCATTTGGGGTTGTTACAGTGACTGCAGGAGGTGGTGCCACTAGCATTTAGAGGACACTGGACAGGGAAGTTGAAGTCCTGCAATGCACGGGCAGTTTCGTACGATGAAGAACCATTCACCCAAATGCCAGTCGCACCAGCCCTGGGAATCCAGAGCCGACGTGTCCAGCAGTGTCTGCGTGTTCCCCTGTGGGGATGGCAGCCACTTGCCTCCTGGGGCAGCAGGCCTAGTGGGAACAGCCTGGATGGTTAGACAGTCCTTCCTCTGCTTGAGCTGAAAGTGGTTCTTTGGCATGAGTAAGATCCTCTGTCTTGAGGGCCCCACTCATATTTGAAAATAGATTCCGGGGATGGCCTGCATGTCCTTGGAGCTGAACTGACCCCCGCTCCCTGTGTATTCCAGCCTGCAGATCTGCCTTGGGGACGTCATGATGAGCAGAGTGGTGGACGAGGTAGAGTCGGTGCTTGCGACCCCTCCCCGTGGACGGCTCCAGCAGGCTGCTGCAGCCCAGCTGGTCCTGTGAAACGGCCCCTTTTGTGCTGAGCCACATGTGCCCATCTTCAAGGGCAAGAGCTGGGCAAGGCACAGATGGGTCCAGGGAACCCATCAGGGCCTGGGTTGGAGGAAGCTTCCCTAAAAGTGCCCACAGACCAAGGACCTCCACCAGGGGACGGCCACACTACAGGGGAGGGCAGGCTGGGCCTGGGGAGGAGGGACGTTTCCATCCCAGTGTAACACTCCGGGCTCGCTATACCCACATCTCCCAGCTCTTCAAGCCAAGTCCACCCAGTCTGAGCTGGTGCACGTTTCCCCTGACCCTATTAGGGCCCCACAGGGTCCCACAACTGAGCTGCCTGCAGGGGGCCGGTAGCACCCCACTGGCCTTTCCCTGAGCTTCCCTTTCCCTCCTCGTCTCTCCGCAGTGGTTTGTCTTGAATGACACAACCAGTGGGCGGCTGCACCTGCGGCTGGAGTGGCTTTCACTGATGGCTGACCCCGAAGCTCTGACTGAGGTGAGTGCATGGTGGCGGGGCTCCCTAGCAGAAAGGGGGTCCAGCAGTGGGGCTGGTCATGTGCAGGCTGTGTGTGTGG